>NW_027526361.1:46819229-46934229 GCF_048455015.1 Haemaphysalis longicornis | reverse complement strand
GCTGTGCCAAAACAGGCCCAACACCGTCGCTAAACAATCTAGTAACGTTGGCTAAACCAGACTGTCCCGCCGACGCGCCCGCCAGGGTGAGCACGGGGAACGCCGCGCCATCTACACTGTGATCTGTGAGTGAAAAGCGCCCTCCGCCTCCCCAGCCGCGTTGGGAGTTTCTTGTCCCGCACGCCACGAAAGAACCGTTGGCTGGTAGATGTAGGAAGCTTTGCTTTAAAAGGCGACATAAGTGAAAGTGGCGGGACAATCGGTGGACCGTGAATGCTCCAACAGAAGGCCATGTAGACGCAAATGTATCGGTTGGTGCTGTGGAGCTTGGGAACTTGGAGAACAATTGTGGGGTGTCGCTGCGAGAACCTTTACTGCAAGGTAATAGGATTGTAGGTATCTGTTTCTGCGCAACTGGCCTGGGTTACCCAAGACGTCCACACGAGCCTGCCCCCCCCCCCCCCCTTCTGTTTGTAGTGAAAGTTACAGCACGCTACCTTGGGCAGTCTTCGCGGGTTGACCGGTTTTGACCTTGAAAGCTAGAGGTCAAGCCCACCCTCTTTCAGAAGCGCCCCGATTGGAGCAGCGCCCGATGGCAGGGAGAGATAGGCGATGAAGGAACGGAGAAGCGCGCGGAACCCTTGCCGGTACCTGACGGAGGAAGGCGAGGACGCCTCCGCCGCAGCGATAAGTGCGCGCGACGACCGAAGGCAACGTGCGCGCAGAGCCGTGTGCGATGGAGTAGGACGAACATCCAGCTGTGGCCGCTCGTACAGCGGCGACGCTTAAACAAAGCCGTGAGGCGAAAAAGAGGAAACACGCTACTGTTGCGTCCAGCTTCGCTACCTTCAAGTCATACGCGTTAGTGTGAGCTTAATTCCTTCATTTTTTTGTTTATATTATGCTGCGTGACGCTTCAACGATAGCAATGAAAGTACAGCAGATATTTTGAGGGAAGCGGGCATCGAGCCTGGATACCCCACTTCCGTTGCATGTTGTACCAGTGACCAGTACAGAGTGAAAAAGGGTAAGCGCCAACCAATGGGCGAGAGAAAACATCTCCGCAAGAAAATACGGGCAGCTACAAAAGCCAAAAAAGAGCTCGTGGCAGCTAAAAAGAGACCTACCTATGAACCTCGCGAATTTTAGCGTTCCAGGTCAAGATTACCTGGTTTGTACACGGATCGAAAAATGTTATTCTTGTTTTTCTCAAAACCATTTTTAGCCTTTTGTTCTTGCGCGAGCAGTTGTAACTCCAAAATGAATGATACTTATTCACTGAAACTTCGCAGGCTTGTTTATTTTATTACCAGACTGTGCAATGGAGTAGAATGTTTGAAAACGGGTGGTATGTTTTGA
Organism: Haemaphysalis longicornis; assembly: GCF_048455015.1. Classification (NCBI taxonomy): domain Eukaryota; kingdom Metazoa; phylum Arthropoda; class Arachnida; order Ixodida; family Ixodidae; genus Haemaphysalis; species Haemaphysalis longicornis. The sequence continues at coordinate 46,932,870 of NW_027526361.1, read as the reverse complement.
TTAATCATGACTTATTTAAAAAAAATGCAGACAAAAATGGCACATTTTTTTGTTTTTCTGGGTATTTTCACTATAACTTGGTCCCCAAATGTCGGATGGCAAAGATCATAGTTAGTTGCACAGAAAGGTTAGTTGGCTACTCCGGTACTCAAAATTTTGCAATTCCTGCAAACCATTCAGTAGGTATACATGTTCGCGTAACGGCCAAGTTATGGGATTCTTCGTCAATAACAAGCATTGGTTATAATATTTGCGCTATTTTTAACTCTTGAACGTCATAAAAGACGGTTCTTTATCAGGTCCTTGTGAAATAAAAATTTACCATACGACATTTTAAAAAATTTTGAGAAAGGTGGTGACATTTAAATAAAGCAGGGGACCCTGCAACCCCTTCGATAAGCGCTTCCACTCTTTCTTTCGCGTCTGGAACCAATGCGAAAGCTATAGTTATCGCCAGCACGGAGCGACACTGCGTGATTTGCTCGTCGCACCAGATACGCCTTCCATTTATGCTTTGTTTTTGTGGCTTTCTTTTTAAAGTTGCTATCGAAAAGCGTTCATTGCTGCAGCTGAACGAAAACCGGCCAACAGCCGCGACATGCCCTTAGCGACATAATTTGAGCCGTTGAAGAACGTGAAGACCGGGAAAGAGGGACAAATCTTTTGAGCGAGTTTACAAGTTACTTGATGAGGCATAGAGCAGTAATTTTTGGCTGAGGTACTTTGCGACCCCCTAAGTATGGGTGTGGTGGGTGACCACGATCTGCAAGCATTTAAGATTTCAAAAAAAGTTGAAAAAAGTGGTGCAGGGTCCCTTTAAACGCCGTGAAACGGCGCTTTCTTATTTAATCCGGCTTTCACATGGCGTTCCCCCGCACTATCAAGTGATGTTCCTACTTCATTCGTGCCCAACACTAACACACACACTACAATTACAGCAGCACGCAGAGACAGTCCAATGAGGTGGTGCATCGCCAGGGGAATGTTCCTGCCAGCAAGAAAGACGCGCCCCCTTTATTGGTTGGGTGGGCGAACCATTCTACGCATGCGCAAGCTTTGCCAAGCAACTGGGACGCGCACTCGTCTTTCGTGATGGCTTGGCTCGACGCCATTATTTCTCTTCGATTGGTTTAATATGATTGGTCACGGAGTTCAACGCGCCGAAGCTACACCTTGGCTAAGAAGGCCGCCGTAGGTCGCGGGTTCGATTCCCGGCCGTGGCGACCGCTTTTCTGATGGAGGCGAAAAGCAAAAACGCCCGTGCGTACGAGATTTCGGCGCACGTTAAAGATCCCCAGGTGGTCAAAATTAATCCGGAGCCCTCCACTACGGCGCGCCTCATCGCCTGCGTTGCGTCGGCGGGTTAAACCCCACAATCAATCAAGAAGGCCGCCGTAGTGTATTTCGACCACCTGAGATCTTTAACGTGCGGCGAAATCTGGACGCACAGCGTTTTCGATTGCTTACGGAGTTTAACGCACCGTCACTACACAGGCGATGAGGCACGCCGAAGTGGAGGCCTCGGGATTAATTTTGACTACCGGGGGATCTTTAACGTGCGCCGAAATCTCGACGCACGGCGTTTTCGATTGATTATGAGGTTTAACGCACCGTCGCTACACAGTCGATGAGTCGCGCCGTAGTGGAGGCATCCGGATTAATTTTGACCACCGGGGGTCGTTAACGTGCGCCGAAATCTCGACGCACGGCGTTTTCGATTGATTATGAGGTTTAATGCACCGTCGCTACACAGTCGATGAGTCGCGCCGTAGTGGAGGCATCCGGATTAATTTTGACCACCGGGGGTCGTTAACGTGCGCCGAAATCTCGACGCACGGCGTTTTCGATTGATTATGAGGTTTAACGCACCGTCGCTACACAGTCGATGAGTCGCGCCGTAGTGGAGGCATCCGGATTAATTTTGACCACCGGGGGTCGTTAACGTGCGCCGAAATATCGACGCACGGCGTTTTCGATTGATTATGAGGTTTAACGCGCCGTCACTGCAAAGGCGATGAGGCGCGCCGTAGTGGAGGGCTCCGGATTAATTTTGACCACTGGTCTTTAACGTGCGCCGAAATCTCGAGCAGACGGTTCTTTTTTCACTTTTTCGCCTCCATCAGAAAACCGCCGCCGCGGCCGGGAAGCGAACCCGTGTCCTTGGGTTCAGCAGCACAACGCCGGTTGGCTTCCTACGTAGGACTTGTTTTTCGCACTACTCGCGATCTCCATTAATAAGCGCTACTTGCCAGCGTCGCAGTCACGCTGTTACGAATACTTACATCTCGTGTTTATTGTTTTTTTATGCGGTGTTCGCGCGCGGGTGGAAGGTGGGTGGACGTTATGACGAGGTTCTGTGGCACGTCTCCGATTCGAGTTGGGCGTCTGAAACGACATTTGCGACAACTGTATGTAGTTTCAGGTTACTGCTTTCGAGGCGATCTGCGTCTTCCTTTTCCCAACAGGGGACTGCTCTTTGCTGTACGGATTCAGCAGCAGCGTCTGTCGCTGGAACGCGTGTCACTGCACACGTTTTTCCGGAAAGGAACAGGAAGTGCATCAGCGAGGCAACGTCGGGCTTGTCGGTGTGTGTTCCGTCGCTACGGCGGCTGTTCCTCGCTGTGTTGATCGCTTTCTCCGGCTTGTCGGCCTATCTCGTTTCGCTGGCTCAGCGTGCGTTCTTCGGCGACCCCGAGTCAGCGGCTCTGGAGGCGTCTTTGGTGTCAGTCGGGCGGATGGAGAAAGCTTACCGCTCTCCCGTGATGCGCAGCGTCCTTTTCTCTCTGCTTTCTGGCCTTGTTAGGAGCCTGACAAGAGTAAGCGAAAGGGGTGGCGCGTTGGTGGGCCGAGACAGCTACTGTACAGGGGATCACATTTCGTACCCGCGCGAAAAAGGAAAAAAGAAATGCCTGCTGCGCCTTAACCGGAGGATAGATCGAGCTCGATAAAGTTGTGGCGGGGGGATTTAGTGACGTGCTTACATTTGCGCGTGCGAGCAAGTTTCTCGCCAGAGCCAGAGATAAATCTCATTCAGCGGGTAAAAAAAGGGCCTGTAAGGCGATGTTACTCAAGATGTGGTAAACAAGGGAAGTTGACAAGAAAGCTGACTGACGGTTTGGCTGCGGCCACGACGGAATATCGTGCGAGAGCAGCATACATTCATGATTATTAAGCGTCGTCCAATACCGCATTGTGGGTTTGTGCTACTGTGAGTAAGGCCGGCTTCAGGCTATTGCCGCAACTGTCGTAATATCCTTAAAGAATGACGTCATTTCACGTCTCAGCCAACCGAACGTCGCGACACGTCGTTTTTTTACGTCCACAGATCACGATATGGCTTTTGCGTTGGTAGACTGAACATAGCCTATGTTCAAGCGGCGTGTCACGCAGTTCGGTTGGCTGAGACGTGAAATGACGTCATTCTTTAAAGTTATTACGACAGTTGCGGCAACAGTCTGAACCCGGCCTAACCCCTTGCTTAGCTTGGAGGTATACGCACGCGGGATTCATAGTACGAGCGCATATTTCTTACGGTCGACCATCCTAGTGACTTGATTTAGGTGTTTGATTGATTGATTGATGGATTGATTGATTGATTGATTGATTAATTGATGGATTTATTTATTTATTTATATATTTGTTGAGTGATCGATTAGCAGCGTCTGAAGCAATGCGCACTGCAGCAGCATGCATTCTTGTTTGTAAAGCGTCAAATACACCCTGCGAGTACGTGGAAATCCGTTGGTGCGAATCACTTTGATAGCATAACAGCAGCAACTGTGGGCAACGCGGCGGAGCTTAGGCCTAAAGTTTCGCTTTGAACACTTACAATGTCAACCGGTAATGAGCTCACAGTGTACATTTTCCGATGGTTACCTGTTGACGCCGCTAGACGTCAAAGCGTGGCGTTAAACCTAACGTGCTCTGTTTAGTCCAGGGGTCTCAAACACCGGCCGGCGGGCTGCATGCGGCCCACGGACCTTTAGATTGCGGCCCAGTCCGCTCATGAGGGTTTGAATTTATTTATATATTTATTTATTTTCGATAAAGATCTCGATAACATGCCGATAACGATCTCCAGGTGTCCATCCTGGATATCGTTATCGATATGTTACTCGAAATTTACCGCCAAATTCCGCGCATAAATGACCTGGCATATCTACAAGATGTGGATTAAGGACTTTCAAATGGCAGCGTCGGCTGACATTTTGTTTGGCCCATCCCCCTTCGTTTTAAGATTTTTTGCTGTCCTGGTTCTTGCGGGACTAAATTTCCTGACTGCGGCCCGCACACTGATGTGAATTTGAGACCACGGTTTAGGCTTTAGACTGGGTGACCTTTAGGTTGAGCCTTGCGACTTTTACACTCCTTGTACGTAGAGCTTTGGGTACCGATTGACGGCGTTAGACCTCAGGCGTGACTTCAAGCCTAATGTTGAGCCGTACTGCGGTCCATCCAAAATCCATGTTCACGAGTACACGGGAACTCGAACGTGTGTGGGGTGGCGGTGGTTGGAGAGCCCCTGGGAGTTTCCTACTAGATGCGAAGCAGGGCTCAGAAAGAAAGTTTGCGCCGTGAAGGATCGTTTTATTTTGAAATGTAGAGAGCGAGAGAGAGCGAGAGAGAGAGAGAGAGAGAGAGAGAGAGAGAGAGAGAGAGAGAGAGAGAGAGAGAGAGAGAGAGAGAGAGAGAGAGAGAGAGAGAGAGAGAGAGGGAGGGAGGGAGGGAGGGAGGGAGGGAGGGAGGGAGGGAGGGAGGAAGGGAAGGGGGGCTTTTACTTTTGCAGGAGGACTCTAGGTCACGTGGTAGAAGTAAGAGTTGACGGTAGGGTGTTTGCGGCCTGGGACATCTTGAAGGTGGACAGTCCCGACAGTGAGGCAGGTAGGCCCCTTAAGAAGACGGGTGAGGCCGTGTATGGTTAATAGAGCAGACTCACAGCTCTGAACTCCTCGCGCTAGACCGCTTTCTATAGAGCATATGGTATTTCACTATAACACCATTGTTTAATTGTTTACTACGGCGCGAGACCTTAGCGGGGTGTCATCATTGGTTTCATTTTGAACCGCTCCCTGTTCCTCTCTGCTGCGATGGCATGCTCAAAACAAACGACTCCGGAAAAGAACGTCAGCGTTCTTGACCACACATTGCCGACCGCGAACGAACGTTGTTTTCAAGCTTCAAAGACATTTGTTGTGTAACCAGGGGCCGAATTCTCTAAAACGACGGGGCGTCGTTTTGAAACGACGGGGTAGCGCCATGCAAATGCGTGTGTTCTGGGGTTGGGGCCGTCGCTTTGGGGTTCTCCACAGGTAGGGTGAGCCGCAGAAAAGCGCTGTGGCAAGGCCGCGAAGCGACACCCACTGCCCCCCCCCCCCGTCGTTTCACTTGCCGCTTCGCGCACTTGCCACAGCGCTTTTCTGCGGCTCACCCTACCTGTGGAGAACCCCAAAGCGACGGCCCCAACCCCAGAACACACGCATTTGCATGGCGCTACCCCGTCGTTTCAAAACGACGCCCGTTTTATAGAGAATTCGACCCCAGAGCTCAATGATACACAACACGGTTAAATAATCATAGCATATTTAATAGAATTCCACTGGGTTACTTTAAATGTTGAACGATACTAAACTGTTGTTTGAATCAGCCACAGTCATCAGTATTGCGGTATAATTAAAAAGAAGAAGAGAATATTAGTGAATAAACGTCAGTCTGAATAAGTTCATCACCACCATCATCATCAGCCTGCTCAGGTCCACTGCAGGACGTAGGCCTCTCGCATCGACCTCCAACCGCTCCTGTGCTGCTCCACCCGAGTCCACAGTTTACGCCTGAAGTTCCATATTTCATCCCTCCATCGTGTTATGCGCCTTCCCCTTCCTTTAGACTCATCTCTTGGTATCCACTCTGTTACCCTAATTGTCCACAGGTTGTCAGTTCGTCTTAGTGCATGGTCAGCCCAAGTCCACTTCTTTTTTTTTATTTGAGCTAGGATATCGGGAACTCTAGTTTGTTCTTTGATTCAGGTAGTCCGTTTCTTGTCCCCGAGTGTTATTCCTAACATTATTCGTTCCATGCTCCACAAACCTTCGGGTAATACACAGCATCCAAGCACGGGCTCTGCGTACGTGTCTTGGTTTGCCGCGTTGTGCATCAACAGTGGGCACCATTTGCGTTGCTCAGGAATACCCAATAGCAACGTATGTCGCTACTGAGACGCTACGCCTGTACATCAGGCGTCTCACGAGGCTGCCATCTCACCATCTGGGGCAGCTCCCTTATAACCGACCACGATCAACGTTTTCAGCCATTGTTACAATGCACAGGGCTGAAATCCCCTCGAGGTATGTTCCTGTGGTTACATCGTCCTCCCCGTCGTGGTGTCTGGCACAGCCTGAGATCCGTCTCAGTGTTCCGGGAATCGACAAAAAGGCCGCCTTGCCATCCTTGGCTCTTCAACAGCTTACAACGCTGTTGCTGCATGAGCGGTACAGCGTCCGGAAACATGTATACACGGATGGGTCAGTAACGTCATCCAGTTCGGCAGGGGTGGTGGTTGTTCCAGCAGATTTTGCCACAACTCGATTCCGTGTGGCCCATATTACGACCTCGACAGCCAAAGAACTCGCAGCCATTCGTGAGGCTCTTCATCACGTTATCAGAGCTACTCCTCAAAACGGGGCTATTTTCTCGGACTCTAAGGCTGCTTTACAAAGCTTACGCGCAGCCCTGCGCTACGGCCCCCTCCACCAATTGGTGAGAGAGATTAGAGAAAAATACCATCAAGCCATCACAAACGGCCATGGCATAATATTCCAGTGGCTTCCAGGTCACTGCGGAATCATCGGCAACGTCTTGGCGGTTGGAGCTGCTCGAACAGGCCACGACAGCGAACGCACCATCCTGCTTCCGCTTTCAAGAACCGATGCCGCGAGGTCGCTTCACTCCTTTGCTCGCAGAATCACCATGAAGCAATGGAACACACCCGACTTTTCGAATGACCGTCTCTATGTTAAAGACCCCCTTCTTCAGCGCCGTCTCCCGTATGGGTTGTCTCGACTCCAGTCGACTTTACTTTGTAGACTGTGGTTGGGAGTTGGCCTTCACGAAAGCCTACTCCTTCCTCATCGTGATGGCCACCAGCGCCCAATGTGACGCCTGCGGGGCGGAAGGGACGATAGAGCATGTGCTGTGTCGCTTCCCCGAATACTCTTCGGAGAGGAGCGCGCTTTCCACCGCGCTCAGAAGATCGGACAGTCGACCACTTACAGTAGAGACTATCCTAGGTCGTCGGTCTCCACCATCGAGTTCACAGAAGGCGGCGAAAGTCCTTCTACGATTTCTGAGCGAAATGAATTTGCAGGAAAGACTGTAGTGCCCAAAACGGGACTAGACAGTGCGCCTTCCCACTCCTATTCCTTCCTCTTCTCCCGCCCTCTTTGTTATCCCCTGAACCCCAATCCCCAGTGCAGGGTAGCAAACCGAGCTCTACACTAAGTTAACATCCCGGCCTTTCCGTCCTTCCTTTCTCTTTCTCTCTCTATTCGTTCCATCACCCGTTTCGCCGACCTAAGTTTGCTTTCTAGTTGTTTAGTAAGACGCCAAGTTTCAGCTCCGTATGGCATCACCGGCAGTATGCACTGGTTGTACATTTTTCTTTTAAAGGACAACGGGGCTTACTTTTCATTATTTGGGAGTGCTTGTTGAGTGCTCCCCAGCCCGTACCTATCCTGCACCGGATTTCTTTCTCGTGCTTGGGGTCAGCATTAACCATCTGTCCGAGGTAGTTATATTCTGTTACTTCTAGCGCTTCGGTTCCTAAGCTGAAGAAGGCGTTCTTGGCATGCTTATTCGTGATTACTTTAGATTTATTCGTATTTATTTTTAGCCCCATGGCCAAGCTCTGATTGTAGTTCCTCAAGCATTGTTTACATGTGTTCTGCACTCTCACTCACACATACTATGTCGTCCGCAAACCTCAAATGACTCAAGTGTTCCGAGTTTATCCTTAATCTTATGTTTCCCAGTCAAGCTTTCTAAACTCCCCCTCCAGACATGCCGTGAATAGTTTGGGAGTGATAGTATCTCCCGGTCTTACTCCCTTGCGGATTGGAAATTTATCGCTTTGCTTGTGGAGGGTTATCCTGCCCGTGTATTCCTAATATATATATATATATATATATATATATATATATATATATATCAAGAAAAAATCCGCCGTTTTTCCGGGAGCGGGACTAATGTCGACCGCACCGCACCGGTTATGTGGAGATGTGGGTTCGTGTCCCGCTCCCAGAAAAACGGCGGATTTTTTCTCGATTTATATTTTCGCTTATTTATCAATGTATCAAAGAAACGTGACAAGCACACGTCATTCAGCCCTATTAAATATTTCGAAAAAAGCCGAATAGTACTGGCAATGACGACTGCAACCTTGATATGTATCTTTACCGAGTCGTCCCTCGTCCCGTATCTTTCTGTTCTGCTATATATATATATATATATATATATATATATATATATATATATATATATATATATATATATATATATATATATATATATATATGCACATGGACGAATGTCCTGTGTCTTCAAGATTCGTCCATGTGCATTAGTCATCTAGTTTCGGCCTCAGTGCTGTGTTTGTCTACTCCTTTGTTGTCCCGTTCTTTCGCGCTGTTAATCTCAGAAATATGTACCAACTGTCCCGCCTGCAATCCGTGTTGCAGTTAATTTCTTCTACATCGGGCTTCTCTTGTGTGTCCCTTCCACTGTGTCTTCAAGATTCGTCCATGTGCATTAGTCATCTAGTTTCGGCCTCAGTGCTGTGTTTGTCTACTCCTCTGTTGTCCCGTTCTTTCGCGCTGTTAATCTCAGAAATATGTACCAACTGGCCCGCCTGCAATCCGTGTTGCAGTTAATTTCTTTTACATCGGGCTTCTCTTGTGTGTCCCTTCCACTGTGTCTTCAAGATTCGTCCATGTGCATTAGTCATCTAGTTTCGGCCTCAGTGCTGTGTTTGTCTACTCCTCTGTTGTCCCGTTCTTTCGCGCTGTTAATCTCAGAAATATGTACCAACTGGCCCGCCTGCAATCCGTGTTGCAGTTAATTTCTTTTACATCGGGCTTCTCTTGTGTGTCCTTTCCACTGTGTCTTCAAGATTCGTCCATGTGCATTAGTCATCTAGTTTCGGCCTCAGTGCTGTGTTTGTCTACTCCTCTGTTGTCCCGTTCTTTCGCGCTGTTAATCTCAGGAAAAGAAAGAAAGTGGAGAAAAAATGCCCGCCAGGTGGGATCCGAACCCACGACCTCCGGAATACCGGTCTGGTGCGATAACACACACACACACATATATATATATATATATATATATATATATATATATATATATATATATATATATATATATATATATATATATATATATCTTCCAGAAGTCTTATGTAAGTTCCTTTGTTCCCTGGTCTTTTCAAAACCCAGCCTGCTCTCTGAGGTGATGGGAATCCAGCCTGTAACCTATGCGGCCAACTATTGCTTTGGTAAACAGCTTGTAAACTGAAAGTAGGTGATTCGTCTGTAATTCTTGAGGTCCTTAACGCCTCTCTTTTTATGAATCAGAACAATATTGGCATATTTCAGGCTATGGGCACTTTTTGAGCCTTCAAGTATTCCGAAAATAGTACAGCAAGTTTTTCCTGTGCAATATTTTCTCACTCCTTCCAAAGATCCACGGTTATGCCGTCGTCACCTTGAGCTTTTCCTATTTCCATGCCTTCGAAAGCCTTTCCAACTTTCTTTTTAGTTACTAGTGGGACATCGCAAGTTGAGCTTGTACTCTGAGTAGTTTGCGCTCGTCTAATGTCGCTGGCATACACCCTGGTGGAGAATCGTTCTGCTACCTTAATTGTCTCGCCCAGGATGTGCGTAATGTTTCCCGGCTCATTTCTGCGTGCGTAGATCCTGCCTTTGCGGATGGCTAGCTTTCTGTTAGTTGCTGTCAAGCTTATCCCTATTTGCAGAGTATCTCAATAAGTTATTAGGCCTTATTGTATCTCAATAAGTTATTAGGCCTTATTTATGCGCTGTTTTATCGTGCTCTTGTATGTGCGTATTCTCTTTGCGGGCAAGTATTATCGTATGGAAATTCCGATGAAACCAATAAAAACCTTGTAGTGATCACTTTCCCAACTATTTAGAGAACATGTCGGCAGCGTGTAAATGAGACAACTCCGAATAACAATACAAATACCAAAATTCCCGTATAAAAAAAATCATTTTCATGTCCAAAAAAATTCGCTCATCTAGGGGTTGATTGTAAAAAAAAAAAAAAACAATTTACTTTTAAAACCTTTATTCAGTTACGCTAATAAGTTGAATTCAAATGAACATCCTTAGGGCGTAAGTTAACTTATTAAGAATTGCGCGAAAATACCTTTCACTCTTTTCACACACTTATACCCCACCTCTCAGAAAGACTCACCTCTTCGGAATCGAAACTATTTGGGTAGATCTGTTGCTGATTTGTGATAGGTGCGCAGTCGCGGATATATCACGTTCTCGTTGACTCTGTAAACGTTGTTGCTCGGCATGGAATTCTCGACGGGGGGCGTCGGTACAGCGTCGGCGTGCGTCGACTCCCGATTCGGCTGTGCTGGTGCATCCCGCTAGGTGTAATCACGCTTCGTTTTACGCACCTTCGCCTGGCGCATCGAGCCCCGTCACCACGGGACACCTCCCTTTTGCACACGGCGCACTTCTGCTAAAATGTTTCCCGCTAATCGGTTCACTGCAGCCCGTATAATGTCTCTAGAAGTGCACCGTAGTCCTTTAGCGGCAGCACGTCGATGCGAGCAAACCGAACGGTGCCTTGTTACCAAGCTTGCTCCTACATCCGCAAAACAGCGCTGACATCCACAAAAGCTGAGTTTGAGCAGGATTAAAGAATCCCTTCCATATATTGGGGACGTTATAGTACTAATAACTGAGTTAAAACTTGTAGAAACCTCCTAGTGGGAATTTGCAGATTGAACGCAGCAATTCTTTACAGGACCCTAGTCCGTAGGGCCTGTTTAGCTTTTATTTGGGGGCCTTTATTAATAAAAGGTGGGAAACCCATTGTTAATGCGGATGTGTACATTTACGAGGAGTTCACCTAAGACCACTTGAGCTGTAAAATATTATTCGGCGGTACCACCTATGAAAAGAAGCACGGTGGATCATTTATCTGAAAAGGAAAGATGCAACATGCGTGTTTGCAATGTTTCTAGGGGAGTGTCTAGCAACCTGACATGGCTCTTCGGATACCAAAGAGACAGCAAACCTTTGTTACCCAGTCAGAGGCCCAGACTGAGACCAACTAAAAGGCAGAATGCGATCCATCGCTTCGCAGTAGGCGCCTAACCAGTCCCTTTGAATTCCTTTTGGACATGAGGGCATTGGTTAATGAAAACATGCTTTATTGCCCATGGAATGCACGTTCTGGCACTGCAGTGAGTAGAGAAGGGGTTTGGGAAGTGTAGAGGAGAGCCTTTGCGAAGTTTGAAACGTTCGTTCGCGGAGGGAGGAGTCAAGTTTTCCAAAAGGAGGTGTTGGAAAGGGAAGGGCATGCTGGTATGAGGAAAGAATATACAAGAGCCACAGGAGGGCACTTCAGGGATAGAGAAACAACTTTGATGTGTTCGGTGTGAGATTTTGGTTAGTGTTTGTCACTTGTTTGATGGGATGCTGGTGTAGAACTCTTTGAACTCGAGAAATTCCAAGCGACAACGGAGTTTTTGTTTTTACAAGAAACGGACTTAGGGTAAATGTATCACGATCCGGAGTCACAGATTATAAATTCCAAAAGAAGTGAATCCTGGAGAGGAGCTGAGCCGCTGGGGAGGAGGAGAACTCACTGCTGATTGAATGACAGGGGATAAAAAAAGTTGCCATGCGGAGGTAACGAGGGCGACCGGTGGGGAAATAAGAAGAAAAGAAAAGGACTTAACGAAAAACCATCCGTTTGAACGGACGAGGTGGCTAAGAGGGAGCGTTTCCCCCATGGACACAATCGCCGAGGAATTCACCACGCACTTTTTAAGGCCTTAACACTTTTAGCACTAACTGACAATGTTGCGCCTGCCTTTGGGTTTCCTGGGGTCCCACAGAAGAATGTACAGCGGTGATTAAAAGAAATGCGAACAACGTTGTGCACAACCTCCGGCGTGTGCGGCACCATCTGGCTGCAAAGTCAGTAAACTTTACGCATGCGCACTGCTTCGAGAGCGTTTGAGAGTGTGGCCTATATTAATAAGAAATGCTTGATCAAGAAGCGATGCCAGTTGATTGTTTTGAGGCGCCTTTTCACCCTGCGTCGCCACCGAGCAGAATGACCGTTGAAGGGCATCATATGCCAGCTGGAATCAGCCCGCTGCATGCTTGCCTCGCGAATGTAGTACATAACAGGATCAGAGCATAAAAAGACGCCTCAAAATAAATCACCGGCATCGCTTCTTTATCAAGCATTTCGTCTGATTGATTCATTGTAGGGTTTAAAGCGCCGACGCAACGCAGGCGATGAGGTGCGCCGTAGTGGAGGGCTCTCCGGATTAATTTTGACCACCTGGGGATCTTTAACGTGCGCCGAACTATCGTACACACGGGCGTTTTTGCTTTTCACCTCCATCAGAAAAACGGCTGCCGCGGCCGGGAATCGCACCCGCGACCTTGTGCTGAGCAGCGCTACGCCTTAGCCACTGAGCCACCGTGGTGGGTGAGCATTTCCTCTAACAGTAGGCCACACTCTCAAACGCTCTGAAAGAACAACGCATGCGCACAGTTTAGTGACAGGGCAGCTAGACGGTGCGCCACGCATCGGAGGCTGTGTGCTCCGTGGTTCGTATTTCTTTGGATCCCCCCTGTATGGGTATTTAGGCATTTTCGCAGCTTCCTCAATACGTCAGAGATGACACATATTAGGAGCTGCCATTGCAATAAGGGGACCAGCCAAGAGATGTAAGAACCCAGAGGTGGAATGAATGGCGATACACCTCTGCGAGGCTACAAATAACCACGTTTTCAGTGCTCCTGTCTATAATACGTCACTGTAGCGGGAAATTTAGAAGTCGTTCAATATAAGTTTGCGTCTTTTTGGATGAAAAGGCCTTTCGTGGCTGGAATGGAGCTTAGTGAGTTACCAAATTCTAGTTCTTTCTAACTGAACAAAGACATATATTTTGTCTCACAGCCTCTTTCAGTGGGTGTGAGACGAACCAACGAACCAACCAAGAAAAAAGTAGGCACAAGACAGAAGTTAACGAAGTGTACTTTGCTTCTTTTATTTTTCCTCCTCACATCATAACATCCAGCGCAACGACGCCGCGCTCATTCACTGCAGGCTGGGTCCTTCTGCGGCGCACGCTAAACAACCATCATTTCCTCCACAAAAGGTTGGCCCAGCCGCGGTACTCACAAACACTGCGGGGAAGCTTCACTTTTGACACTCGTGAGATTTCTATCCTCTTACTCTGTTGCTGTTGGTCGTCTGACCCATGCGACTCGACGTGCATGTACATTGAACAATCCTTGCGAAACTAGTTGGGAGTGTTAGTGTGTCCAGAATGAGAGATGTTCGCGTAAAAATGACAATACCTCTATCCGTGAACCGGCGCCGTAAGACAGTCGTCTCATCCGCGGGGGGCGTAGCGGGGACGCGACCTCGGGAACCTTCTCTGTATAAAAAAAGCCGGCTCTTCAATATTGTGGCTGACTAGAGGGCTAGAAACACTACGTGGGCACCCCGGCGCCTTACGCAACACATGCAGGCGGGAAAACGACCGGCGCTACCACCGTGGAGTTTCGGCGCTGAGGTCTTGCTTGTATACACTTCTATGGGAAACGGGTCTTCGCTCGCGCTACGTGGGTTTTGTGACAGGAACTCACGCTGTTGGCTCTGCACAGCAAAGTGTACGGAAGCAGGTCGTGTTTCTATTGCCCAAGGTTGTCGCTTCGCCCCGCCCAGCTCGGAGATGAAAATGCAAGACAGTTACGTCGGCTTTGGAAATACGGTGCATCGATTCGAAGGTGGGAAACCCGGAACTTTTGGCGTAGCGGTATGTTCTCAGCCGTCACGCTTCTTCGGTTGACTAACTCCGGCCCTGACACGCGTGCCGTTTAAATGCAGAATGCGTTTGCGAGCGTCTCGCCAATGCAAGTAAGTCTGCATGGAGAGCGGAGAAACGAAAAACACAATGAGGTGATTGCTTCATGTGTAAGCCAGGTTTCGATACAAAATAGCGTATAATATCCCAACAGAAGTGTAAACGGCATCCGCTTAAGACAAAAAAGAGGCTTTTGGTGCAACAAAAGTTCCCTAAAAATAGAAAAAAAAGGATCAAATTTCAAGGGGATACACACGCCGGGAGGATACGTAGCGGAATTATTTTGCACCTTTTTTGACCGTCATTTCTTTAGTCTAGCCCTATAATGACACTGATGGCATGCCAGTCTACTGAATCTCAAATATGCAAATCTGCTGCAACAGGAAATTCGGGGTAGGCTTTAGGCATTTGTGTGTTTGTGTGTGACTTGGAAATCTTTCTTATGAAATCAGTCATTCGCGCATTGGCGGTGAGTTAAAAAAGAAGTGTTGCTGAACAATCGAACGAAAGATATCTCAAGCTCTGAAAGAACAGAAGCATCATATTCTTTAAGTAATTGCTCTGTTCTACATGAGCGCATTATCCGGCAACGGCTAGCGACGATGTAACTTATATTGGTATTGATGAAGTCGCATACACTTGCCGTGGTGGCTCAGTGGCTAAGGCGCTGGGCTGCTGGACACGAGAACGCGGGTTCTAACCCGGCAACCGGAGCCGTCTTGCTGAAGGAAGCGATAAGAGAAGATGCCCGTGTGTCGAGATTCCGGTGCGCGTAAAAGATGTCCTAAATTAATCCGCAGCCCACCAGTAGAATGTGCCTCACTGCTCAGGTGTAGCTGGATTCCGCACCTAAAAAAGCCAAGTGAATTTAGATAATGCTACATACATGCTCACATCAAGCGTTTCGTGAAATTGTGCACACATTCCTCAGAATCGCATTTACTATTCTTCGAAACCTCGATGTTCTGTTGGCACACAAACTGCGGCCATCCTGTGTCCCCTGTTTGTGGCATGTAAAAATACGAAAGGATGCATTCCAATTCGCAATATTTTCAGTAGACGATACACTTTCATTTCGGTTTTCTGGCTTCCTCAGAAATGGGTGCACGAACGCACGAGGAAGGCAGATCGAAAAAGACAAAAGTGGTGTACCTCGATCTTGAGTAAAAACGAACAGGTGAACAGGTGAAACGAACAGGTGAACAGGCGCGCCCAGAGGCCAGTTTGCAACAAAAAATACCGCACAAATTACACCGATTGCAGCAAAAATGGGGTATACAAAATTCCCCTGAGGTGCCGGTCCGTCTACATCGGACAAACCGGTCATTGCCTGAACGACAGGGCCCGAGAGCATGCGCTGCTTCGCTCCAAGCAACCCCTTCCGGCCATCTTGCTAACCACGTTCGAGACTGCCACTGTGAAGCCTACTTGCACGAAATCGCGGTTATCGGAAGGAAGACAAGCAGGATCGGACAAGAAATAGTCGAAGCATTGGCGATAGACGAAGCTCTAGAGAGCTGCGTCAGTGTGCCGTCTGTGGCCCTGTCACGAACCGAAAAAGAGTTTCTGCGCAGCGATCTTCGCTAATCAAATCACTGACCGGCCTGAACAAATTTTATATTTTGTGTCTTTTTGTATGTATATATCTGTGTTTCCTTCAGTAAAGTTTCAGTTGTTATTCTGCAGTGTGTCGTGTACCTCCCTTTTTCTTTGTGTTCGTTTTTATTCAAGCTGATTCCCATCGAAGATGTACCAACTAGCACAGACCAGGGGCGGTATTCTCGTGTTTGTCCGTTTTGAAAACGTCCGTTTTGCGCCCGTTTTATTGTAACCTACTTTTAGTTGTAGGTGGGCCTTGGATTGACTTTTGCGCAACTGTTCTTGTAGACACATATTAAACGGCTAAAACTATTTTAAACTATCTTTTATGTGTTTATTGTTCCGCCAGCGAACCAACAACAAGGCGACGAAAAATCGCCTGCTCTGAGAAACCGCCGCTCATAGCTCCGCCGTGCTTGCATGGCGTCACATCCGGGCGTTCGCTTTTAGCCAATCAGGGCTTGCTCAAAACGGACACTTTTGAAACGGACACAAAACTGACAAAACACGAGAATACCGCCCCAGAGCCATTCGGCGGCGTACTTTTTCTTTGTGTCCGCATCCATTTAAGGTGGTACTTCTGATGTAACTGTATGCCCTGAAAACTGAGTACTTCTGCACTCGTGTCTCTTTTTTCACCAGCGAGGTAATTTTTCCAAAAATTTACAAAACGATCTCTAAAATTACAAAACAAGATTATATTTATGTGGCTAATAAAAAAAAATTCAGGAAAGCTGGTAGTTACGCGCAAGGCGGGAGCCGTGTTTGTACTTGGACTGATCTACGAGGCGAAGTCGCCCAGGTTCAAATGTGACGCGTGAGGACTGTTATGGCAGCAGTGGCTGGTAGAAGGCAGGACTTACACGAATCAATGAGAAATAACCTTAGTTTATGAAGAAGGCTTCATTGAGAGAGGCATTTACCCATTTTGCGAAAATGCGAAGATATTTTGCCCAGTCGTAAATCTGCAATGTGTTCGCCGTGATTCTAATTCCGCGCCAGTTTGCTTCGCTTCCGACTAGAAGCGTTCGGAATCGAAAGTATCAACTCTTGATGGAAGGCATGCTCTTCTTGAAACTTCGTGTGTCGCAGACATGAGATATAAAGGCAGCAAAGCAAAACGAGGTCATTCTTCGTTGAACGTTGATGAATAGTCGATGCTGATTGATTAAGAGAATAAAAAAACAATCTATCCGGTTGCCGCGAGTACTATGAATATCCGAAAAATGAAATATAGTTGTCGATGTTTGAGCCGGACGTCGTACTCTGGAAAATGGATCTCTGAGGAGGCGGTCAAAATAGTGGGAAGATTTGTCCCCACACAGCCATCAGTTACAGGGTTCAAACAGTGGAATTTTTTTTTTCAGTGACGTGGGAGATGATGTCAAAGTTGTCATACTTAAAATGGTTTTATTTCCGTCACTGCTTCTTATGCAACAGCGTTTGATACACAACTGTCTTCAGCTTGGCGTGAAAGCCTGCTGATATACATTATAGTGGGTAAGATCTTCAACAATGTTCTTGTTCATGGTTTATTTCACAGGTTCCAAGTTTCACTCTTTTTTTTCACGCATGTGGGGAAAAAAATTGGGCAGAAATCCTGTGGAAAAGAAAGTTTTTGAAAAACGTAGCTTAAAAAAAAAAAAAAAAAAACTCCAGGCAAACTATCATAAATCTGCCTTTGGGCCATTGTATAGAGCAAGTTGCGGGCCGTTGGGATTGGGACAAGGTGAACCAAAGGGCCGACGCTTTGCCTAGCGATGTTTTCATTCCCTGAAGCAATACATTTATATGTGAACAAGCCGATTCACCACTATGATGGGATGCCGGTGCAACTTTCTATTATTTTCATCAGAGAAATTATTAAGGAAAAAGCAATATAACCATTAGTAAATTTTACAACTATTAGTAAAGTAGTGACGCGCATGGTATATCTGCTAAACGTGCGGGATTCTTAAAATCAAAGTGGTTGTTGAGTAAGCGCTCTAGCGTTTTTATGCATTCAAAAATGCCTCGAAATTTCTAAGTAGAGAATCGTATTCGTGAAAGCAATGTTGAAACAGCAAACTGAAACTCGAGCAGAAAATTGCGAATAATTCCGTCCTCTGGGCAGAAACATAGGGAATAGAATTTCAAATTTTTGATTGAAATGCACGTTTTTTTTTTTGCCTCAGTGTGAGGTGTCGTGTTTTTGGTTACAAATTTCAGAATCAAACCGAATAAAGTTATTTCAGACTGTTCGATATCGTAATCACGCTCATGCGGTCACACATCTTAATCACACTGAGACACGGTAAGTTCGCTTAACGGTTAAAAATTTCTATCACCACTTTATTCCTCCCAAAATATACTCCTAAATACCACCCCCCCCCCCCTCCTCCCCGCCACGTAAATTTTGCAATCTTTCTTGTACGAAATGCCTGCAACATTTCACATTCTGCACAGACTGAAGGGAAAGGTAGCCGCGTTCCCGCATACGTTGCAGATGCGTTTCAAAGGCAAACAATCCACCGAAAGCTCCTTATGTCAAGCAAGAAGGCGGCAAGCAAAACAACAACAACAACAACAAAACACAACTTCCTGTGAACCCAGAGAACAGCAGGCACCCCCGCAGTTTCATTCACATAGTTGTTTTAATTTACACTTCTCCCTTTGGCACACTCTTCCTTCTTTTCCCTGATTCAGTTCTCTACGGACACACGTACCCTAAGTGTTCGCGAAAAAAGCGGTTTGCTAACTTTTCTAATGCTGCGTCTCAGTATTGGTGGCGTTCATCAGCACTGCTTGCAAGCTACAGGTGCATTCTATCGCTAACAACGTACACAAAACCGGTGATTGCTTGGGGCCTCCTATTATGGGCAGTAGGCCGACAGTTCGCAGTAAGGCCCGTTTTCGTCTCTCTCCGTGCTGAAAAAAAAAAAAAAGAAAAAAAAAATGGGTCCCAACAGAAGAGATTCCGTAGAAAGTCGCTTGTCGACCGGATACCGCCCTTCTTCGGCGTAACCGGTTTTTGCAGGTACGGAGCCCCTTCCATTTGGGACCGTTTTGCAGCACGGAAGGGATTCCGTAGTCAGTCGCCCCTCGACCCAATTCGTCCTGTCGTCCGCATAACTGGTTTTGCGGCTTCGGATCTCTTTCCGTTGTGGTCCGTTTTTTCAGCGTGGAGAGAGAATAAAACAGGCGTAAGCCTCACGTGCAGCGACGCCGTAAAACGTCAAACACAGCACACCTACAACTGCAAAATGTTAACTCTTAGACTTATAAGCTCTGCAAAACGTAAAGCCAACCCAGGCGAGCAGTAAAACGAATTGTGCTGGCTACAAATAGCTCAAAACTTTTATCCCGACGTTGCTAGTGAAAGTGCGCAAAGTATTCTTACATTTCGCGTAAGCAAGCTCGAAACCGGCTCACGTGTTTCTCAACACTAGCTCTCAGAGTTGTGCAACGACGATCGACGCTTGCGACGAGAACGAACGCGGGATAGTTCTTCGGTCTCGGCGAGTCTAACCGGGACGGTGCTGCGGGCCGGGGATGTGCGTGCATGTGTGCGATTCTACGGAGGCTTTGCGCGCCGATCGGCCGAAGCCGTGAGGAACGGCGTTTCTCACGTTCCCAATTTCACGCATCGTCAGGTACGATCTACGCGTGGCGTGCGCGCCGCCGGTGGCCTGTGCAAAACACGGTGCGGCAACTCCCACCGCCGCTCTCCCTCCTTACTCTCCCCTTCGCTGTTCGCCCCAGGTCAAATAGGGAACGGGGGCGATCAACGCCAGTGGCTATCCATTTAAGGGAGGAGAAGGCCGCGGGAAAAGAAGCCTTACCGCACAATAATCGTTACCGCTTCGCGTTTGCTTTTCATTCTTCGCTTGTGTGAGCGCGTGCGCGGCATTTGTGTTTGTGTGCCTGAGAGCGCATGCGCGCACCCACACGTTGCTTCGGTTCGAAGTAGCCGATATTTTGAAAGCAGAGGTGACTCCAGGTCAGAGCAACAGAGGAACGAGAGAGGTGTTGGTGGTGGCAGCGTGGGTTCCATTGAATGGTGCGGTGATGCTGGCCCAATTATAGAGATTCCGTCGCGCTTTGTTTGCCGGGAATTATGGCCAATGTCGCGCGTGTTTAAATAGCCGTGCGTAACGGCAGCCCACGAACGAAAGGTGATTGCCGCTGCGATTTACTTTATAATGTGGAACAGGATGTCTTTGATGACGCTTTGAAACTTCCTAATGGGAAATGTTGCTCGAGATGCAGTATATAAAAATGAACAATTATCTTAATTTATTGTTTTATTGCGCGGCGAAAAAGATATTTCCTTATAAGCGACATCTTTATTTTTGTCCTTTTAAGCACATTTCACTCTTGACCCTTGCCTAAAATTTTGCGTGGCGCCCAGTCTATCGAAGGTGAACAATTTTTTTTTTTTTTTACAGTTGCAGCTATGACAAGTGCACTCAGGGCTCATTTTTGTTGTCCGTAAATCAAATATGATTAGGGTGGTTCGTTTTCAGGTAAAACCCGAGATTACTAGATTTTTACAGCCCGAACAGGTTTCAGCAGAATCGGGTTAAACCGATTTCTGCCCATATAGACCTTCCCAAGTAGCGATATCTGCACAACAGTGGGCTGACCGTCTGCGGTTCTCAACCTGTACTTTCTGGCAGCAAGCCCCACAAACAGAGCTTTTGAACTCGTTGAGTATTGGCATGACTCTACTGCTTTCTAACCAAGGCTGTCAAATGCAGCGCTGACATTTTTCTGCCAAGAAAATGGAAGCTGTGATGTCGAGAAAACTTTCTCCCAGCTGAGACACGTTCAACGATCGGACAAGTCTCGAATGGAAACCGACATGTTGCGCAGACTGATGATGATGTATGTAAACAAGGATATGCAAACAATCAATGATAAGATTTCTACGAGCAAAATGCTTTATTTCTTAGAAGTTATCATTGCTCATTACTGTAATCATTACTGATTCATTTCCAAACAAACGCCAAATTTCAGAGAGTATTTGCTAGCAAACCCCGATGTTTCCCCGATTACCAGCCTGAAACAAACACTAAATTTAACGCGTTGGAATTCAGCAGCTCGTGATACCTTTTGATAAAATAAACTGAGTGTATTACTAGTACACCTGTTGATTTCACCCGAAAATCCCGAATTTCGGAATGGTCTTACAAAAAAAAAAAACGACTTCTTTCTGATTAACAGTGTGAAAAATAGCTCCCGATTTTTACCCCCCCGATTTATAAAAAATATAAAACCCGAAAACGAACAACCCTAAATCTGATGTACAGTCGACTCCCGTTAATACGAAGTCCACGGGTACCGCGAAACACTTACAACTTAACCAAACATCTAATGAAACAGAAAGCAAAATAACAGCATTTCCGTTACCCCTTTCTTGGTTTTGTTCAGAATCCCGACATTCGTCACCAAGTCGAGCGTACGGCACGGGTTGGCAATGACGGGTGAGACTGGTCGCTTAAGTCGAAGCCTGAAGCGTGCGCCACACTAACTGCTCACACAGCGCTGTGCGCAACAAAGAAGGCTGAGGACTTCAACATTCAACTGGCGATTACGATACTTCCTAATGCGATATTTGGGCGCAGCAGCAGTGCGCTGAGGCAGCACTCACTCATGGGTTTTCTCGGCGGCAGCGATGATGAGCCTCTGCGTCGGCGGAGCGAAGTGCGTCTCAGGAAAGGACCGCGAACTGCGTCTTAACCGAACGCACATCAGAGTCATGCGCACGCCCCCCCCCCCCCCCTCCCCCCTGTCATGTTTTCGCCAAGGGTCGTGCCGTCGAGCGCCTCGTGCGGGCGCAGCATACTGCCCCCTCCCATTCCCCACCGCACACTTTCGGAGAGCGCTGGCTCGCGCCGCCACGGTGAGCCGCCCTCCCCTCCCAATTTTGCGACACTCTCCTCCTTTGTTTTCTTTCACTACTCGGTCTGGCCATCGTTCACGCGGTTACGACGACGACGACGCGGCTCAGCCCAGGTACGGGCGCCAAAGGGCTGCGCCCTGAAAGTGAGAGATGCATGTGCTAGCGCGAGTCTCGACTGGTCTGCCGCTTTAAACACTGCGCGCTGCCTCAGTTGCGGTAGTGCCGACATCAGTACAGAACACGGCACTGTTCTCGCGCTTGAAAATTTTAAATTTTATCTGGAAGTAATGGTCACTTCGATGCTTCTTATTCAAAATAACTTCCAATTAACCGATACAATTGGTTTTAGCTTCAAATTACCAAGCAAAATTTTTAACGAATTGCATGTAAAATTGGCAAGGAGCAGCAAATCACTTCTAACTTACCGAAAATTCCTATTAGGCGACTTGGAATTATCTAGAGTCGACTGTATTTGTAGTGCGAGCCAGCGCTTGTCTTGAGTTCCTTGGCAGCGCTTCGTTTCGGTAGGGTCATATTTTTCATTATGAAGTGTCCGTGATCAGCGTATACCTCTCAGTTTAAATTTCCCGTCGGTTGGAGCGACGGTACCGGCTGCTCATTGGCCGCGCTGATGGATAGTTTGCACGGTTTAGGCACGTTTTGCTTCGTACATAAAACTCGCAAGTTCGCCCTAATCACACAAGCCTGCCGACAGAGCTAGTAAAATGCCGTTTGCTAATTACGCTACAGATGCACACGATTTATAGTTTATTTTATGATGCCCTAAATCATTCGGACAGAAAATAACTCGTTAAAGTATTAAAGGGGGGGGGGGGGGCGGGAGCGAAGTGTTGGGGTGCAGTTCCTGGAACTTATACGCAACCTCTAAACGCCCATCTCCTCCCTCACGAAACCAAACACCCTCACCTCTAAATGTAGGACATCTTGAATCTAATTAGGAAAAGTTGTGCGACCCAGTTTTTGTAGAAAAACACAATGAATCAGGCACCACGACTATGCTCCCGTGATACGGTTGTCAAAAAAGGGAGGCATACTGATATAAAGCGAGTGCCCGCCACGCTGTTTCTTGGAGAAAAACTGACTCCTGGCTGGGTGTCTTTGTAATCTCACGACGACGAACTTAACGGCTGCCCATTAGGCCACAACTGAATCAGCACTGATCATCTTTCCAAAAATATTCAAAAATACGCGCCCGGTGTATTGTATTTCACGAATTTTATAAAACAATTTATTAACACGAAAGTGTTTTATTCCCGGATACACGAAGATTTCAGTGGCATCATATCCGTGACGGAAGTGACGCCAGTACAACGAAGCAAGCGGCCTGTAAAGGGTGCACCCCTGCACACGGGGTCTTTTTGCGGGGAAGCAACCTTTAGTACTAAAGAGTACATTATACTTCGGGTTGTTCGTTTCGGGTTTTATATTTTAACACGAAAGTGTTTTATGCCGGGATACACAAAGATTTTACTGATGTCATACACCTGATTTCATTCAATGATTTCAATACACCTTTGCGGAAACGACCCGCCAGCATGACGTCGCTCGCCAAGCACACCCACACAACAGCCGCCGACCCGCTAATCATGCTTAGCTGCAGATTTCGTTGCACATTTCACTTTCGTGCTTTACCGATTCCTATGACAGAGGAATCAACCACAGTTTTTTTCCCTCTAAAAGCCACCTCAGGAACATTGAAACCATCATTTAAGAACCGTCTTCTGGATAAACCCTTCGCTTGGTGCCACCTCTGCTTTCCGCGAAGCTTGATGAAAGGTTCATGTAGTTAGCTATGAGTACAGTAGGTTGCGACGTCGATTCGCTTGAGGAAGGAAGAAGGCACTGCAGCTAACCTCGACACCAGACAAATGAGACTGACGAGTGTTGATGCTTGGGCTGGATGGTGGACCATAGAAACGTTCAGCCCTGCGCGTAATTAGTTCGCCCCCCTTCTTTCGAAACACATTGTTGGTCAATACAATGCCACAAAGCCGCTCGAGTCGCCCGTGTGTAAAACTCATTATCGTGAATAGGATCAAGGGGCGTAAAGGAGCACCCGACCGTGGTTTTATTTTGTCCCCTTCCTTCTGTGCTTAGAAGCGACCTACATCTCTCTCACGTGCCTACACGGGTAGTGAACCTCGCAGTGATAATGATGAGAGGTAGGGTGAAGCAGGTTAGGTAAAAAAACAAAGCAGGGCAGGGTGAGATGAACTTTTTTTGTGTTTGGCGACCTCTCGCGTGTGCACAGACTTCGAGAAGACCGCTTAGCCACCGTGAAATCATAGAAGTCGAGTTCCAGCTGGAAAAGTGAAAGTTGGGACTCGTAACTTGATTCTCGACAGATTTCAGCACTGAATTTTCAGCTCAGAGAAAGATGGTAGAACAAAAACAAAAACGAACGCGCAGCTTGTGAGCACTTAGGCACGCACTAATGGAAAGTAGCTGCAGCGCCATGCGCGTATGCGTAACATCCTAGGTCCCGAAGAAAACGAAAAAGCGATTTCTGAGGATTCTTTTTGTGAGAACGGCTTTAAAGTTGGAAGTTTTGTCTCGTGGTAGAGTGCATGCATATATTATGACGTCTTGCTTTGGCTTGGTATGTTCCACATGAGTCTGGATTGAGTGAATGTGGAGCTGCAACGTGGGCTGCAAGATTATCTCCTCAGATCGCTTCGGAGTATTAAAGAAACGAAAACAAAATAGTAATGTAGCAGGGAGCTTTATGGGACGAATCATCGAGAGCACCTCATGCTGTCCTTGCTGCCTTTTCCATGGCCTCTTCCATTTATTTTTAGGAAAAAAAAAAAAAAACCAACGGGAGAAAGAGACAGAGAACTAAATGAACGCATGAATAAAGGAAGGCAAAACGACAGACCTGTCTCGCATTCAACGTCAGCCGTTTTCTCTCCGCTCGCAGTGGCCATCCGCCGCCGCGTGCAGGTGAAAGGGGTTGTTCGGGAGGGAAACTTTGATTGGCCTATTCACAGTTTGATTCGAGGAGCTGGTACATTTTATCGGTCATTCGGGTTAACGTGGGTGATATGTCATTTAAACGTGTGTACTGAAGTCTTGCATTCCACTTTTTTTCATTTGTTCAATCTACAGTACAACGCTGTGTTCTCGGCTTCGTTCCATTCAAATGAGTATACTAGTGCATTGCGCGGTGTTTCATGTTCATGCGGAAGAGGTCGATTATTCCTCGAATTAATCACTCAGCACTGCCTAATCGAGATAAAGGCTAACAGGAAATCGCAGCTTTAGAGCAGCATTATAGTGCTTCAGGAGTCGCAAACTTAAATACATTTACCCCTCCTGTCATTATTATGGTCTTGCGACCAACACTTGCTGCCAATAGGATGTTTCGCCACCTTTTTGTGATACATTTTCGCCTCTTCTGATTTTAATCAATGTTCTAAGTCTCTTTACTACTTTCTTGTATTTACAGCTATAAAATGCACCGTCAAAAAAGATAGAATGACCACTTCAATTACGATAAACGTGAACAAGCACTTTAAACATTTCGCGAGATTAGCCAACAGGCGCTGATTCCTTGGAAAGTTGATTTTCTATTCTTGAATTATTCGCAGCGCGCACAAAGCAGTGAAATAAACGACAAACAGCGCCACGCAGCGTACTGTGGGGCTCTTTCTCCGCTGTGTCCTGGACTAGAATTATGCTGAATTACCATGCGCGTGCTTAATAAAAATAAAGGTTGCTAGAATTCCCGCGCAACACCGCTTGATGTGGAGTTTTGTAAATTAACTCCCCCAGAAAAAAACAAGTGCAGAAGGAATTTTAGTGTGTCAAAAGAACCTCAGTGAGGACAACTTCGAACTCAGCAGTAACACGTCAGAGAAAAAAAAATAGTGACTTCCTTGTCGGATTCTACGCAATATACACCTGCAGTGGAGAGGGTTGCAAGAAGCTGGACCGTAAAGACAGGGGACACTCCCGTCTTTCTCTGTCCTCGGATAAACTGAATGTTGTTCAATTGGAAGGTAATGCGGAAACACCATAGAAACAAACGGGTCGATATTGTTAGCAAAAAAAAAAAAAGTCCTGTGTGCACCTTTTACGGCGCGCGCCAGTGTAGAGATATAATGCGGGCAACAGTAAAATTACGTTTGTCGTGTGCCAAACTTAGGAGGGCCACACATTTGCTGCACAGTGGGCAGTCAGCGAATATCAGAGGTCGTTGTCCATTCACGCCTGAGGTACAAGTAGCGCCTTCTGCCTTGTGCTTTCGGGTTTTACTGGGGGTCGTATACGACCTTCACCTACTTTGATCTATCGGAAAACGCCAGTGAATAATACACGTCTACGAGAGGCAAATAATGTACATTTTAAGGGACCCTGCAGCACTTACCATCGACTACCCGGATTCAATTTTGGGATAAAGTGTATTGTCCCGGCAATCTCCTCCGGCAAGAATTATGAAAATCCGTTCCCTATCACCGAAACTACGCGCGATGGGAAATCGCGCATAATTGTTGCCTCTCAACTCGACCGAGGACAAATGGACGAAAGCTGCGCGCTCTCTCTCCTGCTCTCCTGGCTTGCGGCGTTCTCTTCCGCCGCCTTCGATATATCACACGCCGGGGAGTTTTCTCCTTTTCTCCGCAACGTGGAGGGGTCTACTTCCGGTCTGGTGCCGCAAAAAAGCAGGCATGCGTGCCTGCTCGCAAGCGCGCGCTCCGGCTGGTAGGGCTTTTTCGAAGCAATAAACGTTTGTTGTCGAGTGGTCGGGTTGAAAGGGAAGTACTCAGCTCATCACTCAAACTCCGCGCGCACTCAAAACACAAAAGAAACGACAAAACTGTGCCTACAGGTTAAGGCATAGAAGAGGTTCGTACACAGCGCCGACGACGGCGGATCGTCACAGGAAATGCGAGAAATAAGCCGCGACGTTGGTCAGCGACAGCCGATAGGACAGCCATGGCCGCAATGACATCGTTTAGGCCATGCCAGGGGTGCATAATGAGGAAAATTAAAGAGAGCGCTGTTGGTTTTTTCGCGTCTTTCACGGCGATTTGCGCGCTCACCGCTTCACGTGCACGTGTAATATTTGGCTCGGGTGTTCCTGGAAGTCTAATCTAAACGTCGCGCTGGTTTACTTGCACTGCACGAAGAGTGTTGCAGGGTCCCTTTAAGTAATGCGTAATTCCGCATCATCGTTAATAATAATAATAATAATAATAATAATAATAATAATAATAATAATAATAATAATAATAATAATAATAATAGAAATGTATCGATGATAAGAAATATTACTGGCGAGTATTTCAAGGAAAATGACCCCGAGCATTGGGCTACAGCTGACACATCTAAAAAGAAGACGAAAGAAGAACGAAAGAAACGGCTACTTTTAAGCAGGCGCCGCCGTTCAATACGACTTAGCCTGGCACGAGCCGTATCTCAGGACTTCATCAAACCTTTTCTTACGTGTCAGTTTAAGTTGCAAGAGCACGTCGCTCAGTGTTCAGCGGATGCCGCATCGCATACCCCGGCGCCCGTATTCCGAGAATTCCTTCCGTAATCAATTTCGGTTCAAAGCCTTAACGAAGCTCACTATGGTGGACTTGATTCGGCGCAGTGATCATCAGCGGAAAGCCTTCCAGATGAAATTATTCATTGGATTGATTGCTCCCGAACACGGACCCACCCGAATCAAAGGGACGGTGAGGAGAGCAGAAATGCACGCAATCATTTCAGAACGTGCACTGTACCCTGAAGAGAACCCCGTACCTATCAGAAACAGGAAAAGGGGGCAGCAATTCTGGGGACAAACGGTTTCGAGTAGGAAATAATACAGGAATAAACTCAACTCGGTGAGGCGCGAAATTTAAACGATCCCCGCAGCTGCACGCCCTCTGAAAATACGTTGCGCTGTCTTGCCTCGTAGGCTATATTTTTTCCAGTATCCTCATCTGAAACATCCGAAAATACGAACAGAAATCGGCCGCCTTTTCTATTGCAGCAATTAACGTGCGCTTATTTTCAGCGTGACAGTCTACGATTTTTTGTACGTGCTTCTGGGTGTAATTTTTCTTCGGCGTGCATGTCGGCAAAAAAAAAAAGGAGCACAAAAACTAATGCAATAATGTTGTTTGATATTGGACGAACACGCGCACACACGCACACACGTGCACATACGCAAATACTATATCACGAATATATTTTTGTTTCTCATTGTCAAGTAAACTGGAGTGCAAGGGTGAACAAACGAGTGAATAACATTTTGGGACATCTTTACAGAACGGTTGAGAGTTATTTGGTTGTAGAAATGGATCTTTGATTATGTTCACTCAGACTGACACAATTAAATATTGTTAATTTGACTTTTCTGGCAATTTATTCATCGTTTCGGCCCACTTATTCCTTAAATTATATTTTAAAGTCAGCATCAGTGGCCCCTGTACGACTGTTCTAGTGGGCGCGAGTCGTGAAGCAAGTTCTGAAAAGCAAACTAAAGCTTTACAAAGCAATCTTTAGGGAGCGAGACGAATATTAACGCAGTAGACAGAACAACACAATAAAAAATAAAGGAAATTTTCGCGGCAGACTAAATGGAACAACTGAAGGAGCGGATTGGGAATGGTTGTTTAAATTACGAGATATGTGAACGCCCGGAAGCTTCATACAGGGAACCAACCAATCGAACCATCCTTCTGGAGCCATCGCACGTCGTTAATCACATAGGCGCCGTTATCCACGCCCGCCTCCAAGGAAGCGCTCGAAGACTCCGCAAACTTGTCGATCTATACACACGTCGAGTCTGAAAGAAGCCACCGCTTCATACACGGACAATTTGTGTCTGTTATTCTACAAGGACGCTTTCTTTTGTTAGTGAGAATGTTCGAATGGTAAAAAATCATCCCGAATCAAGCATGAATTCAAAACCAGGAGACACCAAGTTGTCCGCCCTCCGCGTAGCCTGTAAAGCGTGCTTCGCTGTCCATCACTTTAACTGCGCCTTCTTATTATTGCCACATCGCAAGCCCCTAGGCCGAGATTCGCATTCCTTCAAGTCGTGCGCTGGGCTGTCTTGATTGCAGATTTGTGCTTTTCCTCAGTACTCTAATGCCAACAGAAGAGCGAAGAGCACACTTTACAAGCACACATCGTAGCTAGCTAGGGAATGCAGTTATAGCTCCGCTAGGTGCTGCAAGGGAGGAAGCAACTCACGAGTGCAGATAAAAAGGAGGAATCGATTGCGGCACATGTCCAGGCTTCTTCAGTGCTCTTGTGTGCTTTTTTGAGAAGTTTCACCGATTTTGAGAAATTTTGAAGTGACATCATTTTACCTTGTGCACGGGAAAAGTTCTCATTTCGGTCACAGACTTGAAGTTCACTCTGGTGTTGCAGGTGTACCGCCGGGGAGTAACAGTGAAAGGTGTGGCGTAGTTTTCTGCAGCGCAATACACAAAACAAGATAACGGTTATATACAGACATTGCCCGCAGAGTGAACTCCTTGCCTTCAACGTAACTGGTTGGCAGAGAGGTATGTGTCGGCTAAACAATGGCTATTTCACGTGGCGCGCAAGGTGAGGAAAAAAAGTAGACTTTCATTCCTAAGGGTGGTATGTAGCGGCAAACTAAAGTCAACAGGCCTACGGGGGCTAATTTTCCCGCGAGTCCCAGCAACTGCGCCTTGCAAACGCACCGTTGTTGTTAGCTCCAGAAACCTCAAAACTTGAGTGTTCTCACGACGCCGGTGTTTGCACGGTTTGAACCAGCGCTTGTTCCATCGCGAGCAAACCTCACAACGTGTCTATGGCAGTCATCGTATCAAGCTTGATTTTTTTGTTAGGCGAGGCGCGGGAGCGTTGCGGAGGGTGGTTGTACACAAACGCATGTGATTTCGTCGTCTACAGAGGCAGTTTATGTAAGCGCCCGGAAAGAGTCACCTGTTTCTTCTCCCCATCGTCCCTCGTGTCTTGCCCCATAACCAGGGCCCACGTCAGAATCAGTGACGTGGAAGCCCTGTGTCTGCACCGGCAGCTCGAACCTCCCGCACAACTGGTTCCATGAGACGCGGAGTGCATTCAGCAAAAGTGCCGAAAACGCAGAGACGCACACGCTCCGGGCTTCCGGTGCGGCCAGAAGCGGCAGAGCTCAACTACCATCCTCAGCGCCTCTACCGGTCAGGGGAAGCACCCTCCCTCAAAGGGAGAGCTACGGCGCGACATTGCACATTTGCCGACCAGCGCCGAGGCCTGCAGTCTACGCGGCGCCCTCGGCTGTGGGAGTCTCCTGGTGCAGGTGCGCGTCACAGCGTTCACGTTCCGCGCGCGGGCACCCATAGCACGAACTACGCGTGGGAACCTTCCTCCGTGGTCCACACAGTGCACTCTCCGGCGGCGTCGATGTAGTCGCGTGGCTTCACAAACAGGAGTTCCCTGGCGGCGGCGGCGGCGGCTGCCCCGCTTTGCGGCTTGGTCCACTGCAGCAGCGCCGCTTCCCCGTGGCCGGGCGAGGCTCAGGAGATGGCGTCGTACGGGGGCGGCGGCGTCTCGGTGTCGCGGCCCCCCTTGTGCGTCTGCGCCAGCGGGCAGCGCAGCGCGTCCAGGTAGCAGGGCGGCGGGTCCTCGGCCGCCAGCGCTGCGCACCTGGCAGCGCTCAGCTGGTGGCGACCGGCCCAGCGGTAGCCCGGGTAGCGTGGGGGCACCCTCGCCGCCACGCGGTACGGCATGGCCCGCAAGAACGGGAGGCCCCGGCTCGATGGCCGCCCTGCCTGTGTTAACGAGGGGGGGCAAGGGAAGGCTGTCAGTTGGTGAGCTGACATCGCCACGATCACGATTAAAGAGAGTGTTCGCGTTGATAACAAGAGTCGGGACTTGCATGCGCACGGACAATTTTTAACAAGGGTGTTACTAAGATTATTAGGGGAATTGCCGTGGGTGCTTGCCGCCCGCAGCACGTGCTCATAGGCAGTGCATATCAAACGTCCGCGTAAAAACGCCATCACCGCAAACTGGAAAATATGACGGCGGCAGCCAGCAGCAAGCGCACGCCTGGGCATGGAGTTTAAGCGCCTGGGGACTTCGGGAACATCAGATTCTACGGTCATAATAAGAATAACTTAATCCACAAAAAGAACTGCCCGACTGACTGACTCACTGATTCATAAACGCCGAGTCGAAGCAGTTGAACTTTGCGATTGTGATATTAAATTCCGTGTTCTCTGTTTTTCATCGCTACGCAAACCTGTTTCCGTGGCAAAGTGAGACACTCGACTGTTAAGTGCGAGCCCGACATTTTGACGCTCGCAATGGTCAGATTTTCTGCGTGAGGCAGATGTTCCTTAAACCACCAGCACTAATTAACTAACACACCTTGAGGACAAGGTGGTCCAGAGGATTCGTCGTCGAATAAATGTGTGGTTAGAGTGTTTGGGAATGCAATGTTTCCAGTACCAAGTCACGACAAGCGTTTCCCGTCTCGTAAATATTACGAGTCGCTCTCATCTGTTGTGAAGCCTAACTGGCGCCCAGTCTCCGATTCAATCCGCATTCATCGTGAACACATGGGAGATTGGGATATTGGGAGGACATGGGGAGGTGATCAGGCCCACGTACCCTGGGAGCGGCCTCTTCCTCGTCGTCGCTGGCGTGTGCGGCGCTGCGCGATCGCACGAGCGCGACGGTGACGCAGGAGAACATGAGCAGCAGGAAGAGAGCGAAGGCGAACAGGAAGAAGCGCCGGGTAGAGTCGGCGTCGCGCACGTACACCACCACGGGCACCGAGACGGGAAGCAGGAGCACCAGGCAGCGAAGGAAGTTGCGGTTGAACACCACGGGCTCCGACTTCTCCTGGCCCTCGGCGGCGCCGCCCTCGCCGCCGCCGGCCTCCTCCTCGTCGCCGCCGCCACCCGGGCCGCCGCCGGGAGACGGCGGCTGCTGCTGCTGCTGCTGCTGCCGGAGCTGCTGTTCTTGCTGCTGCAGCAGCAGCTGCTGCTGCCTCTGCTGCTGCTGCAGCTGGCAAACGCGGCAGTCGTCGGCGGACACTGGCTCCATGCCGCGGCCAGGATCATCCCGGGCTGGAGCGGAGGCTCAGGACGCCCGGGCTGCGAGGGACGAAGGGGGGAGAGGCAACACTGTAGCGCCGCGGCACAGTTGCTAGAAACGACCATTTTACACTGGAGGTATAGGCGACACCTACGGAAACCCTTTCGCGTGGAGGGCCTAGATATCACTCCTAACAATACCTATTATGGTGTAGTTTACATGTAAACCGAGTTATTTGGGAGAGTGGACGCAATCAGGCGAATACACAAACGTGAGGGGCGAAGCGACGCCCCCGGAAGTAGTTCCGTGCGGGGGGAACTACGTTGTCGGCGTCAGTACCAGCGCCACCCCAATCTCGATCTTTGCTTTGGTTGTCGTTTTGGACTCGCCGCACTTAGATTTGTTATTTTGTAGTTGAAACTTCATCGGGGGTCTTTCGCTACCGCACTATCACGATGCCGACGAGAGAAAAGTTCTCAGTTAATCTTCGGAGCAGCGATTTGGTTTGTGAGAGGCTTTCGTCTGTTTGTGAGTGTATTTTTAAGGGCCACCTCACAATTCCCAATTTTCCAAATTTTGTTGAAAGGTAGGCATTCTGATCAATAAAGAGGGGGAGGCCACAAGCCCTACAAAGTGTGCTCGTTAGCCCTGGCTTTATATTGCGAAGACGTTTGCTCAGGACAAAGGATATTGACAAAGCCTAAAAATGCGAGTTGCGCAACAGAGCCTTCATCAGACACATGCCAACGGAGCTTTAAAGGAGCCATGAAGACAAAACACAAGTTTCGTTCATTCAAAAGATTGCCTCGGTAGAATCATACTGACACCACTTTTGACGAAAACTTCACTCTAATAAGCTGTATAATTAGGAAAAAAGGAAAAGGCCTTGCGACCCAATCGCTCATTTCCCGCAATAGAACCTATGATGTCATACCAGCCAGCTCTGCGATTGGCGGAGGCTGGCAAAAGTAAACGCAAATTAGGCAGCGCTTATAAGCTTGCCGAACGAGCTGTTCGCGCCTAAATTTAGGCCACATTCTTTTTAAAGCAGTAAGCATGGCGGGACCGAAAGTGGAAGTTACGAAAGCACACGTAAACATAGAAGTACCGAGAAGAAGCGTACTGCTGTTGGTGCTGCGCGAACTATGCTTGGTTTAGCTTCACAGGAGTGCGGGGCTTTGGGGTAGTTTTAGACGACACTGGCTGATTGACGCAGGCAAAGGTGTCTTACGTGACTATATTTGTCGAGCGAGCACTCTGTTTCACGAAACGATTATTTTCTCCCTGAACAAAAACAAGCATGTTCAAATATGGTCAAAAACAAACCAGAGGCAGAAAACGGCTTGGTGCACGGTATGGGGGTGCCATCTAGGTTCACTAACGATAAACAAAAGCTTTCCAATCGGCTGCAGAGCGGTAGGTTCCTGTGATGTAATTTCACACCACGAAAACACACGATTTAGCGGCAAAATAAAAATTTTAACGTAAATAGATCAATTTTTCAGTGAATAAAACATCGTTTGCATCCGGACAAGCGCCGGGGGCACTATAAAACACGAAATCTTTCGAATAAAACAAACTTGTATTTTGTCTTCATGGATCCTTTAAGCATTCATGCAGCGTAAAACCAAGAAAAAGTACTTGGAAAAAAATTCTTGGGGAACCTAGGTCTGCTTACGTGCTTTGAAGATGAAAGCCTGTAAATGCTTATTTACAACTTGTTTGCTGCTACATCGTATTTGGATCTCCATCTTCGCTTCCGTTTCTTCGTCTTATGGCAAAATCACGTCAGCAAGCATATTGGTACTATCCCGAGCAATATGAAAGGGAACGCAGGAAACCGTAAAAAACAACCTCAGATCCAGGTATGAGTGATAAGCAGCGGCCGCCATCGGAAACAAAGTGGATAGGGGGACGCTGTTCTAACAGCTGTTCCCATTCCCGCCGTGCGTCTTATCGGCTGTCGGACGATACCATATTATCGGTAAAATGACGTAAGCTGCGGCTTTGTAGAAATGCCAGCGTGGTGGGGGTGCCAACAGTTAGTGGAAGAGCGCCCTCCTTTTCCCCTTCGTTTTTCACAGCGCCATCAGCGTATCGCTCCGAGTCTGTTTGGAGGCTGTTCACCACGCGTTCCTGCGTTCCCTTTCATATTCCTCATAATAGTACACGTCACAGCTTTCCTAGAATCAGAATTTCAAGAACCCGGATTCCTGGCTCATCCCCTACGTGGGTGTGTGCCACGAAGAAATGAACAACACACTTGCGTACGTCGCAGTGTCTAGAGTGCCGTCCGACGGCACTCTGATCGCTCCAGGCATGGCTAGAGTGCCGTCCCAAGACGACTAGGCTAGCACCGGCCAAAGCGTCTGTCGCTGTAGTACGCAGACTTGGTTACTCTACACTCTACACTAAAGACTCTACGTGTAGATACTTGATTTACTCTACACCACTTTATTTACTCTACACTAAAGACTCTACGTGTAGAGCCTTTATTTACTCTACACTCTATACTACAACGACAGACGCTTTGGCCGGTGATTGCCTAGTCGACGATGGACGGCGCCCTCACCCTTGCGATTAGGGAAGGCCACGCAGCTTCGCTGTCAACATCAGCGTACGCGACGTTCAGTGAAGGCTTAATTATTTTTTGTATACGTAAAGTCGTGTTATTTTGGTCTCTGAAACCTCTTCGGTGACTCAATGCGGCTGTGTATCTATCTTAGTAAATAAAGTTACTGTTACACAAAAAAGTGCGGGGATAGTGCATTTTGTAGAGTATTGGGCTGCTGCTGTTCAGACCCTGGTTCAAATCCCGCGGAACACACTTGTGTTTTTTAAAGACGATAGTCTTTCTTGGACTACTTAAACGCAGAAATTTTGGTCTGTCTGCCTGTCTGCCTGTCTGTCTGTCTGTCTGTCTGTCTGTCTGTCTGTCTGTCTGTGACTCGATTCAGCCACTCGGCTAAAGTGAAACCATCTCCGCAGTACTCTCATATACCCACAGTCATATCTAAATGTCTAAGTCCGGTGGCAATATTCATACTTGTCAAGGTTGTTGAACGAGAACAAGACATTACGCCAATCATCACCATCGTCATCATCATGAGCTTGTTTGTGTCCACTGCAGGACGAAAGCCTCTCCCAAAGATTTCCAGCCACGCCTATCGAGCGCCAGCTGAGTCCATGTTTTCCCCCAAA
The DNA here is from genome assembly GCF_048455015.1 of Haemaphysalis longicornis. Taxonomy (NCBI): domain Eukaryota; kingdom Metazoa; phylum Arthropoda; class Arachnida; order Ixodida; family Ixodidae; genus Haemaphysalis; species Haemaphysalis longicornis. Next base: position 46,898,014 of record NW_027526361.1, on the reverse strand, counting down.
TTTTCGTAGCTCATCTCGGCAACAAGTTCTCGGCCGACCCCTGGTGCGTTTGCGGTCTATTGACAGCCAGTCTGTCAAACGGATGGCCAACCTGTTGTCCCTCATTCGCATTACGTGACTCACCCATGCCCATTTCCTTCGCTTAATTTGAACTATAATGTCCTCCACCTTGGTGTGTTCCCTAATCCATGCGGCGGTTTTCCTGCCCTCTAACGTGACCCCTAGCATTCGGCGTTCCATGGCCCGTTGTGCCGATCGAAGTTTGGTTTCAAGTCGTTTGGTGAGACCCCAAGTTTCTGCCCCATAAGTCATTACTGGAAGAACGGATTGAATAAATACAAGCTTTTTGAGTGAAAGGGGAAGCTTACCAAGGATGTAGGAGTTCTTACCAAACTCAGCCCACCCCATTCTTTTTCCGCAGGTAATTTCCCGTTCATGCTATGGATCTACAGCTATGACTTGCCCAAGATATACGTACTCGGTGACTGTTTCCAAGAACTCGTTGACCGCCTGAAAGTGATGTAACTTGGCGTGCCGATTCGACATTACCTTACGCCAATATAAGGCAGAAAATCAATACATAAGTGATAATATCAGTGTTCATTTATTAAAAAAGCCACGGATGCTTTGTTTTTGCGGTATCAAATGAAATACTGCATCAACTGCAGAAGACCGTCGCCTGCTGTTGCCCGCGCTACCTGGCGGCATTTAAAAAAAAATGAACGGCAACAGCAACGACTATTTCCACTAGATAGGTACCACGTTCCGCTTGAAACGCTCGTGGAGTAGGGCAACATGGTTTTATAAACGTTGTAGTAGGGTGCCCACATTTACGCCCGTCTTCCGCCGTACGGCAGCGCTGGCATCGAGGCACCCGACTTGGAGCAGTGGAACGCGGTAAATTTAAATTGACTTGAGCAAACCTGCAGCGTGTTATCTTGGGAGGAACGACACGGGAGAGGAACAGCGTGAGAGGTGGGCGGGAAAGAGAAGTGAGACATTTACTTGCAATGGGCGCCAATCGACTTCGACTATAGTCTTTCGTCGACATTTGCAACAAAATGAGCAGATACGCAGCCACTATTCATTTATTTACTCTTTACAACGGCGGCCATTTTTTTTTACATCAGAACAACAACAACAACAAGAACAACGGCGCTGTTTTGCAGAATGCGGCACAAAAAGGTTTTGCATTAAAGAAATAATTGGGATACAACCAGGGGTGATTGGTGCTAATTTCAGCATCAGCCGTGCAATATCCGGTGGCTTCCCATCATAGCCGGTGCTGGCGCTCTGATAATGGTTGGCTGTATTCTATTTTTGTTTTCATAATGGTTCGTATTATTATAGGCATTTCTGTAATTACAGGAATACCATCTGTTCATTGCCAGATTTGTCAAGAACTGGCTAATTGCGCTCTGTGGGATGTGACCGTGAGCATTTCTGTGGGTTTCTACCCCCGTGAGGCGACTTATTTTCGTCAAACCACGTGCGACCTGAGCCATATCTGGCGGCTTAGCGTACGGCGTCGATCTTCAGACGTTTGTTCTTAAGCGACGGGCGTTCTGACTTACTTACAAAGAAAAAAAAAAGCACGAAACACACGGAACAAGAATAGAGCGAAAATCTCGCGCAGCCGCACGTTTTATTTCGCGCATGATCAAAATAAAAGCCCATATGTGGGGCCGGCCGGCTGGTGCGAGCGCAGAATTTCCGAAGCACAAAGGCGTAGCGTTTGCGGCGGCCAGAGGCTGGGCAGTTTCAGGGCTGCTCGCTGTTTCGGAGCTGCGAATTTGTACGGAGAGCCACGAGGTTTGCAAGCCACGAACGACATATATGCTGCTGGCGACTCGTGTTTCGCGCTCTGTCAAGCGCACAGCCACGGACGCATTCCAAACAGGAGCGAAATAGTAAGCGAGAAGTCACGGAGGGAAGAAGGAGGCAGTCGCCGTACGTACCGGTGTATGCAAATTCAAACGGGGAAACAGAAATAACGGCAAGCGCACGACAGGCGGCGCAACACGCGAGAGAAGAATAAATGGGCTGTATTTACGCCCAAGCGCGAGCTTAATATTTTCTCAGAGCACAGTGTGTATGTGTGTGTTGGGGTACAGACAGCCTGGCGCGGCCCCGCGCGGAGAGGAAGGAGCTGAGGGGAGAAAAAACACCGCACCGCCAACTTTCACGGACCCCGCGTCGTTTTTTTTTAGTCGGTGTTTTTAGTCATCCCGTCTTTTCTTCCCCGGCCCGTCAAATTCGGCGGAACACGGCCGTGATAGATCGGCTCTGATGCCATGGAGTGCACGAGATTGGCCTGCTTTTCACGCAGCCTCAACTTCCTCTCCCCTTCCTTCCCCTCTGTGCCTCTTCCCGCTCCTCCTTTTTCCCGAGATCCTCACCGCGTATATTTATTTTTCGTCCTTTCTTTGCCTTTCAACCAGAAGAGATTTAGGTGGAATTGGGAACAAGAAAATTGAATACATCGAAACACCTTGGTCAAACTCAAAATCAAAATGTAAGTGAATGAAATTGATGAGGGGAGCGTGAAAAAAAAAAAAAAAAAAGGACAGGAGGAAAAGTTAAAACGGGAAACAGCTTCTTAAATCCGAGGCAGAAGTTTTCGACGCTGCGAAGCGAACATTTGGCGAAACGGTGTTATACGATGCCGACACGAGTTGGCGGTGGAAGGCACAGGTTTCCCCCTGACCTCTCGAAGAGTGTATTTTCTGTTTATGTCGCATTTCTGATTTTAGCTTCTAGCTCAACGTAGCTTCATCGACGTTGTATAAATAAATGCATTAGCCCTCGCTGCTTGTCGCATTCGCAAAGGTTTTTTTCCGTGTCTTTGAAATGCAAATGAAAACCAGCTCGGTTAGCCGTGCATTCGCGGTCGCTTCCAAATAATAAAAAAGCCCTTCCAAGCCAGCGAATTCCTTTTAAACACGCAAATGTCTCATCGGAAGCTCCTAATGCATCTGCGCTGACCAGCTGGGAGCTAAACAAACTAACGAGAACGCTAACTGACACCAGTGAGGCATGTACTCGATCTCAAGCAAACGTCACGCATAGGCGACGTTTAAGTAGAGCCTGTTGACAGACGCCGAGTGAGAACACGCACGATGAAAACACGTTGTTCAGTGAGCTTCATCCCGGCGCTCTGTTACGAAATATTAAAGGGACAGTCGGCCAGATGTTATTTGTTGTGCTGTTTGATTGATTGTGGGGTTAAAAGCGCTGACGCAACGCAGGCGAGGAGGCGCGCCGCAGTGGAGGGCTCCGGATTAAGTTTGATCTCCTGGGAATCTTTACCGTGCGGCAAACTCTCGAACACACGGGCGTTTTTGCTTTTCGCCTCCATCAGAAAAGCGGCCGCCGAGGCCGGGAATCGAACCCGCGTCCTCGTTGTTTGTTGTGCTGTCGTCAAGCAACAGAGTTGTATCTTCGGGAATACAGGTACTTAAAAAAAAATCAGGACAATCGCGCTGTTTATCAGTCTTCCATTTCCCTCCTCCCCCGGCCACAAAACACATAAAAGGAAAATGTATAACTCCGTGCTACGTGCTCCGTGTTCCGTGCCAGCCGCGCTGCGCACGGCCGGTAAACAAGTGAAGGTGTTATTCACTCGTTCGGCGGGCTATGACAGGACTAGTGTAGGACGCCATTCGGTGGGCCGTGGGATGATAGGGGTATAGACATGACTAAATGAAAGCATTTGTTACGCAGAAACTGCGGGAAAAGGAGGAACAAAAATAATAATCAGCATGCAAAGCGGGTGTAATAAAATGAACCCATGGTTTTCTCACACACACGTTCTTCATAATTCAAACGTTGAAAAAAAAAAACGTATCGTAATGCCTACAAAAGCCAGACAATTCTTGTTTTTTCTTTTGACTGAAAAAAGTACGTACTCTCGATCACAAAATTAAGCGCGATGTGGTTGCAGCTCCCAAACCGCATTGCTCAGGTGTCTGCCGACACAACGGCTTGTTTTTGCTCTCAAGTTCCGCATCACAACGCCTGCATGTGTACGTAACCCTTTGTCCAAATATTCTAAGGCAATCTTAAGCCTTCTCGACCACAAAGAATTCAAACAATAGGCTTTGCCTTTAAATGCGACAAACACATTTTAACCAGTAAGAAAAGAAGGCGTTTTTTCTGTCTTTCCGGCACAAAAACGTTTCAGCCTCGCTCGGGACGTTAGCTTGTACATTGACCTTTTGCGGCCTGCGCACTTTCGGCTTTGCCTAGAAAATGTTTGACAAAGACTGTACGTGTTTGTGTGTGTGCGCGCCAGCTTGAGCTCACCCCTGCCTACCTGTAATATATAGATGGTATTCACTGAAAAGTTTAGCTTTCAATTTATTCTCTTGGCAACACTGGAAACGGCCACAGACATGGCGCGGCTTGTGCCACTGCGCCCGCTCGCCGCAGAAAAAAAAACAAAAAACACCGGCGTGCGTCGTCTGTCTGCTCCGTTTCAACCCGATTCTCAACGGTGGTGTCAACAGAGATGTTACCAATCGCGTTGAAATTGGAGTCGAGGCATTACGTTGCGTTCGGCGGGGGAGAATTTGGAACGTTCAACACACATCATGGGCTTAGCACGGACAAGTACCGCCATCCCGCGGAGTCCGACGTAACCAGTGATGGCGCAGTTACATGGTTACCTAGGTACGTGCCTCGCCAGTGAATACAGCCTATATTCGTTGTTTTTGAATTTATCGCTGCGTGCCTAAAAGAATGCAAGGGGGATATATCCCCGGATGACCGAGTTTCCGGTACACATATACAGAACACGACGTCAGGCTACTTTTCCTCTTACTCCGACGTGCCCGCAACGCGCAGGTAGCATGGCAGACGTGTCGGAATCACCCTGGCACCATCTTCGAACAGACTACCTGCCTTTAGGAGCAATTTTGAGAACAACAGACATTGCAGACGACGACCATACTCCTCCATGTTATGTTACCTGTAGGTGCGAAGACGGGTGCGGCGCTCTGGCCGGGCGGCGGGAGACCTCACGCAGCGAAGCATGATGGATGGCCTTGCTAGCGCCGTGTCCCGCAAACAGGGTCCCCGCCCACCGCGCCGCGAGAGGACGTGCCGGGGCGTCCGAACGTTCCTCGCGCTCCGCTGGCCAAGAACTGTGTTGTCTTGTAGGGCACACGATGTGGACCCCGCGCGCATGTCGCGTCACGTATAAGGAAGACGCATGAGCTCCCTGCGCCGCAGTAGTCTACTTTACTCCTTTTTCCCGTGCGAAAGATACAACGCTTTGTCTTCTTACGTGCACACCAACGTGCACACCAACGTGTTCTTTTATTTAGGTTTTACGTATCTTTCGTTATTTCTTGATGAGTAGACCCTGCCACTAAGTTGCAACAATTACAGCGTGAGCTGCTATGTAAATTATGATGAGGAGATGGTTTATTCTGCGTTCCTTGTTAAAGATTATATGGGAAAACGAAGACCCGAGCCTAGCTTGTGTGGTTAAGCCTGTGTGGAAAAGACGGCTTGACTAGGATGAGGCCCTGCTTCGGATTTTTTTTGTGTGTGTGTGAGAGAGAGAGAGCGAGAGAGAGAGAGAGAGAGCGGGAGAGAAGGATAGGGAGAGGGAGACTCCCCAACGACGAGAAAAGTGTACGAACGAAATGACAAAATTCAATGGGAAAGAAATTCACCTTAATATACTCTTTCTCTAGAGCACTTGAAGTTGATTGCTTCCTCCCAAAAAAAGAAACTTGGGCGCCAGTTTTGCAGGTGGAACGTGTTTAGACGTTCACGCAAATACGGCTTTTTACGCAATTTTGCGGTCGATATTTTCAATTTGGCGCCCCGACAAGCATTTTTTGGGTCAATTTTTGCGGTTTCGGCTCATCGCAAGCGTGCTTGCGGTGCAGCATTTAGTGCCAGTAGCGGCGTGGGTGTTTAGAGCACGGATCGTGGCGTCTGCAGCGCTGGCCGGGAAGCCTCCAGTTCTGCATCATTGAGAGCTCAATGTTCCATTCGTAATGCGTCTCCCCTCCTTCGGTTCCTTGCTTTACATTAGCTGCTGGATCCCCCCCCCCCCCCCCCTTCCCTACTTCGTAATAAGGAAAGGCACGAGAACGCGCCGGAACGCACTAACACCACGGCGCTTCCAACCCCCACCTCTTCTCCTCTCGCATCATCACCATCGAGTTAGGCGGACAAGGATGCTTCGCCACAAATACACTGGGCTTGCGGTAAAGCACGCTCTACAGGATACGGAAAAGGCATTGGGGGGCACTGTTTGCGCGGAGGCCTAATTGAAAATGAGTGCCACGATTGGGCCATGCTGGGGTGACAACTATTGTGGTTTCCTTTGACTGTACTTCCTTGCGGCTAATGGCGCGGCCAATTTTGCTATCGTTAAACGTTATAGGCGGCGATTTCCCGAACATAGAAAACTACCCAAGAAAGATTTACACACTCAATAACCTTATTAAATATATTTGGTTCATTTAAAACTCAGCTGAAAAAGAGTGCGAGGAGTATACAGATATAAGAACATGTGGTTCTGCTTTAAAACCAAAAAAAGCAGCGTCTTTGCATGCTTTGCGCAAAGCTTCCTCCAAAAGTAATGCCGACCGTCCATCCGTCCGTCCGTCCGTCCGTCCGTCCGTCCGTCCGTCCGTCCGTCCGTCCGTCCGTCTGTCTGTCTGCCTGTTGTTCCGTCCATCTGTTCTTTCTTTCTTTCTTTCTTTCTTTTTTTCTTTCTTTCTTTCTTTCTTTCTTTCTTTCTTTCTTTCTTTCTTTCTTTCGTGAAATGTACTTGTGAAATTGAGTCGCCAGTCTGCGGGAGCTGACGCACTTCTTGTGTCATTACCGCTACTATTTAAAAACAAGCGCCTTGCTTATGCGCGTTGGGAGCTGTTCTTTTTTACCTTCTTACTGTAAACATTTAGCTTCATTTATTTCATTTACTTTTTGCATTCTTACACGCCAGAGGGCACTACGTAAAGTGAAGGGACTGAGCTGCCGAGAGACTACTCGTTGAGAAACAACGTCGCGTGGTTGCAGAGGCTCCTATGTGGTCTGTGGTTCTTCCGTATGAGCTGCCTCCACACACTAATAATTTCTCGTTCGCCAGTGCGGTAGAAAACAAGGCAAGGATGAAATTTCGTCATGAACTAACGACCTCAAGTTTCTGACGCCTTCCGAACTCCGATGGGAACTCACCCGTCACAAAGTAGCGTTTCCGTTTACCGTGAACCTGACAGCCCCGCGCTAAAAAGAAATTGGCAGGAGAAACCACACATCACTGAAAAAAGAAAAGTTCCCGGGCGGGAAGTGAAGCGAGAATAGCGGGGAGGGTGTTATGGCTGGAGCGTATTTGCCGGAGAGCTAGGTCTACATCGCACACACACACACACAAAATAAAACCGCAAAGCGGACCAGAATGAAAGCCAAACGCCAAGAATCAACAGCGTGTACGCATGCTCCACGCTTAAAATCGCCTCCGCCTCTCTCTTATTCGAGCGTTCAACACTTCCCCTCGCCGGTCTTTTTACGGTCGCTGAACAAAGAATCCAGGGAAAAGGGAAAACTATGGCATGGGTAACCAGAACTACTGGCTGTCCGGCGACCACTGCTGGACCGTCTGTCCGGAAAAAGTTCCGGAAAGAGGGGAAAGGCAGAAACAAGGTGAGGTGCGCCACACGGAGTGGCCGCACTGATATTTTCACCGAAATGAAAGACCAAGGACAGCGATAGGAAATATCTGCGGGCTGCGGGCACCGAGCTTGCGGATGACGAGCGTAATAAAGACGATATTTCTTTTTGGCGCATGGCCTTCTTATGGTAATAAAGAATTACGACGACAACAACGATGCTTTATTGATCTTCAGCTTTGCGGTGTAGGGGAAAAAATGCCCTCTTTTGCAGCCAGCTATTTTTGCCGAGCAGTCAACTATAAATAAATAAATAAATAAATAAATAAATAAATAAATAAATAAATAAATAAATAAATAAATAAATAAATAAATAAATAAATAAATAAATAAATAAATAAATAAATAAATAAATAAATAAATAAATAAATAAATAAATAAATAAATAAATAAATAAATAAATAAATAAATAAATAAATAAATAACAAAATATGACACTTAAGTTTGCATAAGTGTCCCTAATTCCTTATTTCCTCTCAGAATTAAAACATTTCCCGTTGACGCATAGGGAGCCTCATACTTCGATGGCTTCGCTAGGTCAGTTTCAATAGTCACGTTTGAAATGCAAAGGAAGATTAGTTACTGGTTGTATTGTATTCTAGTGTTGGACGCGAAAAACATAACACATAGTACGATTGATTGATAATGAGGTTTAACGTGCCGACGCTACGCAGGTGATGAGGAGTGCCGTAGTGGAGGGCTCCGGATTAATTTTGATCACCTGGGGATCCTTAGCGTGTGCCGAAATCTCGAACACAAGGGCCTTTTCGCTTTTCGTCTCCATCAGAAAAGCGGCCGCTGCGGCCGGGATTCGAAACCGTGTCCTTGGGTCGGCAGCCCAACGGCTTAGCCACTGAGCCACCAGGCCTACTAGAAAGTATGTTAATAAGCTAATAAAATGATACAGTCTAGATTTAGAGTGCTAAAAATGAGCGTACGGCTGAGTATCTTTTACATTCAGTTGGTTTATTGAATAACGTGTATTGATGCCCGGAAGGGAGACTTGTCACGAGCCCCACCACGTGAAAGGCGCAATTTAGAATACGGCAGTTGTTTAAGCACATTACAACCACGTTCAGTTGAACTGTCAACACTCCATTCACACTAAATCTACGGTAAGGGGTTGCACACGGTTTTATGCATTAGGTTTCAGACGCCGGGATGCGTTTCAGGCACAGGTAAATTGAATGACGCCAGTGGAGCAATAAATCAGTTACCGCGCACCTTATAGACTAGTCTTCGGTGGGTTAAACTCTACATTTGAATGTTTAGAGAAGCATAAATACGGCAAAGCCAATTTAATTGGTAATAATCGCGTTTACTCAGCGTTTATATGCAACAGACCTGCAATACCGCACTTTAAACGGAATCATGAGATGTCCGGGTGACTGCCGTCGCTTCGTGTACTATAGAAGTGAAAGTGCACGTGGGACCTCTCCAGTTGCCGTCGAACGAGGCTCTCCCTGCTCTCTGTCCGTCTTTCTCTTTTTGTGCAAGCTAACCACACCGACAGGAAAAAGATTGAGCGAAGCGAAGGAAAGAAGCCAGAAGGAGGGAGAGCGCTTGGAGGTCCGTTATCAGCAGGCGACGCATTTCTGCCATTTATCCACGCTCTGGCTAGCACAAGTGGATTTCCTGCCGTCTGCACCATTAACGTTTTTCGGCCTCCTCCCGGGGCCAACCAAAGCCCGCTGGTCCGAAAAAGGGGCGGCCTGCAGCAGGTTCCGATTTACCGGGCGCACTTCCCTCCTCCTCCTCCTCCTCCTCCATCTCCCCTGCCACTTCCTTCCACATTGTTTCTCGGGGGACCCTTCCGTCGACCGCTCATTGCCAAAAGCACTTGCATTCGGCGGAAACAGCTACAGGCTACTGGCAGCCGCTCGCAGTAGAACGTCCGCAAATCATCGCATTCGCACAGCCTGTTGTACGGTGGAATGACAAAACTTAAATTAAGATCACAATAAACAGACATACACGCACATTTACACACACACACACACACACACACACACACACACACACACACACACACACACACACACACACACACACACACACACACACACACACACACACACTCACACACACACACACACACACACACACACACACGCACACACACACACACGCACACACACACACACACACACGCACACACGCACGCACGCACACACACACACGCACACACGAACGCACAACACACACGGCCGCTGGATGAGAGCCTTTCATCCAGCGGCCGTGGTTCTACAGCGATTCCAGGCACTCTGTTTCTATTACTGTTTATTACCATTGGATGCGAAAACGCGCCGGAGGCACGAAAAGCCCTTTGAGCTAGCCGCACGGTCGCTGTGCAGGCGGCGGCCACGGCCGCGAAGTGGCCCAGGCTGGCGCAGGTAGCTCGAGTGATAGCTTGTTACCGCTGCACGAAATTGTCCCCAAGTCCCGACCATGGTGGCTTACATGAGAAAGGAGTTAATGATGCGATGGCGGGTTGCATTAAAAATTGTCATCTGCACCGCTTACGAGAGCGGCAGTCGAATATCCGCCGCAGTACTAATCCGAACACATCTGTAGGCGGACCTGTAGGCAGACCGGCCGGCTGCTCCCAGCGCGCGTCTTGCCACCCACCGTCTCGAGCGTCGCGCGTCGTTCTTTAGCCGCGGTAGCATTTGCACTCGCAGCGCCTGCGTCACATCCACGGTCGCTTTATAATTAAGCGTCTCACGAGATCAGTACGGGGGGGCATTCGCAGAAACTGCCGTCGATGCGGATTCGACAGTGCTACGGCGGCTCTGCTCTGTGATATCCCTCCGACGGTCACGTGGTCAGCTTTGTTCACACAAAATCCATCGTTTCGCGGCACTCGCTGAAACCGAAACTGCGACTGGCCGCATTGAAAATGCCTCTAATTAAACAACCGTCGCACGCTGAAGCAAATGAGGTTTCTACAGGTTATAAGTAGGTCACTAGCTACTTATCGCAACAAAAAAAAAACAAGATGCAAAATTTTTGTGTCAGTGCCCCTTTAAGTGAATCAAGATTTCTGAACAGAACTCCAAAAATGGAACCATGGTTACGCACCTATAACGTGTCTGCAACAGATCGTTTTGTATATTATTTGTTCTGGCTGGCACCACTCGCGACAACGCGAAGAATCATGTTTTTTTTATTTTTTATTTTGTTCTGCCCTTATTTCGCCTTTTTTTTCGACGCCGTTTTCTAACCGGCATTTTTATTTTTCGCGTATACCAGTCCAATGGGAATTTTCCATTGAAAGTACACTCTAGTTTCTTATGTACTTCAGTTTTTTTCTTAAGTCTGTCCAAAACTAGCTGTGTATTAATAAATGTTGGCGTGTATGAACGCGCCACCAGTAACAGTAGAACGAAAAAATTTCACCAATACCTACTTCACCTTCATGATCTTTTACGCAAGGGAAATATATGATGGTATTGGTTTTTCAGAGCTCTGGAAACACGCCTGCCTTGCCGGAGAACGGTACGCATTGAATGTGTGAGCGGATAAACTGATGGGCTATTACCTGTCCAAGGAACAAATTTCAGTTTCAGTGGAGAATTCCAATTCCAGAGCGGTAGCGACAGAGTGTACGACAAGGCTGTACGTCGTCAGACTCATGAACGCGGGGCTATACCACTTTATTTTTCCCGATTCAGACTAACACACTTGCAAATATACGCTGTCTTCGTATGCATTTAGGCAAAGAAACGTTCGAGTCATGTTTGCTTGGGCAGCGCAAGGCCGTAAATGAACCAGTAACTGACATCCAGAAATACGCCAAACGTATAATGGAGCAATTGGCAAAATCGCCCAAGCATATCCGGTGCGCTGATCAAAGTGCCTTTTTTTAAACGGAAGCGTGAAATCAGGAAAAAAACTGATTAACGCATGGCGGGAGCCCATATTGGTTAAAGCTGAGGACATTCGAAGGTACGCATTGCGTATTTCTTGTGCCTCATCTATTCTCACGCGTTTTATTATCTCATTAATCATTAACTATTATCACTTAACGACCTGGAAATGGAGGTTAACATCTCTGGAATAAAGAAACAAAAATGGATGAGCTGCTGCTATATCCAACGTTATGCCTCGGTCCGTCGACAACTTCCCGGCGCGCCGGGCTTTTAATGAGGGGAGTTTACTAGAACCTGAAGAGCTGATAGTTACGCTACCTCTCTTTCCCTACTCGTCCCTCTTTCCCTCGAAACACTATCCCGCCAACGTAGCAGCCGAGTTGTACTAGCACTTTATTCTGGTGCGGCTAATCTCGGCTTATATCTACACGCTAGCTCTGTTACAAGGCTGTTGATCACAAAAGATTAGGACGGGATTAGGAGCTTCCCGAGTCTTGGCTGTTCGGACGACCGGTTTTGCCTGGGCAGCATTAGTCTTTACGCTTCAAGCTGGATTGGTCGTGTAAGCTCTTCGCTGCCCGGTACCATTTGCTTTCCTATATATTTGCCCTTTTTTTTTCGGACCCCGGCTCGCCGTGAGCTTTGGTCTCAACTTGCGCTGGCGGGAAGCAGGTCTCGTTTCAAAATAAAATACGCGGAGATCTAGCGTTTGTGTGCGCTCGATTCGGAGCCTGTTGAAAGCGGATAATTGAGGGGGCAGAGGATAGTTTACTATAAAAAAAAGGCCGAGATAAAACAGACACCGGTCAACACGGACTCTCTGAACCGTTCTGAGGACTCATAGAATGAAAAGAACGGGAAGACGATGTGAGATTGGAGGTTGTAACGACTGGAAGGAAGGGAAGTTCTGCAAAACACATCTCTCAGCCCTTGCCGCCTGCGAATGTTAGAGTGCTCTGCTCTACTAAGGGCCCTTATAGCGTTGCCTCAAGCTTTCAACTGTGAGCCATTTTGGCCCGACGACTTTCCGATTTGTTGTATTTCACAGGAAGCTAAATCCGTGAAAGCTTAAAAAGAACGTGCATGCGCGTTAGGTTTTATTGCAGGAGCGTTGCTCGCTGTGTGTGGACGTAGGAAGAGGCAATTAGGACCTTTATAGGAAAGGAAGAGAAGTCTATGGGAACAAAACGTTAGGTATGATAGTGTTGCTGGTTACTAGGTGTACAAGTGAAGTAAATAAATCCTCCTCCGCCCTCTCAAAGAAACAGAGACAAATTATTTATGAATGACGATAAATAAATGAACGCGGCATCTTTTACTGAGTGATTGGCATATTCTGTCGTATTTTAATTTAAAACGAACGAAAATGGCAAATGACAAGTAACTATACCTTTTAAAGGGACACTGAAGTGAATTTGTCAAGCTCCCGTTTTTGCTTGCACTGCGTAGACTGGCTCAAATTAGCACACTTTTCATCGTTTATCCGGTTGACAAATCGGTAATTATTTTACAAAGCGCGAAAGAAGAAAAACTACCATGCGCGGTTTGCGGCGGCCGCACCAACTAAGGCTGTGACGTTGGGAGGAGGGGCGCCGTGATTGGACGATGCCCAAGGTTAGCAATCACACAAGTTTCGGTTTCGGTTTCGGTTCTGTAAAACATAACCGGTGGCGTTGTTGGATGGACATTCTCAATAACTCAGTAATCATCGTACCGCGCTTCTGCCATGTTGTCAGCTGTAAAAATGCATAAATATAAGCCTCCCAGGACGGCTTGGAATCGTAGCATTCACTAGCCGAGACCTACGCAGTGCATGAACGCCCTCCGCGTACCCGCAGACGCCCAAATGTCATGCGCTTTTCCCCCATATTTGGAGCTTGCCTCCCTCATGCCTGTATCGTAAAAAGCGTGTTCGCACCAGGCCAAGGGTCTGTTCATTCTGGCCTGTGCCCACTGCCTGCAAGCAGTCGGTGCTTATGGCAACAGCACGCCAACGAGAACTCGCTAGCGCGCCAGTGCCAGCCTGCGCGCGTTTTGTGAACTAGTTCGTGTAGCCATGAACGTTGCGGCCCCAAAAAAGGTGAACTCAATATAGAAAACATCGGCGGAAAACAAAAAAGTTAACTTACAAAAAAAAAAAAAATAATAAAGCACGTACCCGCGGGGATTCGAACTCGTGACTTGCAAAACATTTGCGGAGAATTCCTAGCGCCCCAAACTGCTAGGCTACGGAGCGGGACGCGGTAGCCTGGCTAATATAAGGTATATATTGTACAACCGGTTTACACTTTTATTTAGTTTTGGCATTTCAAGCCGCTTAGGTGACTATTTGTTGTACTGCGATCGTGCAGTAAGCGTCGCCCGAGTTTCCACAGTAGCTCACGTCTAGCAATTGCATTTCGTAGACGGAAAAGCGTTCGCAGATGCGTAGTCGTGCTGCTGACCGCTGTGCTTGTTCGACCAGCGCAAAAAAGTGCTTCCCTCGCCCTAGTTTTACGCTGTACGGTAAAAATATCAGTTGATTTTATTTCCTTAGTACCTATATTGAATTCGCTGACTCTTCTCCCGCCTTCAAGAGGCCTTATATTTTCCTACTGGCGTACCAGTCAGCGAAGCGTCGCATGTGCAGCGCTTGTGTGAAGCGACCTTGACTTGGAGCTAGATACAGTGTACAAACAAACCAAGTAAAGAAAGGCACATTCTTCCATTCACAAACGTGTCCTGGCTTCGTTTCAACTAAGCGAACGAATTGCGACCAAGCAATTTTTTTTAACCTCCTTGATTGCGACGACCCGCCGGCGGCCGGCGGACGAAACGCTGGGCCGACTGACTCTGTCGGCCGGGGAGCCGTGCAGTAGCGCAGCCGTGGCGCAGCCAATTGCCAGCTCATCCCCTCCTGACGTCACACGAAAACGCCAAAGAAAATGGGCGAGCGTAAAGAGAGGAGGACAGCGTTTTCGAATTAGTTTTTCTACCAAATAAAATCGCGTAAACGCGCCTAGAGTGGTCGAAACATGGCCTGGGGACTCCGGACTACAATTTGCGCTAGTAATACCGCAATGTTTACATATCACTTCAGTGTCCCTTTAACAGGAAAGCACACGTGTTGCCAATCGTCATTGTTAAAACACCGCAATTGAACCAATGTTGGCTGCTCCGCATCAAAACTTTTCTGGCACTTCAGTCTGTTTCCTTGCTTTGAATGAAAAATCGTTATCGATTCTGCCTCTTGCAACGCTTGTCAAAGACTTCGTTACCGTTAGATTGCCTCACGTCTATGTTTTCGCTTTCCATTCTACATCTTCATTAGTCAGCAAACCGCAGACCTTTCCGCCTTCCGTACTGAGAATCCTCGAATCAGTATCGTAGCAGTTTCATGGAGACAGCCTGACACACTTATAGCAGTAAGGAAGTTTTTAATAGGTATTGCCAGTGGAAGCTACAACACTTCGCATTCAAGGCCCTGAAGAATTTTTTTGCTGAAGCATGCGCTAAGGTGCCACGATGGGAGGGTCGCTCGCTTTGTGGTTTATTTTCCCTCTTGGTACATTTTCGTTCGTATATAAAGCAGCTCTCATTGAACGCGCAGAGACGGCCCTGTCGGCTATACCGAGAGCTCTGGACTTCGGGATCGTTGTGAAAAAAAATTCCCCCGCATTTCCCCGAAGGGGAGTATGAGGAAGTGCGAAGCACGGGGTAATGCTATGAGGGGGAGTTTGTTGAAGTTTGGTGGCATTTTGCCCGTTAGTCACATTAACACCTCCTCGTGATCACGTTCGGCTTAACACGCCTCGTTTGTCCCTCTGCGGAAATCTTGGTGAATTAACGTGTATGTTCGAGAGGAGGAGCGCACCGCACTGCAGCGCACCGCAGCTGCGAAGCGCCGACCGGAGTGAAGGGAGAGGAGGCGCAGTTATGTGAGAGAATGCAGAACTAGCGGGTTTGTAGTATCACGTGTACACCACGCAGTTATCAAGCCGCTATAACGCCGCTGAGTCGCCAACGCACGCCGCTGACGACGTAGTTTGAATGCGTTAAAGATATAAGGCGCGTTACTAACACTGATATCAACGTCGCGTCCGTGGCTTAGTCGGTAGAGCGTCGCGCTGCGGCCGCAAAGTCCGCAGATCGAAATGTGGCGCCGGATGCTGTTTTTTTTTATATAGTGTAGTGGCCTGGCTGGCGCGCCGAGAGAGGGTGTTGCGAGCTGGAGAGTAGTAAAGGGGCTTTAGGAGAGTAGGCGAGGGGGGAGAGGAGGCGCTATGCGAGCGCGACGATTCAGGCTCGCTTAAGAAGTGCATTCGCACTTATTCCTGGCCAATCTCCCACGTGGGTATGTGCCATGTCAGCGGCCAGGCAGCGCGCGCCCATCTCCCCCCGTTGCTAAGGAAGACGAAAAGCGCGCGCACCCGCAGCTGTTGCTATGCGGACGGCGGAAGGTTCGGGGTCGCTTATAAAGTGCATTCGCACTTAATAAAGTTATCCGTGCTCCACGTGGCGTCAGCGTAGAGGTAGTTATTAGAGAGTTTTAGTTTAGCGGCTAGCGGAGGCTCACGCTACGGCGGCGTGATAGCGGGACCCTACTGCGCATGCGCGCGCGGGGAGGGTGAGGAGGTTGAGGAGGATGAGGAGGAATGCTCGGGCATGGCGAAGGCTGGCTCGCGGAACTAATCCCCCCTACCGGAACGAATTTGCGCCTGCAATTGGGCCCCGCTACCCGCCGCCGTAGCGTTAACGGACGGAGCCCGCTATGCTAACACTCTCTATTAAGTCGGTTGCCGTCGCCAAATGCGCGGGACCACCACCTCCGAACCTTTCATGATCTATGCCACCCTTACCGCCTCACTCGCCTTGATATTTGCCAGCACACCGCAAAACACGCCCGCGTCACGAAATTTTGTGGGCCAGTTTCAGACTCACATTTTTTTCCCGTGCTACCTTCTGCCAGAGCTCTTCTTTCTGCCACCTTATCCACCCAGCTATCCATCCCCCCTTGGCTTGTAATTTCTGCCGGTCTACCCCTCGTTGGCCTTCTTTCCTCATCTTTGTGCGCCCTTCCCTTTTCACTCCCTCGCTCGCTCACTCACTCACTCACTCACTCACTCACTCACTCACTCACTCACTTACTGTCTTACTCCCTCTCTCACTCACACTCACTACTCCCTCACTACCCACTCACTCACCCACTCACCACTCACTCACTCACGTTGTTACTAACTCTCTCACTCACTCGCTCACTGACTACTCACTCACTCACTCACTCACTCACTCACTACTTGCTCACTGACTACTCACTCACTCACTCACTCACTCACTCACTCACTGATTATTCACTCACTACTCACTCACCCACACTCACTACTCACTCACTGACTACTAACTCACTCACTCCCTCACTCACTACTCACTCACTCACCCACTGACTACTAACTTACTGACTACGCACTCACTCGCTCAGTCACTGACTACTAATTAACTCACTACTCACTCACTACTCACTCACTCACTCACTCACTCACTCACTCACTCACTGTCTTCCTCACTCTCTCACTCACTGCTCACTCACTGACTATTCACTTATTACTCACTCACTCACTGAGTCTGACTACTAACTCACTAACTCACTCGCTCACTCACTACTCACGCGCTCACTCACTGCTCACTCACTCACTGCTCACTCACTCACTGTCTTACTCACTCACTCCCTCACTCACACTCACTCACTCACTGCTCACTCACTGACTACTCACTCACTCACTCACTCACTCACTCACTCACTCACTCACTCACTCACTCACTCACTCACTCACTCACTCGAACGGCAGTGAGAATCGCCAAGAGCTCTGTGTTTACATGTCCCTGCTACTATAATCAGGGATGCCGCAACACGTCTCCAATACAGCTATCGCCGGAATAAAATCGACTGGGCTCGGTCAGTTACGCCGCTGCCAGAGAAGACAGTCGCAATCGACGAGCCTGCACCAGTCTCGTTCCCAACGGTCAACTTCCGAAATCTCCGCAAACGACGATCGCACTGACAAAACTCGCGGGGCCAAGACATCCTGTCAACGCATTAGAGATGAGATTACCGTGCGCGCTGTCAAGTACGAAACGAAACGCGCTCGTTACGGGGCTAACTCCGTGCAACTGCACACACAAGACAAGAGGCCCGCTGGTTGCCCCACTTTCGTCACCCTATTGATTCATTGATTGTGTGGTAGCTGTTTTTAATGAATTTTTATTTCAGCCAATCACGACAGCTGGTCTGAAGGCTGTCATCGCCGACGACAACGGAGCTCCCAAGACTCTGAGAATGCGAAAGTGGCCTTGTCTCGCGAACGTGGTTCACCCGCTCCGGCGAAAGGGCAGCCTTCGGGCACGTCGGCCACGCTGCGACGAATGCCCGGCGGAGTTAGCGTAGTGCGATTCCCGGATGCGGGCGGCATTTTGACAGCCGCGCGGCTGCGTATTGCGCGCGTGGGTTCCGAAGCCAATTAGGAAGGCCGCCGTCTTAAGGACGGACACGTCCGTTACGATTAGCCCGAGAAGAAAGGCCGTGACAGGCAACCGGGAGGTCCCGCTGCTATTAGCCATTTTATTGGATCGGACGTCTCGCACTAGGGAAAGCCGTTGGGAGCCTTCCTGTACGCTTTTCTTCCGTCTCCCTTGGCGTAGGACGCGCACCATGCACCACCGAGAAGACACGCGGCACGCGTTACATGGTCGGACACGCTTACGACAGTTGCTATAGAACTACGATGTCTCAAGCGTCAGAGGAGTCGCGCAAACTAACTCGAAACCGTGGATTCAGTGGCGTCAAGAAATAAATGTCCGTGCCCACACAGCCATTTGATACACGTACTGTGCCAATGTTTTTCCTTCTTATTTTGATGATCTTGCATCCTTTAGACTGGCGCTTAGAGAAAAAATGGCTCCGGTTTAACATTTCTAAAGCTAGTTATCCCGAGCGAAATCAAGGGCTATGCGCCCAGTGTTTTGGGAAAGCTTGCCCTTGCTTGCGATTTCGCAGCCTGCAGTCTAGTTGGTGACATTCATCCTTTTGCTTGCACTGAGGGGCATGCTCAAACAGCAGCCCAGCCGGCGTGCCATCGATGGCGAGACTGAGGGACCAAGCGCCGGCAAAGCCGTGCTTTCGTGTGTGTGCATTGTGCGTTTCTCTAGTCTTCGCTCATGTGAGCACAGTCAACGCAGCGTCTTCATGTATCAGTCGTTAAACGGCGATGCCGAAGCTGTGCGAAAAGGAGGAGGCGAAACAGCCATTTTATTCCCCTGTAGTCTCGTGGTACCGCGGCGGCAAAGTTATGGGCAAGCGAACCGATAAGAAAGAAAGGCGCACTGGGCGTACGATGTGGACTCTTCCTTCCATGGAGCCAGATCGACCAGGGACAGTCTCCTCACATTCTAAGAGGCCACACACCATTACCGCTTCTCCCGCCGCAAGCTTCCCCCGCTCAGTCATCCCTCACTCTGGAGGAGGAACGCCTCTGGTGTCAACTCCAAACAGAATCTCTACCGTGCAGAGCCGTCCTTCATCATATCCACCCTTTCCTCTACCCATCCTCGCTCTGCCCCCGCTGCAGTGAAAAAGCCACGGTCCAACACTAAATGCCCATACAAAAATGCCTTATGGGCGTCTATTGAAAAATGTATGTTGAGCTATGGCTGCCTATGGGTCTCTATGGTCACCCATAAAAAGGCATAAATTAGGCTATAGCCAGCTATTGAAGTTTTTATAGATCCTGCACTAAAGACTGTAAACCATACAATTCTCTTTAGACGATTATAGAACATGCTAGTGTGTTTAGTCTATAGAGTCACAGCTATTCAGGTAACTGTAGCCAGCTAAAGAAATATGTATGGCTTTAGTTCTATAGACCAGCCGCGGCAAAGCTCTTTTGGCTGGCTATAGACCATTTTTTAGCTTGAAGTCTACAGACTCAAAACCATTCAGCTGTCTTTTGCCAGCTATTGAAAAGAGATCGTCCTAAAGCTATAGAGAGAAAGCCATAAAAGCTCATTCGGCTGGCTATAGGCCGTTGTTTCTCTCTAAGTCTACAGACTTCAAAACATTCAGCTGTCTTTTGCCAGCTATTGAAAAGAGTTCGTCCCAAAGCTATAGAGAGAAAGCCATAAAAGCTCATTTGGCTGGCTATGGGCCGTTGTTTAGCTCTAAGTCTACAAACTTGGAACCATACGGATGTCTTCTGCCAGCTATTGGAGAGAATTTGCTTTAAAGCTAAAGTGAGGCAGCCGTAAAAGCTTCTGCGGCTGGGTACAGTACAATATATAACTGTAAACCTTTAGATGTGTGATAATTAAGCAACATTTTGCCGGCATTAAGAAAGCGTTTGGCGCAGAACTTACAAGCCTGCATCCATAAAGGCTTCTTTAGCTAACTACATAGTAACATAAGGCTCCCAGTTTCCAGCCGCTAATCGAAAAGTGTTAGCCTATAAAGGTATAATTCGAGCAACCATTACATCCTATTCTGCTGCTTTGATTATGACTTATGACGCGGAATTCATATACTCATGATTTACCAAGCTACATCTACAACACAGATTGGATAACGATGATGAGGTTGATCGGCGGGTTATATTAACGTATTTGTTCAATAAGGTTAGGTACTTATTATACCAACAATACGGCAAAAGTACAATTAAAAGAACCTACTGATTAACGATCAAATTCAGGTTGCAACTTTGGATACTGCGCGTCCGCAAAGCTTGCAAATGAACGTTGACCAAAGACGTATAATTTCGTAGAATTATTCCTCTGTGGCCCTTCGCTGCCGCGGTCAAGTGAAAAAGCGGGCTTCTCTGAAAACGGCCCTCACACCGTCGAAGCAGATTGGAAATAACTTTCGCGGCCCACGGTACGCTCTCTCAGAAATATGGTGGAAGCTGCGAACAACCGCATTCTTTCTCCCGTGGACCCCACTTTCAGATTAGTCATTGAGTAAGGGGGAGAGCGACCCACGCTGGACCGAAGGAGGCGCGGTGAAGAAATTCTGGGAAGCGATGAAAGGGTAGAGGGGACACCCCTGCTTCCTGTTTTATTTTCTATTGTTTGTTTGGCATACTGGTTTTGGCGATGGGTACCGAAGGACACGGCCGTGCGGCCCGCGCTGTGTTAGTATTCCTGCGCGCAGCAATGCTAGTGACAGACAATGTTCCCTGAGTACTGAGAATAGATACTTTTTTCGGATGAAGAAAACAAAACGTTAAGCGATCTTGTACTTACTAAAAAAAATAATTACCAGCGAACAAGTTAGAAAAAGATCGAAAGATGGGCATGTATCTCCGCACTATTTGCTATCGCGATGGACCTGCTTATACCTGGATGTACTCAGCCAGCCACATTTCGTCTCCTTGCTGATGTGCGCGGGCATGGCACGTGTTGCCTGTGCTCGTGTAGATGGTGCGACGCCAAGCAAATGTGTCGCTTTTTGGTGTCGTGAATTACGGTGTTTACGGTGACAGTGTTACGATTAATTCAACATCAACTTCAAGCATGCGAAAATGAATACCTGCGATACTGTGACAGGAATTTCATCGTACGCAAAATTCTAGGGTGAGTGATCTTACGAACTGAAAAGACTCTATAGTGCGAGAAATGCAGGACTTTTTTTGGTGTTCACGAATACTTTTCTAAACTACCCTGCACCACATGGGCACTGCAACGTAGACAGAAGTGAAGATTTGGCCGCGGTGATGTGACAAAAATAATTTTTTCGCGAACTGAGAAAACTTACAAGGAACTAATTGAGTGAACTTGGAAAAACGTTTTTTTTTATCATTGCATTGTGTGCGACCATCTTCATTGTTTTGTTGAGAGTGCATTTCCATTTTAGCCACCGAACTTGCAGCTGTGTGCGTTGAGTACTGAGTGTAATGAACGACTTCTGAGTGCTTTCTTTTCTGTAGACTACCCAGCACCTGTAGTATTTGTGTCTCGGCGGACGTTCGCGGGGAATGTGCCGCGTAGTCTGGCTGTCGAGCGAGTCACTTAAGCGTGAGCCAGAGCGTTGGAATGCGTGTGCTGTGTTTTTCGATCGGCGTATGTGAACAACTGTTTACTGGTGGGGAAGTAGCGTAGACAGTAGCCATTTATGTGATGAATGGAATGAATAAACCCCTTGATTTTGCTTTCCTTGAATGCCTGTGTTTAAGACTTTTGTGAATGAAAACTGGCGAAGTGTTTGCAATCGCAACCTCGCACTCCCCCTATATCGCTGAAGTGTTTACGGAGCATATATTACAGAATGCACCTAAGTGCCACAGGATAAGTTCTAGAGATCTGCAAGGCTCTATTCCAGCATGGCAGCGTGCTAATAATTTCTCAGCGGCTGCTGCTGTCGCTGTGTTTCAAGTAGTGGTGATTCTCTTCTGGCTGCAGCTCTCATGCAAAAATATTGTATGGTCGGCTATTGAAAAACCTTTTTATGGTTGTCTTTAGCTATTTGGCCCAATTATCTTTAGACATTTCTATGGCTGTCTTTAGCCATTCCTACCGACATTCCTATGGGTGTCTTTAGATTCTTCTATAGCCATAGCAATATCGAAAGAAGAGCTAAAGACAGCCATAGAACCGGCTATAGAAGAAGCTAAAGACACCCATAGGGATTTCAATACAAATATCTAAAGACAACCACAGAACCGGCTATAGAAGACGCTAAAGACACCCATAGGAATGTCGATACGAATAGCTAAAGACAACCATATAACCGGCTATAGAAGAACCTAAGGACACCCATAGGAATGTCGATAAGAATAGCTAAAGACAGCCGTAGAACCGGTTATAGAAGAAGCTAAAGACACCCATAGGAATGGCGATACGAATCGCTAAAGACAGCCACAGAAAAGTCTAAAGATTATTGGGCCAAATAGCTAAAGACGACCATAAAAAGGATTTTCTATAGCCGACCATACGATATTTTTGTATGGGTGTGGGCTTGTGCAGAGGACCCATTCCCTCCAACTAATTCTCCTGACCAGTGGATGGAGGCGTTGGGCCGCTCGGACCCCCAGCTCCAGAAGGAGCTCGTGACTCGAGCGGCTGAAGTCGTCGCGACCCTACGGGTCGTGCCCACCACGCCCTAACCTTTATGTAAATAAAAGTTATTTCTCTCTCTCTCTCTCTCTCTCTCTCTCTCTCTCTCTCTCTCTCTCTCTCTCTCTCTCTCTCTCTCTCTCTCTCTCTCTCTCTCTCTCTCTCTCTCTCGCTCTCTCTCTCTCTCTCTCTCTCTCTCTTTTGAGCGCTGGCGGATGAAGGTCATTGCGATGCGATGAATGACGTTGAAAGATGTAGCGTAGAAGAGCTTTCGTTCTAAAAAAACAAGTGAATTCTCATGGTGCATTTCTGCCATTTTCACGGTACGGGAAAATTTTGCATTTCTGGGTCTGTGCGGGTACAGTGGAAGTACTTTATTACATAAAGGCATATCTACGGAAAGGAAGGCAAAAGGTGCCGGAGCATCTGACACATGCCACCCTCCCTTAAAAATTGGAGACGAAATAAAGTTACGTGGGGAAGGTCACGCGGAGGGCTGGTACGCTCAGAAGTCGGAAGGAAAATTCCTCCGACTGTGCTTGTGCTTTCGTCCTGGACCAGTACGAATTTGTCTTCAATTACGAAGTTTTTGAGGAAGCTGTACAGCTTTTATTTGTAACCGTACGGCTGCATCGAGGTGGATGACAAATTTGCCTTCGCAGAAACTTACCCTACCTTGGGGATTTCCCCTAAATTAGGTCTATTATTAATTACAATCAAGGGCAAACGAAGGAGCCAGGAAAATTACATTGAGACTCATGCGTGGATCTTTAAGAATGTGTGAGCACCCTTTCCGTCGCGATTTTGAGGCCCGGCCCGACGCGGACGCCTTGCTGCGGCCTCAGAAGTCCGCAACGTGGCGTTTCTCGCACATACCTTGTACGCCGTCTCACCCGTGCTTAGCCCACTGATAATCTCAGTGGTCCCATTTGCTCGCTTTAGCAGAGGCATTGGCTGCCTGTCACTACTTCTGTAGCCCACCACTGCCGGCAATTCGTCGAAAGAATTTCCAGTCCTACATCTTCGCAGCTCTGAATTTGCTGCACATTCGATTCTATAACGCAAGCAAGTCTGACGGGAGACGGTGCGCAGTGCGGACCGCACACCTTCTAGGCGGTGCGCGGTCTGGACGTCGGCAGATGAAGACGGAAAGTTACGCTCCGATTTGTCGTTCCCGTGGCAACGTCTCCAACGTCGCGAAGGCAGCTCTCCTCTTTAGAAGGCAGCTCTCTCCAGGAGCTTTCTCCTCCTTTTATTCTGTGCTCTTCTGCTGCTCTATCTGATGACAGATCGATGGTTTCGCTCGCTGTCTTGACGGATCGACAGGAAAATTTTGCCGACACGTCCCTGCCTTTATGGTACCGGAATAACGATATACTTAGAGAGGGACGCCACGAAGTTTACGCCCGTGCTGCTGCTATCTCCACCTTTGATAAGCTTCCAAATTTATGTGCCTTATATTGCCGACACGAGGCCGGACAAGGACGTGTCATGTATTTTCTGAAGATTTTTGAAGTTTTCTTTTTATTTTCTGAAGAGTACGAGGAAGTGTGCCCAATAAAAAAGAAGCAAAGAAATCGGCAAATAAGCCGGCGCTAAATATTCTTCCAAACGCCCCATCCCCTCCACCTTTTCAGCATAAAAGGCAGAGTGAGCAACAACCACGCGAGCCACGGGAGCGTTTCAGGAGACAAGAGGCGTGCCTCTCGCGAGGCCACAATTACGCGTTCATTGCAGCGCAATTCAGCCCCGCGATTAGGGCCTCGCGAAGCAGTTCTCGCGGCCGTGTTGTCCGGCTGCGGCCGTTTCCTCAGAATCGTTATCCTCCCACAGCGGAGCATTGGGAGGTGAACACGCGTGGGCGCAGATCCGATCCTTGGCGTTCGGAGAGTACCGGCAGAAGTGGGGGCACCAGGCAGACGGGATGATTAAGGCTGCTGCCACAAAACTTTTATGTAAGAGGCTTTAAACGAAACGAGAAGATTACAGCACCAAGTTAATGGCAAAAAAGAAGAGAAAAAAAAACGCGCACGGAAGAGTTAACGGCTCACCTTAAAATATGGAGAATTCTCCGAGTGACGATAACTAGCAGGAAGAAAGGAAGTGTGCGTGATATTCCCTTTTTTGATGCGTCCTGCATTTATCCTTTGGCTTAAATGAAGCTCCGAAAACGCTTCCGGGATGAAGTTGGTTTACAAATGTGTTTGTTCATTTGTAAGTGCCGGCTGACTCACAAACAGACAAATTCATATATATATATATATATATATATATATATATAGAAAGAAAGATACAGAAAGATAGGGCAGCAGTCCGTGTAGTCAGAGTGGCGCTGGCTACCACCCTCAAGCGTCAGATACACTTCTAGTAAATATAAATAGCCCAGAAAGTGAAGGAGAACACAGTCGCCCAGATAGCCGAATTGGTAAGGCATTCGACATGTAATCGAAAGGCGTGGGTTCGGTCCCCACTCTGGGCGCGTGTTTTTCTTTCTTTCTTTCTTCTGTATATTAAAAAAAATGTTTACTTCATTAACCGCAGTGAAAAAGAAAAGAGCCTAACCACACCCCTATGCCTCCTTTGGCGTTGTAGACTGCTGCCCTATCTTTCTGTATTTTCCTCAACGAGCCCCTCATTTCCTTACTATATTATTCTGCGAAAGCCTAGCGAGGGTCTCGGTTCTGGCAGCCTTGATGCCTAGGTAGCATAAGAGGGCTTCCCGCCAGTTACCCGCTCATGACAGGCTGTAGACGCTCGAGTCACGCCCCGGGGGTTGAAAAGAAGGTCCCCTTCTCCCCGTGTAGTCAGAGTGGCGCTGGTTACCACCCTCAAGCGTCAGATACACTTCTAGTAAATATAAATAGCCCAGAAAGTGAAGGAGAACACAGTCGCCCAGATAGCCGAATTGGTAAGGCATTCGACATCTAATCGAAAGGCGTGGGTTCGGTCCCCACTCTGGGCGCGTGTTTTTCTTTCTTTCTTTCTTCTGTATATTAAAAAAAATGTTTACTTCATTAACCGCAGTGAAAAAGAAAAGAGCCTAACCACACCCCTATGCCTCCTTTGGTGTTGTAGACTGCTGCCCTATCTTTCTGTATTTTCCTCAACGAGCCCCTCATTTCCTTACTATATTATTCTGCGAAAGCCTAGCGAGGGTCTCGGTTCTGGCAGCCTTGATGCCTAGGTAGCATAAGAGGGCTTCCCGCCAGTTACCCGCTCATGACAGGCTGTAGACGCTCGAGTCACGCCCCGGGGGTTGAAAAGAAGGTCCCCTTCTCCCCGTGTAGTCAGAGTGGCGCTGGCTACCACCCTCAAGCGTCAGATACACTTCTAGTAAATATAAATAGCCCAGAAAGTGAAGGAGAACACAGTCGCCCAGATAGCCGAATTGGTAAGGCATTCGACATCTAATCGAAAGGCGTGGGTTCGGTCCCCACTCTGGGCGCGTGTTTTTCTTTCTTTCTTTCTTCTGTATATTAAAAAAAATGTTTACTTCATTAACCGCAGTGAAAAAGAAAAGAGCCTAACCACACCCCTATGCCTCCTTTGGTGTTGTAGACTGCTGCCCTATCTTTCTGTATTTTCCTCAACGAGCCCCTCATTTCCTTACTATATATATATATATATATATATATATATATATATATATATAGTTTGTGACAACATTTATTATTACTAAAGGAGTGTCACACTTTGAAATACAACACAATTTATGTCAACGTTTCAGTTTTTTTGGCAGAGACTACCGGTATTTTATTTATTTTGTTTTTTATTTAGTACATACTGCAGTCCTCTAAGGACCAAGAAGGAGGGCAGAAGGGAAGGTTACATGTATCGCATGGTAGCGGTGAATACATATCAATTACCATGCTTTGGTCACACACAAAAAGTATAAATTTATAAACAAATACACACACATACATACATTTATATGTCAAGAACGAAGGAAGTCAAACAATTTAGGTGAAATTACGGTTGACCCGATAGACGGGCATAGAAGCCTGACGTTTGGACGAGCAGCAATGTTTTTGGATGGGATATATATTGACCCATAAGAATTCGTTGCAGTTGGTAACAAGGGAACACTTTCAGAGACAACTGTTTTGTGCCCCACCCGAAAGAAACATTTCCTGTCATCTTAGAGCTCTGAGAAAGTATGCGCAAAGAAAAAGTTGTGTCGCTTTGGTTGGGCGGCAGCAGGAAGTTAGAGTGCGTGAGAAATTCACGGTGTAAAGGTACCAAGCAATGGTGAGAGATAAAAAAAAATGTACTTCGAGTATCGGAAGTCGTAGGGAAGCAAGAAAAAGAAAATCCAGAGATTTCCAGATTAAAGAAAGGTGAAAATGTCGCAGAAGGTGAAAAGTCACGACAGGGGAAAGTGTTTTTTTTAATAGGCACTTCCACGTTGGAGCAAACACAAAGAAGGGGACGTCAAAAAGAAATTCGGGGTGAGAGAGAGCGAAAAAAGAGGAGAGAGAAAGAGAGAAGGTGGCTGGAGGGGACCAGAATCACGGAGTACTAAGAGCAGCTAGTCGCAGAGGGGGAAAGCAATTAGCCAGCTAAACGCGCTGTCGGTGAAAGCCGACTTCTGAATACGGGAGTCCGTAGTGCGGCCCCAGGAACCGCGTCAAGAGGCTTCAAACGCCCGTTTCGCGTTTGGAAGTCGGAGAAAGGAAAGAAAGAAAGAGTAACGGCCGCGTAGGAAGGCGGGCGAGATAACAACGGTCAAATGGCCCCGAAAGGAGAAGCAGCGAGGCAGGTGGGGACAGGTGCGAGCATTCATGTTAACCTCGTTAGCAGACTCGGCGCGGCTGTGCTCGACGTCGTATTAATGGCTCTTTCCGCGCAATTAGCGAATCGTTTGGGGCACCTGACCTTGCGGCGCGCCGTCTCAAGGAGCCGGGTCCCGAAAGCTGCCCCCGGGCTGCTCCGTCTTACCAGCCCACATATGCGCCCTGCGAAGGGGAACCGACCAGGACAAAAGTGGGGGACGGGCTGCGAGGGGTTGCGGGTGCCATAAGAACAGTGAAGCTCTACACTGTTGCGTACGTCTTTAATGTTTCTTTGTGTAGTGCGACGCGGTGAACTGGTGACGCTAGTATCGTGTCGTTGTTTTTTCATCCCTAGATTTCCCGCTCAAAAAGCCGACCCGTCAGGAAGCTAGTAAAACCATGGGACAAAAATGATATTTCACTCACGGCAAGGAGTCGACTGGGATATAAACATACTGAAAAGTTTCGCAGAGCTGTGCGTTGCTTTTGTGCAATTCATTGTCCAAAGTTACTGCCCACGCATTTCAAAGGGATAGTTTATATGGCTCTGGAGCCTGACAAACCTACGTTCTAAACTTGAAACTCCGCACACAGCAAGATTCTGCCCTCAACATAAGTTGCGCGAAAATGTATTACACTACCCTGATTAACTCCAGAGTAATGACTTCTGCAAGAATTGACACGAGCCGGAAAGCTGCAGCTGTTTGTTTTCTTTTACGATGGCATGCGTGCCCGAAATCCGATAACAGGCTCTTAGAAGGAAACGGGTGGAAACTATTTTGTCTCGGTCGGGAATTTCTTGCAAGTACCGATGTCGTCCTAAGTTTCTTATTTGACATTTTTTTATTTCAAATTAGGCGGGTCAGCCTGGTAACGATTTACTCTGCTCGGTGTAGCCAACAGGTACTGTGCCGATTACTAAATTCCGCTTTTCGTTGCTTCTCTTTCAATACGACCGGTAACGTATTAACGCTGCATTAAGCAGTGAATGTTACTCATTTATAAGTAATTACATATAAACAAGCGGATACTTCAAATGCTGCTTCAGGAGCCTCGGAGGTGGGGGTGGGGGGATGGTAAGGCACACCCGAACACAGCGATACTCGAAGTATGACGCTAGTTGTACTGACAGAGTGCTTTGATTTATGGATGAGCAGAGGCCAGGGCGGTTCGTTCAAACAACATACTGTAACGAGAAAACGAGGAAGCGGACTGTGCAGTGTAGCGCGATGGTCATCTTATACCGACGAAGACGGTTGGCGTGGGGCATTGCTGGAGCTGCGATGGCCGAATTGTAAATAGGTTGCATATCTTTAAGTAAATAGATCGCAGCAGCATCGATCATGGTTCATGTCATCCGTCCTGCTGCCACGTAACAATATCAAGGTTCAGCTACTACGCTATCCAACAAAAACTCGTCTTCGAAATTCTCGCGACACGCAGTCTCTCTTCCTCATTCTGGGACAGCAAAATTAAAACCGCCGAGATATAAATCGACCGCTAGCTGCTCCGAGCGACCCTTCTTGCATCGCTCTGCACGTCTGCCCTTTCAGCCGGGCACTGGGGTTCCCGGGCAGTGACGCCATTCGTGTTACATCGCAATCTCCCTCCGCCACTTCCCGTTTCGGCGCATCGATGTTGGTTCCCGGCTCACCGCGGTTTTGTGCTTCCCCCAGCCGGCGGCTGTCGAGGCGAAGGACAACGCGGCTGCTCCGGTTTTCTTCCGCTTCCTGCAGCGCGGCGACGTGCGCTTCCTGCGGCGTTCCTTAATTTAGAGGATGCCCCCCTTTCTCCCTTTCTTTCTTCCATACCCCTTCCTCCTCCTCCTCCTCCTCCCGACGCCACAACCACGCTTCCCGTGTCATTCGCTTTCTTCTTTGCCTTCCTACCCCGTCCGTGGCAATCGATGAGTAATTAAGCGTCAGACTTGTTTCCCGCCTCTCTCCATCCCCCGCTAGCGCTAATGTCGCGGTTGTTTCTTCTGCATCTTCCTTTTTTTCCCTCCAACTTTTTTCTTCGCCTTCTGCATCCCGGTCAGGGCGGATGCGGCGGCGCGTTCGCGTCTGTCTTTATTTAAACGGTTCCGCGTACGCGCTCCCCTGGTCCCCCTCTTATTTCTTCTTCCTCCTCTTCTGCGGCCGTTCATTTCCCGGGGCGCTTTTTCTCTCTTCAACGCAGCCGAGTATGCGCGCTTGTCTGCGCAGAGCCGCCCAGCTCCTCCTGGCCGAGATATCTTATCAGCGCGTAGCTTTATAATAGCGGCGGTGATTAAGAGCTCGTTTATGAGCTGCCTCCGCGCAACAGCCAGCGCTGCGGAACAGTGAGGATGCTGGAAAGGGGGAAAAACAGTGAAAATGAAGGACGGAGTGGGAAGGAGGAGGATGGAACGGTGTTCGCGTTGACAAGGCTCGGACAAATTGTTCGGGGACACAACGGAGCGCCCTGCCGTTGCTCCTGCGCGGGACGATGTCGCGGCGAGAAGAAAGGGCACGAGAAATGCGGCCCCGAGTCAAGAGCGGAGGACGAATCTCGCGCCAGTGGCAATCGACTGGAAGAGGACGTAATGAACAGCGAGGGGTCCTCCGCCAACTATGAAGAGGGACTGCAGAGTGGGCGCGAAAATGTTCCGACGTACTCTTGAGCCCCCAGGCAGAACCCGTGTTATATCTCAACGCTGCGAAGGCGGACGTAGGGATAATAGTAGTCAGCCCGTGCTTATTTCATCGTGCGTCGAAACCTCAGCACGTTAAGTGGTGTCTCGCAGCGTATTAAAAAGGGCACATCTGCCTCCAGTTTTCCGACGGCGCAGTATTTGAAGCAGCGTACGTTTACAACGGCCTGATGTAACACCTACTGCTGGCTACATTGGAAGAAGCGTCCAATTTATAAGTCCCAGAAAAACTCGACGCAGCCGCGAAATTTAGCCAAAAAAAAAAAAGAGTGAAGTGTCACGTTTTTTTTCGCGACACTTCGAGGTAAGTAATTTTTTGCATGTCCCTGCAGTTCTAATTCCGCACAACATTTATTGAAGTTGCACGTTATAGTCTGCCCAGAGAGACGTGTTCGTAAAAATTAATTCTTCGCATGCGCTTTTCAGAAGCTTCGGATAAACAAATATTTACGGAAAAAGGAATGGCAAGAATCCGTATTGTTTTACAAGCAGTTAGCGCTGCAACCATTTAGGCCTTGTAAAGGCGTATGTTAAATACCCGTTTCAACTGAAGCCTTTTTAGATGCGGAGCATCTCTTGCTGGAGGGGGGGGGGGGGATGTCCCGCGTCCGTGCTCCGTCCGCAGTGCCTGTGATGATGATTGTGGCAGGATGCCCCTAGGGATTGGCCAACCAAAGAATCCATCACGAGATAGCTTCGCGTTCAACCACCGTCGTCATCTTCCCGTAGGGGAACCGCTGAAGGAGAAGAAGGAGAAGAAGACAAAGCTACGAAGAGGAAGCCGTGTACGTTGCTCTCGCCCCGTCCGCAGCGCCTCTGAGGATGATTTCGGCAGGATGCCCCTAGCGATTGCCCAACCAAAGAATCCATCACGAGACAGCTTCGCGTTCAACCACCGTCGTCATCTTCCCGTAGGGGAACCGCTGAAGAAGAAGAAGGAGAAGAAGACAAAGCTGCGAAGAGGAGGGCGTGTACGTTGCTCTCAGCCGGTGCACCAACGTCAACAACCTTTACCTCACCAATGCTGACGGAGACTACCGATTCTACCACAGAGACTACAATATCGACAAGAACATGATAGACGAGTTTGGGCGCCTCGAGAACGACCGCCTAC
This sequence comes from Haemaphysalis longicornis, assembly GCF_048455015.1. Taxonomy (NCBI): domain Eukaryota; kingdom Metazoa; phylum Arthropoda; class Arachnida; order Ixodida; family Ixodidae; genus Haemaphysalis; species Haemaphysalis longicornis. Next base: position 46,866,821 of record NW_027526361.1, on the reverse strand, counting down.
TCACCGTAACACAACAGTACTTGCGTGCCTTTGGCCCCGGTGTGGACCCGGACGCAGAATTCCCTCTGGCGCTACTAAACACCAGATCACTCAACATAACGGCAACACAATGGAACCACACGGAACCACATGATGCTTCGCATCCTCATCAGGGTTCCCCACGGGAAGGTGTTGTAATTTTTTATTGTCAAACCACGTCGCATTTGCGCCTTGCGTCCTTTGAGTGGGAATATAAGTGTTTTCTGCAGAGGCTGAACAGTACTTCAGCTTGTCAGGCTACATTTAAGATTAGGAGAACGTTACTGGGACCGGACAAAGCATCTTACCTCAAATGACCGGAACTCGCACTGTAGCGTGCAACCACAAACAAGAGTTGGGGCTTTGGTGGTCGGAATGCTGTTTCGGCTTTTAAGTGCAGAGCACCTTAGGGGCTCGCCTTGTCGTCGTAGCTCGCGTGCTGGACCCAAGTAGAGCCGCATCGCGTTCCTTCGCAGCGGCTGTCGTCGCGGCCGTCGCCGTGGCGTAACCCAGAGGCTTCGAAAGCCAAGCGGTTTATATAGTCATAAGCGTTCGAAACTCGCGAATGGCTGGCGCTTGTCATACATCTACCCGTTGTTTAGCGAAAAGAAAACTGCGGGTACATTTGAGGCAAAATATACGTACTTAACCGGCAGCGCCCACGTTCATTTTGTTAGGAACGCTCGTTGGTTGGTTTTTACGATAGTAAGAGAAAAAAAAGTGGAAGTGAAACGCCGGCACGTGCGGCAGGAAAAGCAAGCACAGAAAGAAGCAGTTTCAGGCAGTGGGCGCGCGAGCACTGCGAAGGCGGGAAATTTGAATTGCATTGGGTGGTAGCAGTAAGCGGATAATGGCGCTACAGCCCATTATGGCGAATCACTGCTCTGCACTTCCGACAGCTTTCGCATTGAGTGGAAGGGCTTTAATTTATTTTTCTGTCCATTAAATCAATTTTCACACGGGAGGCACTTTTTTATCGGATAGTTTGCTATGCAGCACAGTTCAGATTAGTCAGGTACTAGTCAATGTACTGGAACAAGTCGTTCTCAGCAATGAATTCGAAGAGGCTGCTGCGATATCTCCCATTGTTATGCTCACGTGGTTGAAATGCAAAATCATTATCGCAACGGAAATTAGTAAATAGGTCGTGAGCCTCTCACAGCAGCTGTCATCTTCCTGCCATCTTACGTCGCAGCCAACTGGGAATACGTGAACCGGCCGTAAACTTTTGACAGAAGCTGTTATCTTTGTTGGCCCGTCCACTGAATGAGCCTGTGACCAGTCCAAAAGCCCAGAACCATCCGCAACCCCCGACTGAGAAGCTACAGATCTGTATTGTCGTAGCTACACAGATCCAGCATGACACAAACGCGATGTAGCAACCGAGTGTTGGAAGGGAACGCCATAATGCTATCGTATTCAAAGCATGTAAGCCGACTTATGTGTACCTCGAAAGACATGTTTGTTTTTGGGTAGGGAGGGGGGGGGGGGTAGAGGGGGGGGGGGGGCGTGTATGGTTTTTAATTTCATTGCCGAGTTTGGACATCCATAAAAGTTCAGGTACGAAGTGCCGTTTCTTACTTACGGAGGACGTCAGATTGCCAATCTACCGAATCAAGTAATGATTTCGCATTAAAACTGTTTGCTAATCGGCGTTTCTACGCTCTTAAAGAAACTGTTGCGGTCAGAGTTCCTCTCATCGAAACATTATATTAGCAATGTATACTATCCAACACTCTTTATACAGCGACAGAGGCAGCGCTTCTACGCATGTATATTTTATGTATATGTATGTAGACAGAGAGAGAAAGAGAGAGGGGAGGGAGAGGGAGAGGGGAGGGGAGGGGAGGGACTGCTGATGTAGACGTTTCCGGGCGGCAATAATCATCCCGTCCGGCGGCGCGCTGATTGCAGCCCGATTTCGAAGCGGGGCGCTTTTTCTCGCACGAGCCACGCGCGCTGCAATCCGGGGCCCGTCACTGGCCTACGACGCCGTCGGGGCACGCGCCGCCGCGAACGCCAGTCGATAAAACTCATTAGGCGAGCGAGTGTGGCCCCCCTGCACGACACAGCCGCCGTCTCGTGATGGGATGTGTACTGCAGCAGCCACCACCGCGGCCACCACGCATCGGATCCGGCCCGAGCGGCCTTCCCTCCCGCGCCCGGATGTAAAAATATCCCGCGTGCTTGATTTGTCACCCGAGCTTGTTTGGGGCCTGCGCGTAGTTTGACGAGTCCCTAAAGACAGCGTGTAAACTTTGTTCCTTCCTGTTCGTACTTGCATGGTGCGGCTATAGGAAGAAACTTCGATCGTCTGCGGTGAACGCGATTGCTGTAGGAAGTTCCGTTCAATAGCAATCGTTTTGATTGGCCGCCTCACTTGCACGACGAAAGCTGATTGTTCCGATTTTCTTATCTTCGGCGAATTTTTAAAGAGACCCTGCAACACTTTTTTCAACTTTTTTTGAAATCTTAAATGCTTCCAGAACGTGGTCACCCATCACACTAAGTACTTAGATTAAGGAGTCGCAAAGTACCTCAGCCAAAAATTACTGCTCTGTGCCCATCACATAACTTGTAAGCTCGCTTAAAAGATTTTTAAAGACGATAGTCTTTCTTGCGCTACTTAAACAGAGAAATTTCGGTCTGTCTGTATGTCTGTTTGTCTGTCTGTCTGTCGGTCTGTCTGTCTGTCTGTGACTCGATTCAGCCACCCGGCCAAAGTAAAACAAGGCCTGCGCAATAGTTTTATATAGTCACACCTAAATCTACCCGTCTAAATCCGGTGTAATACTCATACTTGTCAACATTGTTGAAGAAGAACAATACATTACGCAAATATAAGACCACAAAATAATACAGAAGTGATATTTGCACCGTTTCTTTATAAAAAAATCATACATGCTTGATTTTTGCGAAATTAAATAGTTCATCAACTGCAGAAAAAAAAAAATCACTCCGCCATCGCCTGCTGTCGCCCGCGCCACTGTAGCCTCTGGCGCCATTTTAAAAGATCAGCCGGCAACAGTTACCAAAGGTTCCACTAGACAGGTTCCACGTTCTGCTTGGAACGCACTTGGATTAGGGCAACGCGGTCCTATAAACGCTGAAGTAGGGCTTCTCGATTCACACGTGTCTCCACCGTACGGCAGCGTTGGCATAGAGACACCCGGACTGGAGCAGTGGAACTCGGTAAATTTGAAATGATTTAAGCAAACCTTTGGCGTCTTTACCTTGGGAGGAGCGCGACGCAAGAGGAACGACATGAGAGGTGAGCGGGAAAGCGAAGGGATGCATTTACTTGGCAAAAGTCGATAAAGATTGTCGTCTTTTGTCCACATTTGCAACGAAAGGAGCAGATACGCGGCCAATTCTTCTTTCTTACCCAAACTTGACGTTCTTCGACGGCTCGAATTACGCCACTAAGGCCATGTAGCGGCTGTTGGCTGTTTTTTTTTTTCAGTTGCAGCAATGAACGCTTTTCGATAACAACTTTAGAAAAAAAAAGCCACAAAAACAATGCAGAAATGGAAGGGGTATCTGTTGTGACGAGCGAATTACGTAGTGCCGTTACGTGCTGGCGATAGCTGTAGCTTTCCCAGTGGTTCCAGACGCGAAGGAAAGGGTGAAAGCCGTCATCGAAAGTGTTGCAGGGTCCGTTTAATGCATTCTACTTCCTCTAGCATTACAGTCTGGCTCTTGAGAATGGGGCCCAAAGGAACCACATGTTTCCCGTGAGCTGGTAGAGCTGTACTTGAGATTCTTTCCGTGATTAAACGTCAAGAGCTAAACTCCGGCTCGCTCACCTGCTATGTTTCACGCGTGTGGGGTGGTGTAAATTTAATTATCCTACGTACTCAAGGAGAAGGAGATTCAAACACGGAATAGTGTACATGAATGTAATGAAGTCAGAAAAGACTTTTTCTGGAGGAACACCTGCTGTGAGGTTAGATTGCTATTGTTGCGAACTTTATGCGCGGTGTGACGCTGCGTGCGATGGCGACCAAAATGTTGTGTATTTCGCGAAAGTTCAGGTCGCTCCACTACGCTTCGCGTAGTTTTTTCGTTCGGATTTCTCAATTACAAGTTATTGTATCGAATCATTCAATGAAAGATAAAAAAAGTGATGAATCGCGCCCTAAAAGACAGATGTATACAATAAACGTTATGACTCAAAGCTTAATATTCTGAGGAAGTCTTACATATAAGAAACATTTTCAACGACTTTAATTCATTCCACTGCGTAAAATTGTCATCCAGGCAAAATATTAGGCGTTCTCGTATTTAAACCTCTTGCTAACTGTCGTTGAGCAGGACTCTTCAGCGTTTGTTTTATGCTTAGCAACAACAAAATAAACACATTGTCACCGCAGTGGCTACAGCGCGAACTCCTTTGTGTAGCATGGTCGCCGGCATGGCTTCGTGCAATATAGGAAAGAATCCTTGCAAAGAAATCCAGTGAATGTGGTGCGCTCCGGAACGTGACTGGGGCCGTTTCTTTGCGCACTGCCGGCGATGCCTTGCGTGCGTAACGCGCGACAAAATCGAGGCCGCCGTCCGACTGTTGGTCATTCATAGGTCATGCCGCACCTAGCAATCCCCGTTATTCCCGCGTTGGTACTTAGTTCAATCGAAGAAGGCTTAATGATAGACGACCGCGTCGGGCAGGAAGCAATCTTGCATGCATCCGGTGAATGAGGCTTTTATGGCGTTAAGAGCGTCTTGTGCTGCCGACATGGAGGAATGCTGAATCGCCACGACCAAAACAGCATAAAACCGCTAGCCTTGAAAGAAAGATTGGTGATTGATTCGATGCGAAGATTGCTCGATGTGCATGTATGCATCGACTGGGACGGCTAGCAGTAGTGACATGAAATATGGGTGAGAGGAGTGAAAATACAAACGGTCTCTTTTGCTCGCACTGATCTCTTTCCTAAAAGGGGAACCAAGACGATGAAGTTTACAAACTACTTCACAATTTTGCCCCGAACCCGTATACCTTCGTCCTGATCCAAGCCGGGCTGCCGCTACTTCCTGTTAGTACGAAGAAATTTGAACTAATCACTGTTCACTCGCGATCTCGTTGATGATTTCGGAGTTACTTGGAACGTAGCGTTTATTGTAGTCGTACCTCTCGTTTTCTCTTCATTCTCTTCATCAAAATTTATTTGTAGTAATTCTGTATTCATGCCCGACCCTGCAAAGTAGAAGAACAATTACATATTTTTTCAGTCCAGATCAGTTTTCTTCATCAAAATTTATTTATTTGCATACCTCAACGCTATCCATAGTGAAACATTGTTACGTGAGGGGTCGCACGTGGTGTAGTCGTAGTGCAAGTATAGAGGGTCGGTACAATTTCATTATTATAAAAGACAAGTACTTAGTACAGTGCAAGTACTATAGTACAAAAAAAAATAAAGACTAGAGATAGTTAGAAAGGGACTTTTAACAGGACCTAAGGAACAGTGAAACAACATAATATGAAACGCAGTACAATAGTATTGGTATTCCAAAAATATGAGTAGAACGACGAATGCAATACAGTAAAATGAGGCCAAGATTATAATTGGCACGTAATGCACATGCACTAAGGCACAACTATTGCGAGCAATGAAGGTGAAAAGAGAACAAGGAAAAAGGGAAGTAAGAAAATATCTGGTAAAATCAATAACAAAATTGAAAGGCACCAACACAAAAAAATTCCTGGACGCCGAGTGCGATGATTTAGCAGGTCAGGGTTTCTCATTGGTACGTCGTGACTGGGAGGATCACTGCATTGTTTTGTATTACGAATAAAAAATGAATGTATGAATGTGTTAGTACGTGTGCGAGGGTATTGTAGTTCCTTATTGTTTGATTTTACACAATGTGCTGCTACGTATTGGCAAAAAGTTCCTATTAGGTCAAACGGCAACAGCAACGAACATCATGGAATATTCATTCCCGTCAATATAAGTATTGAGCCTTCCTGAAAAACACGTAGAAAGCTATGTCGCAATTGCATTGCTAGTGATAAGATCGTGGCGTCACTTAGAATTGCGAAACGATGGCAGGTACGCCGTACCGGGCGTTAGTGTGCGCTTAGTGGTGTAAGCGGCATGGAGCTACTAAGCGTTGCTGTCTTGACATTTCGCGCCGATTCAGCGCTTGAGCTGGTTGTGGTTACGTCAAACGTCGTTGGCTTACAAAATTTCTGGAACCTGCGTGGGAAGATTTGTGCGTCGCATCGCAATCGAGATCGCGCCAGTGGCCACGCACTGCTTCGGTTTCCGCTTCGCGTCGCTCCGCTGGGAGCAGATGGAAAGCTGTGCGGCGCGGATTTAGTTTCGCAATTCTATCAGTCTTATAGGCTTGTTCGGATGCTTAGGGACTACAGCGTCAGGTGGAACCAGGTCAAATAGTAGTGTTATTTTTTCCCGCCCTCGTCTCAATGTTCGAGTCGAAAGCAATATGCGAATTCCCGCACGAGAATTTTTACTGCGTGGATTCCGACATTCCGAGCCACGTGAGGCCGGCTGAGGAGTAGTTATTCGTGTACAGCAATTATGCAGGCAGCTTGTGACATTATGTGACGCCGCTTATAAACATTTTCATCCGTTAATCTGTAATAATTGTTCAAGACATGTTCTAGGCTGTGTTGCTCAAGCGCAGTTACAGTTTCCTGTCGACTGCGCCAATCGTACAGCCGCTGGCACACCTATAAAGTGGCAGGTTCCAGGACGATGACGTTAAAAATGTCTATACAGGTGTTGTATTATATATACTTTCGAAACTGCGATTCAGGAGACGTACTCGTCGCGAGGAAAATGAACGCGTAACAGGAGAGAGAAAAGAACTGCGTGATTTTGAAAAATAAAAAAAGTCAGGCTTCAGAAGAATCGATGCCCTTAAACAGGCGTTAGCGGGCACTAACGGGTATTAAAGACTATTTGATGCCCACGGACATCTCGCTGCTTTGTGCCCTCCTTGAATCTCTTCTTCAACGCCACGTTTGTCATGCCATCTCTGCACCCTAGTCCTTCTTTGCTTTTCGTCTCGTCCCTCTTCGGCCACACCTGAGTCTACGACTAGTTGCCGGTTTTTCGCATTTCGTGTCACTCCAAACTGAGCTTCTTTTGTCGCAAGGCGCTATCATTCGAAGGCTAAACACGTCCAAGTTTGTTGTGTTGAGGTAAGAAAAATGAGTTACCTTGTTTATTGCGAAGATGGCGTTTTGGCCTCGGAAAAGCTAGGCGATAGGAAAATGGTGAAGGGCTATACGAAAATATTCCGCATGTTTCTTGGCGAAATTGCGAGCCAGCCCATGGGCCAACGGTTGTAGTGCACGGCGAGAGAAAAGCAGTATTCGCCCTTGGCTGCGTCTGCTGGAATGATTGCTGGCCTAACATGTAGCGTCGTCGCTGTCATCACTTGCCCTGCTTGTACGCGCCGCTGACATTGGCGCTATCTAGGCAGTGTAAATGAAAGTAACTGCCGACTGCTCCTGCTTACCTCTCCAACTGAGTCGACACACTGAAGTAATCGTGTAAGAGCTAAAGCATCGAAAAGCGGCCCTTTTCAGAGAAGTATACTTCGCATCCCCGTCCTTGGAGTGTATTCAAGAAGACACACGTTATCATATTCGTGCTTAGCGACCAGTGCTATGCTAACTAAAACTGAGCGCGTGACCTTTGTATTAGCCGCTGCCGCATATTCTCGTCGGTCGTAGGCGCTGGCCTACTGTCTTTCTGTTACCTGCGATTGTTTAGGGGTGCAGGCTGGGAGACTTCTTCCCTCTCACATTCTGTCCCCCTGTCAGTTTTCTCCGCAATGAGAGACTGAAAGACGTGAAGAACAGCGTGATTAGGTGCGGCACAATTAGTAAGACTCGGCTCCGGGAGGTGCCGTGGAGACGAAACGGAGGCTGTCCGTCCGGTATTGGGCAAAAATGAGTCCTCCCGACGCCGCCTTCGTCGCACCTAACGAGATCACTCGTCTCGCTGACATCAGTCCGCCGAGGGAAGAATGACTTAGCTGTCCTGCATGGTCTGGGGGATTAATCGTAATCACGCACGGGCTCCCTCCACGTTCTCCACATTCGCTGGTTCTTCGTTCCGTATGACCTCTCTCTCTCTCTCTCTCTCTCTCTCTCTCTCTCTCTCTCTCTCTCTCTCTCTATATATATATATATATATATATATATATATATATATATATATATATATATATATATATAACACAGAAATAAGGGTTGGCAGTCGAGAAAACCTCGGAAAGCAAAGGGGAGGATGTGGTAGATCATTGAAACAGTTTAAGAATTTGGAAAGAAAGAAAGAAAGTGAAGAAAAAATGCCCGCCAGGTGGGATCCGAACCCACGACCTCCAGAATACCGGTCTGGTGCGATAACCACTACGCTACCGGCGGGGCGATTTTCCCATTCACTTTCTGGGGTATTTATGTTAGGTATGTTTGTTTCCTGTCCTTGGGGGTGGTAGCCAGCGCCATTCGGACTAATCGGGGTGAAGGGGACCTTCTTTATAACCCCCGGGTCGTGACTCGAGTGTCTACGACATGTCCAGAGTGGTCGACCAGCTTTGAACCCTCTTAAGCTCCCTTTGGCAACAAGACTGCCAGAACAGAGGCCCTCGCTATGCATGTAGCGAATCAGAATAGGACATGAGGGGCTCGTTGAAAATAACACAGAAATAAGGGTTGGCAGTCGAGAAAACCTCGGAAAGCAAAGGGGAGGATGTGGTAGATCATTGAAACAGTTTAAGAATTTGGAAAGAAAGAAAGAAAGTGAAGAAAAACAAACAAAACAAAGGACAGGAAACAAACATACCTAACATAAATACCCCAGAAAGTGAATGGGAAAATCGCCCCGCCGGTAGCGTAGTGGTTATCGCACCAGACCGGTATTCTGGAGGTCGTGGGTTCGGATCCCACCTGGCGGGCATTTTTTCTTCACTTTCTTTCTTTCTTTCCAAATTCTTAAACTGTTTCAATGATCTACCACATCCTCCCCTTTGCTTTCCGAGGTTTTCTCGACTGCCAACCCTTATTTCTGTGTTATTTTCAACGAGCCCCTCATGTCCTATTCTGATTCGCTACATATATATATATATATTATATGCCTGTGTGTGTGTGTGTGTGTGTGTGTGTGTGTGTGTGTGTGTGTGCTAACCTTGTTACGAGATTCTGGCGCAGGTGCTTTGCAGTTTTATCACGAGGGTCCTTGTACGTAGGTAGTGGTTATCCGGAACCGGCTTATCTTGAGTGGAGCTGCCGCTGCTAGTGTGAAAGAGGGAGAGCCCGCAATGCGGAGGAGAGATAGAGGCACGGCCGCTTTGTGGATGCTTGTAGTAGCATGATACTCTTTGCGACATGGGGGGGGGGGGGGGGGGACGTTAAATTTGAGCTGAAGTAGCACCTTTAATTTGTAGAGAAGGGGAACCACCCTGCGATAAAATCCACAGATAAGTCAAATACAGTCGGAAGAGTTGAGTAAACAGCATTTTTACTCAGATAGGTAGATTGAAACTCTTGCGTATCCCAAATTGAATGAATGAATGAATGAATGAATGAATGAATGAATGAATGAATGAATGAATTTTTTTCCAGAAGAGGGTGGCTGGCGACTCGGCAGGTTCGAGTATTGGTGGTTGGGGATTTTGGAGGTTTCTTATTCTTCACATCCGTATCGACATCGCTTGTTTGAGAGCCACAGAGGTACAGTCTTTGTCAAAATTTCCTAGGCCAAGCCGAAAATGTGCAGGCCGCAAAAAAAAAGAAAGAAAAAGATCAAGCAACTTACGCCCCGAGCAAGGCCGGAACATTTTACGCCGGAAAGCTAGAGAAAAAGCCTTTCTTTTTTTACTGTCATAAAATAATTTTCTTACATTTAAAAATAAAGCTTATTCTTTGAATTATTTGTGGTCCAGAAGGCTTAGGATTGGCCTAGAAAAATCTTGACAAAGGGTGTGCGTGAAGGTCTGAGTGGCTTCCGCTGCCGGTAGGTAAATCCGCTCATGTACCGATAAAAAAATTGTCCCAGCTTGCACTAGTGCTCCAAGGCTGGAGAAACAGCGCAGCTGGGAACGACCTGGCTTCTTCCGGTTGTACTAAGTTTTGCTAGGTTTTGCTAGCCTTTGCTAAGTTTTAAATCGAAGCTATAGTGTCCTCCACGATGCCGTATAGTACGCCAGTCAGCTTTCTCTGACGATGATGACGAATCATCGTGGGTAAAGTGAAAGAAAGAAGCGCTTCCCGTGGCCGGAATTGAACGTGGGTCCTTCGCGTTATAAAGCCGGTGTCTATCCGACTGCTCCACTTCGGCACGGTCGAAGCGAGCGCCAAGCAGCAGCTACCGATTCGCGCCATACACCCCAAACCCAACGTTAGGCCTACGGAGTGCACACGCGAGAGTTGCTGCGGGTATTCTATAAAAGCGGTGCGTACCTCCAGAGTAGCACATACTCGTAGTTTGGGATTGGCCAACCAAAGAATCCATCACGAGAAAGCTTCATGTTCAACCATCGTCGTTGTTAGACGGAGGGGTGCATTATTTCTGTTAAGTTTTGCGATAGGCTTGCTGGGCTAGGCTAAGTGTTGAGGAGGTAAGGCCGTTCGCGCCCCCCATAGATTTGCGGGCTCGAGGTTGGAAGTTCTCCGTTACTCGAAGCCCGGGGTCGTTTTGCCAGCGATTCCACTTGTACTCCGCATCACGAGCGTACTCGGGACCACTCGCTTTTCCATTTCGTTTAGGCGCAGCGGCTTCGGCGCGATACTTGGGGTTGGATCTTAGCCGTCTCATATGTTCTCGAGCAGCGACACGACGGCGTTCACGCTGCGCTTTTTCTTCCTCGGGAGTTACACACTTCTTCCGCCAACCTATGTTTTACGGGAGTCTAAACGATGTGCTCGGCGCGGATTCACGTGGCGCTACCGCGTCTACGCAGTGACGTCATAGCTAGGTGAGGCTTGGCACCGCCTACGGAGCTACGCGAAGTTATGCGAGGCTCGGCGTGGCATTCGTGGCAGGTGGCTCTCGCCGGAGGAGTTTTTTCCGCGGTTTTTTTTTTATTTGCTAACGCCACCGGACTAAGTTCAAGCTGAAACAGGTTCGCTGTTAATATTACTCCCTTCTGTTTGTCTTTTTCCCTACCGGAGTCCCGGTGAGTCCTAGATGAGCAGCTGTATGGCAGGTTTCAAGCCGGCATTGCATGTTCTGCGCGTTGCAAGCGGGATCACAAGTGAGGCAGGGCTGCCTCCAGCTTGTCGGACTTGCATCCATCATCTACCTTTTGTGGGGACGTATGCTTCCCGCTTTTGGAGGGTGTCTTCTGCCAACGAAGCTGCGGTGCTGGCCTAATGAATGTGAATATTGGTTTTGCAGACAGGCCTTCCGGCAGAAGGTAGTCGTCGGGCATATGCCGGCCAGTCTTTCCTTTGTAGCCTTTGTTCGGGCCAAGTCCCGGTGGTCATGATGGGGAACTATTGGGCAAGAGCGGTTGTTATTAGACTTACTCGTTAGTTCGCGTGCCGATCCATTGCTTGTGTTGGCACATTGTCTTGGGACCCAGTCAGTGACTGCCTTACGTTCATCCCTGTTTTTGTTATGTTACCGCACATTCTTACTAGTCTTGCTCTTTGATCCTTTGTCCCAAGAGTGCATATCGCTTCCTATTTGTCCACCAATTGAGTTGCTTACACGGTGCGCATAGTTCGGAGTCTCCGCCATTTTCTATGAAAAACGAAACTACGTGATAACTATTGTTCGCGTCGTGGCAGCCAGCGTGCAACTATCTCCGGTGTTTCGCATCATGAATTAAATTGTCAATTTTAATTCACGTGCTCGGAGAAAATGTCGAAACAAAAAAAAAATTAAATTCATCTCAGGTCTGCAAGGCGTGCTTCGGGCCTATAAGGTGCGTTGTAATGGGGTATAAACACTTTATCTTACTCGCCATAATGCTCTTTTCCGTGCACTGCACTGCTAATCACGCGACGATTTTCTTTTCTATTTGTGTCTTTATGAGTGCTACGAGCTGGAACAAAGCGGGAATGGCGTGTGTAGACCAAACCCGTAACCCATTGTTCAGCAGGCGGTCTCTGTATACAGCCCCAGAAGCGAAGCCGGCGGCGGGCAACTACTCAGCACAGAAATTCAGCGCAAAGCGTCAGTTGAAAAAGTACTTTCCTAGCTTTCACGTAGCCGACCTTACAGCGAAAGTCGGGCAAGTAAACACTGCCCCGCTCTGTGTTTGCATTACTGCATGCGCCGTTGAAGCTCGGGGGAAAAAAAAAGAGAAGAATGAACGAGCCTATGCCTAACGACGGCGCTTAAAGCAAGCGTCGAGCGCCAATGGTCGCAAGCAACGCCGCTCCAAGAAGGAAAGGGATGAGGAAGGAAGAGGAGGAGGAGGGGGCGACGATATGATGGCTACGGCCGACGGCGTATGCCCGGCTGAATCACACTTTCGCCAGAGCGCTCTGTCCAAACGCGCGGCCGCGCGCTTAGGCGAATTGAAAAGAAAGCGACACGGAAACGGCCGAGCGGTCGTCGTCGGCGGCGGCGTTGGGCTGCGCGTGGGATTTCTCAACATCCGGCACGATTCGCAAGCGGCGAAACGAAATAAGCAGCAGCAGCAGCAGCAGCAGCAGCAGTCCGAAAGGGAGACGAAGAACGTCATTTACCGCGGCGGCAAGGGATAATGAAGCCTCACGCCAAGAGGCGGCGGCGGCGGATAGAAATTCGCTCCGAAACACAGGTTCGGTTTCACGGAGAAGTTACTCTTCCTCTTCCCCGCTCTCTTTTTCTCCTCCTCTTTTTATTCTCGCGTTTTTCTTCCCCCTTCCGGCTGGGTCGGCAGCACGTATACGTTGCCGCTGCCTCCTCCGCCATCGCGTCCCGGGCCTCAACGCTTTTGCCCAGTAGCCGTTTCCGTTTAGCGCCTTATCCTTCCACGCAGAAAAAAGTCTTCTCAAATAGCGCATACTATTTCCGGGCCGTCGCCTTTTATACACCTTCCCTGCCAGCATTATTTTTTCCCCTCTGCTCCCGTTTCTGTCTTATGACCGTTATTCTCCCGCTACTCCGCTGCGTGCTCTTTTCAGTAAACTCGAATCCCACCGCCATACGGCGACAGTTTTTCCCACTCGAATAGCTTCGCGTCCCATTTGGCCTGATCCGACTCGGCCTGCTCCGACAACCGTCACCTCGTCGTCGCCGACTGCGAGAGGATTTCCAATGTAGCCCGCGCTTTCCTGGGAGCTCTTGCGGAGGGTGGCTCGTCATTTCACGCCACTGAAAAGCGGGGGACCAAGCTACCACCCTTTTTACTTCGTTTTGTCCCGCATTATTGCCTCATCGGCAACCTCGATCTTACTTCCAACCCAGGCACTGGGCGCTATTCTGGTTTTTTTCTCTCCTCATTTTCGTTTTTGCTGCGGCGCGAGTCGCCTCTCAGTCGGCGCTTCCGTATTGCTAAAGAAAATACCAGTGAAGAGGAACAGGTCGCAATACGCAATCTGTTGTTATCAGTTCTTTACCTTGCCATTTTTTGGTAGCCTTTTTCTTTCGTTTAAAGCCATTCTGGTTACGCTGTGAAAAAACTTTGAAATAAATTACAATAAAATGTTCTTCAATCGCATTACAAACTCCAGTCTCGGCAAAGTCCCCGAAAAAGGATGAGAGCGTCTCGTAACAGTGATTGATTGATTGATTGTGGGGTTTAACGCGCCGACGCAACGCGGGCGATGAGGCGCACCGTAGTGGAGGGCTCCGGATTAATTTCGACCACCTGGGGATCTTTATCGTGCGCCGAAATCTCGTACACACGGGCGTTTTTGCTTTTCGCCTCCATCAGAAAAGCGGCCGCCGCGGCCGTCTCGTAACAGTGAACCTCTTTTCGTCTTTTTGTGGAATTTGTTTTATCCTCATGGCCCTCCCCCATTCAGTCCCTGCTTGCCTTTTTTTGTGTGTGTGTTTTCGCTACCTTGTCTCTACCGGAGAAAAAACATGTCCAGTAGTATGCTGAGCAAGGGACGCGTGCGCAGAGAACCATGATATATCGCAGCCGGAGTCTCGTAGCTCAATTTAATCCAACCCTTTCCGCCTTTTTTACGCTCCGAGATCTACATATGCATGCCTGGAGTTAGTTGGCAGACAAGGCGAAAAAAGGCGGGGGGGGGGGGGAAGAAAGGGAAGGTGACAGCTAAGCCTAACAGGAATTCAGAAAAGGCAGTAACGCAGGCGGAGGAAAATGGGGAAAAGAGAAGCACGTCGCGCGAGAGGGATAGAAAAAGACAGAAAAGGACCAATATTGGGAGAAGTCGAGAAGGAGCCGAGATGGCGAGGATTGAAATTAAGGAGGCGACGCCAGTCGTACACGGAGAGGCCCGCGCTGGGACGAGCCGGGAGACAAGGAACTCTTTTCCGCACACCTCCTATTTAAGAAAGGTTCGAGTTGGACCTCCTATCCAGGTTTCTCTCGACAAACAATCGGTTTTTTTGCTCTACACGCGTTGACCTTTTCGTGTTCTCTCGGTTATTGATATATTTGCGTAACCTTTAATTTTGTCCAGCACACGCGAGAGGCTGTACGGCTTTCACTTCTGGCGGCGACTGTGGCTCCCGTCCTCAGTTTTTCGAGCGTTGATCCTACGCACTGGCATCTTATTCGAGATAAATCTAGGCTTCGGAAATCGGGATCAGGAAAAGCGGTTTAGTGGGATGGCGCTCTCGGACACTTTTGAGACAGTTGAGGAAGAAAGAGAAGGCGTTAGTCAATGAGACTTGATTGTTATTAGAATGGCGGTGAAGACAGGACGAGAAAGGGAACCTCTAGGACCTGCGTCGATCAGGAAGGCGACGGTGCCTGCCAACCCTTTCCAGTTTTTTTTTTCCCGCGTCGTTCTTGCCCCTCCGCGGGCTCCTCTAACTGGCGGTGTTTTGTAATTCAAATTACGCTGTCTTCGCCCACGGTGAGGGACGCAGCGCCACTCTCGGCGCCGACCAAAGGGATCATTGTCTAAGCTCCGGCCCCGCGAAACGTGTATGCATAGAGACGACTCTCTTCGCCGTCAGGCGCACCATGCTCGGCTGCTGGCTCTCCGCTCCTCTCGCGTCGAATTCGGTTTGTCTTGGCGCCCGCCCCTCGTTTTTCTTAGCCCCCTGTCCACTATAATCCCCGGCTTGTACGGGAACATTCTTTCTCCTCTTGCTTTTCCTTACGCGCCAAGATGTGTTTACTTCTTGTTAAGTGTGCTCGCCAGGACGAGCGCTAAAACCCTGGCTTTTTTCCCGCATCGCACCGTCCTCCTGTCATCGCAATATTTATTTCATTCGCAGGCGATCGTCCGTAAAAAAACTTTCTTTTTTCTTTCAGCAACAGGCCATAGAAAGCAGTGCTTGTTTAAGATTTGCCGCTGAGTGTTTTTGCTTTCTCTCGCGGTTGGCCAGCTCGCACGCTTGCTCGTGCGCCGTAACGGAGAAACACAAGTGTGTGGAGAACAGCAGTGCGTTGTTTTGCACTGTTTTAAGGCTACACATAACTACGAGCTTGCTGCCTCTCATGAGTGTCACGTTTTGTCGTAGCAGTGATTGAAGAGGTGATTTCATCAACATTAAACATTCAAGGCAATGACGATTGCCCATTTGTCGCACTCACCACCAATTGTGGACTACAGAGAGAGAGAGAGAGAGAGAGAGAGAGAGAGAGAGAGAGAGAGAGAGAGAGAGAGAGAGAGAGAGAGAGAGAGAGAGAGAGAGAGAGAGAGAGAGAGAGAGAGAGAGAGAGAGAGAGAGAGAGAGAACATTTAATGGAAGCTGAAGGGGTCAGCCCCACTGACGGTGCGGCTTGCTACTTCGGATGGAGGGGAATACAGTGAGATGACAGGGGTAAATAGAGAGAGAGAGAGAAAAGAAAAGAAATAAAAAAACTGATTGATTCATCTTTACTGTGATTGATTCGTGTTTTACTGATTCATAGGAATCAGTAAAACACGAAAGTGAAATTTGCAGCGGAATCTGCAGCTGAGCATGATTTGTGGGTCGGCGGCTGTCTTGTGGGTGTGCTTGGTGAGCGACGTCCTGCTGGCGGGTCGCTTCGGCAAAGGTGTACTGGCGTCATTTCTGTGTCGAATATGACGTCAGTGAAATCTTGGGGTGTCCCGGCGTAAAACACTTTCGTGTTAAAATATAAAACCCGGAACCGAACCTACTCTTTAGTTACTAAAGGTTGCTTCCCCGCAAGAAGACTCTGTGTGCAGGGGTACCCCCTTTACAGGCCGCTTGCTTCGTTGCATTGGCGTAACTTCCATGACTGATATGACGTCGGGGAAATCTTGGTGTATCCAGGAATAAAACACTTTCTTGTTAAAAAGGCTCACCATCTAAAACTGCCGAATAGGGAAAGCGGGGATTAAAGACAAGATGGCTAGGGGTTATGGGTGATAAAAAAATGTTTTTTTTTTCGCACGCCGAAGCACTTGCGGCCGATTTAAGCTGAAGCAGCGAAATACATTTTTTCGAGACGTTTTGTGCACTGCTTTGCACACTGCTATTAAAGCTGTCGGAAGTTTCGTTATCTAAAATTGGTCCGGTATCATATTCAAGCACTTTCTAAAAAGTTCCTCAGAAGGCGAAGCGATGCAAGGCACTTTCCTGTACTATATCAGCATCCTGGAGCAGGACAGAATTGAGCTGAATGACCACTTTGGGTTCCCCTCCTCTAGTGGCAGAGGCGCTAATCATGAAGATGTTTGCGCGCGTTAAGATGCTTATTCTCATCTTTTCGCGCATGCCCTGTGCATGCAAAAAAGAGAAAATAAGTGCGACAAAATGCGCCTGAGTCTGCCTACATGCTTAATTTTTTATCCTTTTATCGCGCACCTATTGCACTGAATAGTGACAAAAAGGTAATATGCGAGGATTTTTCCTGGAAATGCGGGGCCTACCGCCACTACCTGAGGTTGACTGAACCGACGTCCTCAATCATTCCGGTCAAGCTACCGACAACTTCAGACTGAGTCTGTACCCTGGCGTAGTATGATCTCGGCCGCTGATGTGGGTGGGATGCCGCCATTTCCCCCAGGTTGATGACGCAGTTGCACGACCCTTCTTTTCAGTCATTCGAGAAACATCTGCTTTTTTTGGATTTCTTTCCCTTCGCCTCTTTCTACCATTTTGATTTTTGGTTTCGTCCTTCGGCGTTCAGTCCTTCACTGAATGCAGCCAGCGGGCACTTGGCTTGATCTGTTCCGAGTCATTACCCTCAGCGCTCGCTGGGAGAGCAGCGTCGAAACGACGAAACGAGCTGCGTCATTCCCAGTCAGTCGAGGAACGCCGGACCCCATAAAAAGAGTGTGGCGAAAAAGAAAATAAAGCCAGATGTAACTACGGAATCGTGCTTTGCGGCAGGGCGAAAGAGAACGAAGCGTACCTTCGGCGCGTCAAAAAGAGAAAGTACGAAAAAACAGCAACCGGGTAACAGTTCGATTTTAGAGTGGTCCGTTGCTGAGGTAAAGTATGGCAAATTGAATCAGGATGTAGCAAGGAGGGCTCTTAGGAAAACGGAATTCTGGGCTACAGAGTAAGAAGAAATGTTTCATAATGAGAAACAGGTGTGCTGCCTCGGGCGCCTAGGGAAACGTAATTAAAGGAAGCAGCTGAAAGAGTCTTGCTTATAGGAGGGTCTGTCCTCGCTTTTATTTCCGACACGTCCAAACGGTTAGACAGCACCTCGGCGCTTGGGAACGGATAGTTGTTGCGGACCTTGGACGATACACAACTGACTCACACAACAGACACACTGAAGCGGCCTTCGCTAGGCTACGGATCGGCCACACACACATGTAACGCACTCACACCTGCTCACTGGATCTTCAATACCCCTGTGTAGCTGGTGTGGGAAGAGCCTACCTGTAGTACACACCTATATAATCACATGCAGGGAACTTGACGCAACACGACACAAACATTTCCCGGAACTCTACAGACGACACATTCTACTGCACCCATCATACTTTCTAGCCGACGAACCAATGTTTTCTGTCCAACGTGTTTTTAAGTTTTTAGCGGAGATAAATTTTCTGCAGCTCTTGTCTTATCACGCATGATCATCCTGGCCAAATACACCAGTCACCTGAATTGTCTTTTGTTTCGTTTCACTCTCACTTTTACTCACACGTTTTAGTATTTACTTACATCCCTCACTAAATAACTCGTTCTTGGCGCTCTTTGCCCTTGTTGACCTTGCGCCATTAAACACCAACCACCACAACCACCACCACCACCACCACCACCACCATCATCATCATCATCATCATCATCATCATCATCATCAGCAGCAGCAGCAGCAGATATTATTCCGCTTGCCCTTTTTCCCTCAGGAGGCCTGCTTTTTTAAGAATCGTGCACTGATTTCAGCAGCCGTGAGCAATGCTCGCCGGAGTTGGGGAAGGCGGCCGCTTTGTCAGCAACGCACCGTTCCTCCCCCCTCCATCCCCTCTCCCCAATTAAGAACCGCTAGAACTGCGCAAGTTAGTGAACTGGCTGTCCGGGATTTTGGAGTCTGTGTACCCAGCTGAGAGAATAGCTGTCGCGTGCATAGCAGGGACGCGGGAAACTCTTCTTACAAAGGGGAAAGCAACGCAAGATGTGACCTGCAGGAGGTCTTTTGATGAAAAGTGGGCAGGACAGTGTTCACTTGCAGGGAGGCCACGCCATACACCTCATGCGAGCAGTGGCAAGAAGAAAGTTGACACTGTTTCGCAGTATTGCGGCTAAAGGGTATTTGATGGGAAACCAGACTACCTGCAAAGTGCGAGAGCGAGTTTGGCGGCCACATTAGTAATTCCGAACCATTAGTTGTCTTTTGAGTGAAAAAACTGGAACCGACGTTGATGTCAGTGTCTGTAACAGCCGTACTGTTCCTAGACCACGTGGGTTTGGAGCGCTCCATAGTGTGAGGCGTTCCGTACTCCGAGCTTTACCTCGGCAATAGCGAAGGTAACCATCCACGGCAGTACACTGCATTTGAAGTGAGGTAGCGGAAGAATGAAGCCAAACAAGCGAGCAGGCAGCGAAATTCACTATCGTCGTGAACACTCCCATTACAATGTGGAAGGAAGGAGCAGTGGTGCAACGCGCAGGAGACGGACCGAAGCCATTCGAAAGCGCTAATTCGGAGGCCGATCAAGAAGCAACTCCCCTCAAGCCGCAAAGGGCGAAGAGCTTTGACAACAAGAGGGGGAAGCAAGTGTCTCAGACGTTCAGTTGGGCATAATCATTTCGCATTCACAACCCATTACAAGTACTCGGGTGTCCACGCAGTATTTTACACCCTCTTGCAGTCGAATTGCGTTATTCAGAACTCCGAGCGGACAGAAAATTCCTTCGAATTAAGCGGGGTTTGAATAAGTGTTGGTCCTTTTGATTAGCGGTACAAAGCACAATAACGATATTAGAAACGCGCGCACGATAAATTAGGCCCTACTGCGCATACTTAGGACCGCAATGTCACTAATTACGTGCTGGCAAGTACGGCGTACGCAATGGACAGTTCGAGATGGGAGCCCAGAGAAGTAGCCGCGCACTTCCGGTCTACGAGACGTGGGACGCAGGTATAGCACCCCAAAAGGCATCATAGCGCACTCCGAGACTAGCTGGAATGGCTACAGAGGCGCATAACACCGGTCTTGAACAACACCTGGAAGAGAACATTTGTTTCGAACTGACCACCGGACGCAGAAGTCTTGT
Source organism: Haemaphysalis longicornis (assembly GCF_048455015.1). Taxonomy (NCBI): domain Eukaryota; kingdom Metazoa; phylum Arthropoda; class Arachnida; order Ixodida; family Ixodidae; genus Haemaphysalis; species Haemaphysalis longicornis. Next base: position 46,847,058 of record NW_027526361.1, on the reverse strand, counting down.
TCGAATTATCCGTGGCGCGTGTTTCAGTTTCAGTTAAGGAGAGTTTTTTCCCATTCAAGCACACGTCCCTTTGCCAGAATCAATGGGCCAGTTTAAATTTCCCGTAAATCACCGTTAAATTACTACGCAAAGCCTAAAGTGACAGTGCGTAAGTAACCGCTAGAATTAGCGGTACCATAGGAAACAAAAAGCTTATATAATTTAATTTCAGTAGCTTAATTATTAGCCAGTCTTCTGTCAACCTGCTCTCTGGTACAAATGGAAGGCAGGGTGCCACACAACTACGCACGTTTAGGTTGCGCAGTCTCTCTGGTTCCACGATTCTACGGAGGTCACGTCTGGCCATACCGAACACATACGACCGACACGATTTTGCAACCGCCTAAAGTTATCGCAGAGTGACGACAAGAAAACCCGGGATTAAGAGACGAATCCGCTGAACACGAATATTTCGGCTGTGTGTCACGCCGACCTCTAAACCCCATCCGAGAAACAAATGGCGGTACTTCACTGATGTCAAGTAAAACGAAAGGCAGCTGAGAAGAAGAAGAAGAAGAAAAAAAGTGGGGACGGGGCACTCACACCGGCTGTCTTACGAGATCGAGGGATGGAAGTAAAACGTTCGAGATCAACGCGAACACGCATGGAAAGCGGGGACGAGAATAAACCGGGCAAAAGCCGTCGCTTGCGCGGACGAGCGTAAGCTCATCTCAAGGCATGTTTCCTCCTATTGTTTGGTATGCGCGCTGAGTTCCTTTCAGCGGCACTCCGCTCCCTACGTTTTGCTTCCCGACCCTCGCCAGGGCAAGGGGACGCGAAGCCAGTGGCGATGACTGAGAGGCTTCCCGCTCACGAGTCGCGGCACGCCGTCTCGCGGCCTCCCGCCCGTCGACGCCGAAGCTATGCGGCTCACGTCCGAGCGCTTTATAATGCCCGAATTTGGAGCATTCACACGACCTCTCTCCCTCCTGCTCCCTCTGAGGTGTCGCCGCTGCGTGGAGAGCTCCGTCCATACGAGCGCGCGGTGCTGCCGTAGCGGGAATTCAGCCCTACGAACCTCGTAGCGCTCTTCGACACGTGGTCCAGGCCCGCTTTCTGGTCAAGAGGGGATTCGACTTTAATCGAGAAACGCACCTAATAAAACCGAGCTTTGAAATTTCTACATCTGTGCGTGCGTGTACACTTTAAAAGTACACTATAGAAAAAAAGGCGTTGCTGAAATGTAAAAACACATGTGATCAGTCAATCGCATGAAAACCCTTGCCGTGAGTGAGAGTTATTCTAACCTGATCTTTAATTCAGAGTAAGGTAGATCTGCTCACAAGCATAAATATCAAAACAATAATTACTGTGTACAACAGCAACACAAACAACAACAACAACAACAAAAACGAGAACCACGAACAGCAGAGGACACGTTTTTTTATGTGTGGAATAAAAAATATCAAAAAACAAATGAAAGAAACAATATAACAAAACAACAATAGAAAAGCTCCCAAACTGCCTCACAAGTTAGACACAGCTGTGTCTAACTTGTCGGAAAAGACGACAAAGAAAATTCTGTAGTTTGTCGTATTTTCGCGTGTCGCACTGTCGTCTTGTCGTATTCTTGTCATGTCGTGGTTCTGGCGTTCTGTCATATGTCGTATTCCTCTCCTGATTTTGATGTTCAGTCGTGCCGAATTCCTGTCTTTTCGCGATCCTGGTGTTCCATCAGTAGTTGTACATGGTTTGAATGTTATTGCCCATTGTGAAGAGTAGCGTAAATGGCAGTTCTGTTGTGACTACGGAAATGTTCGTCGTTGACAAAATTGACTTTGTCGTTACGACAGAAATGTGTGTCATAACAACAGATGGCTTTCTCGTAACAACATGACTGCTGTTGTCACAAGAAAGTTTTTTTGTCGTACGACAGGCATTCTTTTTAGGTTTTTGCGATATTCCTGTTGTGATTTTAGACTGGGAATGGCTTGTTATTCAGCCACTGAACAAGCACAGTGAGGTTCCAACTACAACTGAACAAATGTGCATCAAAGTAGCAAAATGTATACAACGGCAAACAAATCAAGGACGTGTGATATTCAGTGTTGCGCCCGAAACGCAGGAAGCCTTAAAAAGTAAGTAGAAAGGACAGCAGCTTTGGCCAAATTCAAATTAAGAAAGCAATTCGAGGCATCTCTCGGCGCGCTGCAGTAGTTAAATTAATTTCCCTCCAACTTAGTCACCAGAACATCAAACTGAATGCTGCTGATTGTCAAATTGAACGAGGCAGGGCATTCTGAGGCGATCAGAGCGCGCTATATTGCTGGTGAATGATGCACCGCTGAGCGAGATCAGCAGGACCGGCAGGGGGTCTGAAACGCTTCCGCTGTCACTGTCACCCTCCTCTTTACGTGGCTCTGCGCGTGCCCAGTGCCTAGTAGCGCGGGCTCCCGTTCGTGGGGATTTAGATTTGTAGTAAGGGCCCTTCTTTTTTGCTCATTATTCGCTGTGGAGCGTCAAGGTCGATGGGAATTTAGAAGCCGGAATTTTTGTCATGGCAGCTTTTTTGCTCAAGGAGCCACTTAAAACAGGAAAATACTGCTTTCCAGGGCATCCCTCAACCATACCCCTCCATGCTCAGCAAGTAAATGTTATTGTTCCCTCATAAAAGCTCGATTTGAGACCAACAACCTATCTCTATTCTTTCATGGGAACACTGGCATTTTAAACGTGGATACCATGTGAGTTTCTCGAAATTGTGACAAGAAATAGCAGGATAGTGGACATTTTCGGCATCTAGCTGTATTATTTATGACGCACAATCCTTTTCCCTCCGAGCTTGTTTTTGTAAACGCTGCAGTCAGCGTGTGGATCTATAGCGCAGTGGTTCGCTCAGCCCCTGTCAGGGGCGCTTTGGCCTCCCTCTAACCGGGGTAAACATCTTCTCCGAGTTACCAGAGAAGGGATTTTGAAAAGGGAGCAAGAAAAATGAATGAAAGAGAATGCAACGAGCTTATTTACAAACCTTCCCATTTTGACAGGTCGCACAAGTCACAATGCCGTGCGAAAAAAAAAAAAAAAAGAACGCATGCCGGCAATAGCGGGCCGCCACCCCGCAGGAGCAGATCTGGCTCCTCCATCTCCTATAGCGAGTGCGGACTGAGCGGTGCTCGGGAGTCATATAGGACGCTGCGAGCGCGGCGTTGTCAGGAGCACGTCGCACGGCGATTGCATGACATGGCGCGGAAGCGTGCTCGGTCGCCCAGGTCGTCCCAGGGAATAGGGCGCCCCTGCAGCCACGGAAATTGATTTCAAAAGGCGCCCTTCTTCCCCCGCGGGCCCGGCCCCCTTTGTTTCTCTCTCGCTCTTTCTGAGCGCTCTTCTTTCCTTGTTTAGACCCCCGGCGATTTTTTTGCCGTCTTCAACTTGCTCCGTTGCCGCTGTCTTAAGGGTGTGCACTTGTGTGCAGCGCTGGTAAGGCTACAAGCAAGTTTCACGACGTGTGCAAAATACTGTGCGTTGGTAATCGTCTGGGCTACCGCCATGCCATTACTCTTTGGTTGTTGGGGGCAGAGCATGTTTCCTTTGTTTCTTTACTTTTTTGTCCATTCGTGGAAGCTAGTAGGAGGATGCGACCGACCCATGTGGGGCGCCATTAGGGGCATTGACGATATTGCCAGAATTACGGAAGATGTGTATGCATTTAGTTAATGAACACTACAAATACACCCTCTCCACACACACGCTCACGCATTCACGCACCCACACTAACAATCACACACGAACACATACACGCACAACTCTCAGCTGAGACTGAAAGCAACAAAAGCCTCATATAATCCATGCATTGTATGTATGTATGTATGTATGTATGTATGTATGTATGTATGTATGTATGTATGTATGTATGTATGTATGTATGTATGTATGTATGTATGTATGTATGTATGTATGTATGTATGTATGTATGTATGTATGTATGTATGTATGTATGTATGTATGTATGTATGTATGCATGTATGTATGTATGTATGTATGTATGTATGATGCTTTATGCGTGTGTGCATGCGTGTTTTACTGTGCGCGCCTGTGCATATGTACTTCTGCCTGCAGGCGACCTGAATTTCGTAAAGGCTTAACTGTTTGCTTTGCGATCAGAATACTGCCATTCAGAACACCCTTGCTGCGGCACTGTACGCAATTTCCCTATCCTTGCTCGGCCGCACAAAGCGCCCATGGCGTCTTCACGGAGATATGTTATCGGGCGGATGCTCTGGGTTTCCCCCGGGGCAGGAAACGTCGTAGGGGATTTAAAATTCTCAACCACATTTACCGTAAGCCGCCGTCGTGCTGCCTAGATATGGTGCAAATATTTTTTGTCGAGGGCACCACGGGAATAACTAAGGCATTTCTTTCTCCGCTTCATATATACAGTTTTTCCTCATTTTAGCAGGCCCCTTTTTCTGCGTGTGCCTCACGATTTTCTGTTCCCAAAGCGAGGAAGGAACAATGTCGACTGTGGCTAGACGTTATTAGCATAAGGTAATTTTTCCTTAAAATGCGGCTTGTCAAATCTGAGAAACGAAGTGTTTTTATGTAGTCATACGGGAAAGGTGTGAATGCATGAAAATAAATGAAATTGTAACAGAATAATCGCCACCTACGCTTGGCTTCGGAGAGGCGTCACAACAACTTACGGCCGCCGTGATGCTGGGCTTCGAGCTGACCAATATGATAAATATCGGCTTGAGACATAGTAACCAATAAAAGATAGGGTTTGGCTGTTGTTAACATCAATTTAAGAGTCTCATTCCTCTGTAGTCTGTTTCACTTCAAGGTGAAACTTAAATCTTATGCAATATAAGGTAAGGCCTTAGCGGCTATAAAGATCTTCTAGCTGGTTACGGTATTGGTGTACCTTTTTGTTAATTTGAAGACGTGTACCCATTTCGGCAACGTTGCCGCTTTGCACGAAGCATCGCCCTGAGATAAACCGGTCTCATGACTAAACCGCTGGGGTGGTGAGCAATTGGGGAAGAGGGGCCGGAGTAGAAGGAAAGGGCTTGGTTAGCCCCTCGGAGCTCATACGTTTGGCATTGAAAAAATATAGGAAGCGATACGTAAGGTATCCTTTTGTATAATCGAATGCTGGTTATTAACATACCGAAGTGAGATAACTGTGCCCTTAATCTGAAACCCAGCCGAGCTGCATGTCGATGTCGAAGTGTGCGAAAGTCTTTTTACTGAAAATTTTATAAATTTATTGCGCTAATTTTAAAACTCGCGATTTCAGACTAATTACACCCATTTACAAACAAATCCCGCCGACTTCTGCATTGTCTCTGTCTCCGAATGAGCTGAGTACCTTCGAAATAGACGGCGTCAAAAAATAAATAGTTCTTGTAACGTTTTCAGCAAAAAAGGAAAAAGAAACATTTATTTCATTCACGTAAATGACGGCAATTAAACAAATTAGCATGCGAATGAGACGCTGAACCCACGAAGCATAAAGTGCTTCTTTTATCTCTCTCTCTCTTTTACCGCTTAGAGGGGCACCGCTCGCATATTTAACGGCTATTAGGAAGTGATATTAAGACAAACGATCCCTCGATTAGAATAAATTGTTCTCGTTATTGATCAAATAACTTGACTAAAGGAAAGAAGTAAATTGCAAGTAAACTAAACGGTCGTCGTTCGATAATACACCTAATTCTTACCCTCGCCAGCGAAAGTAAAAGCAGCGGTTGCGATACCCGAAGGGGTTCTTTTGCTTATTTGCCCCGTGATATAACCAGCTCCAAGGCACGCCACTGCGCTAAGTGTAAGAGAGCGAGAGCGAGAGAGGGGTGAAAAGCGAAATTTCGCCTCCACGTTATCTCAATGGGAGCACGACGTTCGCCGCGGTCATGAAGGCACGTATTGAAGCCCTTTTATCCTATCTGAAACACCTCAGTTTTGGTTTTACCCTGACTCCGGACGATTGCGTTGCACATATTTAATGGATCTCACGAAGAGAGGTACGTCGTCTGAATCGCCGAAACTACGATAAAAGTCGGTCCAGGAAAGTTTTTACTCGGTGTGTTTGCGCACGTATGCTTTTTTCTTTTCGCTGCAATTATATTTCGGTAATTTCTGCTAAAGGCAAAAGTAGCCGTAGATTTTTGGCGCAGGAGAGTGCGGAAAGGCGGGGTATTGATATTCGTGTCAGTTCGGCAGGCACCCTTCCCAATTTTTGCATTTTATTACAAGCTCAAACTTTTGAGGGAAGCTCTCGCTATCTTTCTATGCCTCAACGGTGCAAAAATTCGTAGTTTTTTTTTTCAAACCATAAAAACTGGCATGCAGGGATTGTATGCTTAGCCTCTGTGGTTCTTTGAGTTAAAACACAATTTAGAATCGCCTTCCCTTCTCTTATTTTACACTTAAGTGAAGAGGCAAAACATTTTGGTTTGTTCTTTTCAGGTAGGTTGCCGTGAATTGGCTCTGAGGAGGCCACCTCTGTGTTTAAAATTGCCAACTCTCTTCGGTTACTTTTTATTGGTATTTTTGTCTCACCAGCTGAAAGATCAATCAATGGAGTTAACAGAGGTTTATTTTGATTTTGATTCTTCCGAGCACTTTTAGTTCCCCGTTACATAGCTAATTTCTCATTCCATTTCTCTCCGGAAATTTCAATTCGCACATTTATGCTATTCTGTCTCCAAGCGCAGCACGACACTAAGAGAGAGTGAGAAAAAATGCTCTTTATTGTGAACTGGTGAGGTCAGCCCTACTAGAGACAAGGCTTGCTACGCCAGGTGGGGGTGACTACGATGATGAGTGGTGAATGTTAGACATTAGGGGTACAGCAGGAAGAAGACAAAGAAGAAACGTTAAAAACGAGAAACAAGGGAATGCTGCCAGCAGAGTCCGGACATAAAAATACGATTGAAAAGAAAATCGTTAATGTAAACGCTGGATGAAAATAACAAGTAAACGACGCAAAAAAAAAGAATAACAACACCAACTTAAGAAAAATAAATAAATGAACGCCACAGCGCGAAAGACTACATATCGTGAGACACTTGCGTTGTATATGAAGACGACAAACAAGGTAGATAACGTAATCGTGACTAACAACCTATCCTTCATTCTCACGAGAAAGCATTTAGTACTGGATTTTGAGCGTTGCGCTGTTTACGAAGACCTCAACATGCTTGTAATCATTCTGCATGGTCTCAAAGAGTAACCTCGTCATCATTCGAGGCAACCGACGGCTAACAGATGCACATTGAGCCAGCCTTCTATACCTAGAGGGCCTACGACCTAGGTTTTCCAAAATCACTGCCCGTGTCATCAAGGCTTTGTTTTCTAATGGCTATGATGGGTGTTTTACAGCCAAGTCACGCTCGTGTTTCGAGCTGAGTGCAACCCCCTCTAGGTTAAGGAACGCTACATTCGGGTCAACACTTCGAGACTAGTCACTCTCAGTTAACACGTCTCATCATCCCTAGCCTTGTCATGAAAGGGAGAGGGAGACTCTTTGGAAACGTTGCAGCCCCATCCGAGGGCTTGCTCTAGAAGACGGCGGTGTATAAAAGAACTGTCTATTCTTTAGAAATTTTCTGATGTGAATGAAGAGAACATCATCCGGTGATAAGTCTGAGAGTTCATCGGCGCTGTACTTCCATTTTGTTGTCATTATTTCTCCCATCATTGGGGCATATACAAAACATTAGAAGAAACTCCACTCTCTGAAGGTGGATGATCAGCAAAGATGCCCACACGCGGGTAGAGAATGTGCACGTAGAGAGTCTGCACACGTTGATTCTTTCGTTAATTCTGTAATGATAGTGACTGTAGCTTTGTCGTTACTTATAGAAACTTGCAACTGGTTTAATTCTAGCAGACAAATGTACGGCTGTTTGTTTCCCTGCCGCAAATTGAAATTCCAAGTATCGGCAGCGGACGGGATTTCTGTAACATTTGCAAGTCCACTGTAAGATAATGTATTACGACAAGGAAATGAATCACGAAGTAATGGCCTAATTTCCTTCGCGGACAGTTATATGATGTTTATTGGGGAAGTATGTAAAGAACAATGTTTGCAGCCGATTTTGAGCTTGAGCTCCGGCCATGCGGGGGTCACTCAGAAATCGGGGCAGCAAAGTAGAGAGGAGAAAAATTCTAGGCTAAGAATTGTCAGCGGAAACGGCGAGGAGGCAAGAAGCCGACGGGCAGGTGTGGGGAGTGCGCGTCGCCGCGGAGATGTTCGGGTGGGGAGCTTTGCGGGGCGTCGCTCAAAACTCGGGGCATCAAAGGGAAGTGGAGAAGAATGCCAGGCCAAGAAGTGGGAGGGAAAGCGATGAGGATACAAGGAGCCGACGAGCGAGTTTGGGCAACGCCGCCTGTATAAACAGTGCCTAACGCGTGAGCGAAAAATGGCCAAACAGCCACTCTCCTGTTGCTCTCTCCTACCCTTCCCCGCTCCGTAGCCTTCCAGCGTGCTTTCGTGTCCGCCAGCCAGCGCCGCTTCTCGGAAACTATGCAAAATAGTGGAAAGTTTGTTTAGCGTTCTCGAGGCGGCGCTCCTACGCCTTCTTGTTTTTCACCATGCCTGTCTGTCTTGGTCTGTCACTGATAAAACTTCCTTTGTCACGAAGCAAAATCCCTTGCGCTGCCGCAGGCTGATGCCAGCTTTGCGCGCTTATCTACTCGGATCACAGGCCCTGAAATTTTCTGAGTGGGGCATCCCCCCTCTATCCCCTCCGCATTTAGGTATTGTTTTGACCCCCCTGTTCGCACTCCGCATCGGTACGCACTTCTGAAATTGAGGACTATACTGTAGAAGCGCCCGGACAGCGTGGCGGGATCGCAGCTGCTTATCCTTTTGTTTCCTATAATTTTCTGAAGTTTACAAGCACGTGATGTTATTGGAAAATAATCGTAGAAGTAAGTGCCTGAACAAAAAACGTGCACGCAATTTTTTCTTCTCTAAATACTCCAGAAAGAAAAATATCAGTAAAATAATGGCTGCCCCATCCGAAAATATCGTTTTTCTGTTAGCTATATGTCTACCCGACAATCAGTATGTTCTTAGACTATTTCAGTCCGCCTCCGTCTTTATCTTTGGAAAAATGCAGCAAGTATGAAGCGAGCGACACGTTGAACGAGATCCCCAGTGCGCCACAGAACTAGCGCCCCGTCACGGCTAAGATGTAAGCGAAACGGCCCTTGAAGCCCAACAGGCAAGCTGACAGACACACGTCGTAGAAGTGGGTGCAGCGTTCGCGACTCGCGAGCAGTGACGTAAGGCGAGATGTCCGCCGGCACGCGCCACATAGCGGATCAGTGCCTGAACTAAGCGTCCCTACCCTTCCCATTGAAAAGCGCGCGACGCGTCAGGCAATGTTAATACAGGCGGCGTTGGTTTGGGGAGCGGGGGTCGCCACGCAGATGTTCGGGTGGGAAGGCGCATGTCGGGGATTGGCAGCGCCTAGTGATGACGTAAGCTCGGACGTGCATGTGTTCTGCCAGTTGAGACAAGCGGCGTGCGCTTGCCGCATTCAGTGTCGGATCTACCGATAAGAAGGGCAGGCCTGAAAAAAGCCAAGTTAAAGTTAGTGAAGGCCCCCAGCTCCGTTGTTTCATCAGTTCTGACATCTCAGTTGCGAAGGTGGTCAAATTTCTGGTAACCATACACCTACCGTAGATGCACTTATATTCACATCACATTGGAATTTTGTAACGTTTATAATTTCACTCGGAATCAAATTTTTAAAGAAGTAAATAAAAGTAGGAGTAACGATGCAGTCTTCTTAGCGGACAGTTGTCGTATATTGTTTGTTAGGAAAATTTTGATAAAATAGGAGTTACCTCCGTTTTATACTGAGAATTCGTGATAAGGTTGGCTTTGCCGCAAGGGCTTTTCTACGCGACAACGGGAAATGCACGGAACCATATCATATAAAGCGTCGCTTTTACAATATCGGTACCATACCCTTGCTATGCCACCGCTTGTCTCACCTTCAATACGGTATTTTTTCCAACCATTTTTGAAAACTTTTTAGTGATGATTAAGTTATTGGTTTCCCCTTTGTAGCCGGGTGATGACATGTCATCTTACCAAAAAGGACTAATATACAAAGTTTTACACTCTTGGTTTAATACTAGCGCTGCTTAGGGCAGGCACAAAAGCTTATTAGGCACAGAATACTTTTTTTCCCTGTTACAGGTGTTAACTGTCCTAGGCAATATTCCCCTCTCTACTTTTCGTCCACCAGCATTGTAATCTTCTTTTCGTCCCCTCGACAGCCTTGAAGTTGACTTTCTCTGTGCTATCCTTAAATAAGCCCAATATTCTCTTCATGTAGATTTGGATGGATACCCTCACATTCTAACACTTTGTGCCGAATAGTTTGTTTCTTTTCCGCAGACCACGCATACCCCATCAGTTTGTGAATACTTCCCCACAACACTCTTAGTTCGCAGGCAACCTGCTCTAGCCTCAAAAAGCAAAGCACTGCCCTGGGAATTATCGAAGAAATTTTCCTTACTGATGTTCAATTTCTCAGCCCTGTACATCTCTAACGACGTTTTAGCTTCAATTTTTTTCCCTCCATTTATTCGTTTCAATCTGCCTTGCCTCTTTAGTATACTTGCCTAAAGTGCGCTTTGTTGCACAAAGCATCCTAGTGCAAAGCAGCATGCTTTACAGGCAAAAGAATGAGTACGTCAGTAATATTTAAAAAAATGCGTGTCTTGCTTTTGTATACCGATGAACACTGAATACAAAACCCGGAAAATTTTCGTCCGGAGGAAGACCTTGAAATGGGGGAACACCTGAAATTTCATCCGACTTTGATTAGAGAAAAGGCTGTCATCATAAAAAGCGTGCGCCTCTCTACAGGCACATTTCAGTTGATTGTATCGTAACATTCCTCTCTAAAACATCGTAGCTCTGCAGAGCTACAATGTTTGAGAGAGGAACTTGTGTAGCACCGATTCTTAAAGGTTCTGTAAACGGAGGTTTTACTTGAAAGATTCTGCAGTGAGCACATCAAAGAATGGCCGGTCTTGTTAAACCATGCCTTGATTTTCCTTCCCCTCACCCCCACCCAGTCCCCCCTGGGCCGGACTTGCGCTGTGCGTGAGACTGTGTATCACTTGTTGTGCGTCTGCCCTCGATTCGCTGCTGCACGAAAAACTGCAGCGAGCTCCCTGCCTCGTGTACGTCATGGAAGGAGTCTCGAGCTTGGTCATTTTCTTGAGCCCTGGGTCAATACCGCTGACAGTACCTCGGGTACAAAAGTTCTGCTCCACTTCCTACAAGAAACTGAACTGGACAAATCTATCTAGATCATAGACAGAGCAAGTGTGTCACGATAACTACTCTTTCGCGGTGTGACGTTCATTTATTTATTTTTCTTGAGTTGGTGTTGCTACTCTTTTTTTGCGTCGTTTTACTTATCATTTTGATGCAGCGTTTACATTAACCATTTTGTTTGCAATTGTAATTTTATGTCTAGACTCTGCTGGCAGCATTCTCTTGTTTCTCTTTTTCAACGTTTCTTTATATCTTCTTCCTGCTGTGCCCCTAATGACTAATATTTACCACTCATCATCGTAGTCACCCCCCATCTGGCGTAGCAAGCCTTGTCCCTAGCAGGGCTGACCTCACCAGTTGACCTCAACCACGGAGTAGCTTTTGATACATGGGCCTATGGGGAGTTTCACACCTGGTGTACATTGAGTAACGCTAACCACACTGCAATTCAGTACGATAGGGGACCTATCGGATTTCACCATTCATCATCATCATCATTATTATCATCATCATCATCCTATCTAGGCCCACTGCAGAGCAAAGGCCTCTGCCATAGATCAACAATTATCCCGGTCCTGTGCTAACTGCGACCAATTTATCCCCGCAATCTTCTTGATCTCGTCTGCCCATCCAACTTTCTGCCACCCCGTGCCACGCTTGCCTTCTCTAGGGATCCACTCTGTTACCCTTAAAGGGATCCTGCAACACTTTTTCAACTTTTTGTGATATCTTAAATACTAGCAGCACGTAATCACCCAACACAGCCAGTACTTAGATTAGGGGGCCGCAAAGTACCTCAGACAAAAATTACTGCTCTATTCCCACCAGATAACTTGTAAACTCGCTCAAAAGATTTTTTTCTCGTTCCCAGTCCTGACGTTCTTCGACGGCTCGAATTACGTAACTACTAAGGCCATGTAGCGGCTGTTGGCCGGTTTACCTTCAGTTGCAACAATGAATGCTTTTCGATGGCAACTTGAAAAAAAAAAAGCCACAAAAATAAAGCAGAACTGGAAGGCCTACCTGGAGCGACGAGCAAATCACGCAGTGCCGTTCTGTGCTGCCGATAACTATAGCTTCGCAGTGGTTCCAGACGCGAAGGAAGAGTGAAGGCGTTTACCAAAAGTGTTGCAGGGTCCTTTTAATGACCAACGGTTATCTAGCCTTCGCATTACATGCCCTGCCCACGCCCATTTCTTCTCAATTTCGACCGATATGTCTTTAACACGCGTTTGTTCCCTGACCTAGTCCGCTCTTTTCTTGTCCATTAGAGTTACACCTATCATATTCTGTTCCATTGCTCGCTGAGTCGTTCTCAATTGAAGTCGAACCCTTTTAGTGAGCCTTCAAGTTTCTGCCCCGTAGGTGTGTTCACCATTACTTCTCCCTCATTCGGTAACGCGAGGAAGAGTTATTTTCTTTGCGACAGCACTAGTAGGCTACTAAACGATATGTCGCAGTTGTATTCTGAATCCCCCAATACTTGTATTCTGAATCCCGCCATACCCCATCAAGCAATGTTTGCAAACGTCGAAGCATAACCAGCCGAATTTGTGGAGTAGATGAGGAAGGGGTAAGAGAGGGGAGAAGGAATGGGGGAGCGCGGGTTTGCGACGACCCGATTTTAGGCCTAACTTCACGCATTTCAAACGTCAAGTGATATACGCGGATTGACACACAATGCGTTTGACGTTGCTTAGCACGTCGTTAGGACCAAAGTTGGGGTTACATGTGTTAAAAATAGATACAAGCCTCAAAAAGGCGATAAAGAAAACGTGAAAAAGTAAAGAAGAAAAGGTACAAAGACTCAGCGAAAAGTGATGCTCGCGCAGTCTCATGGTTCATGAACACCTAGCTCAGTTCTAACTGCGCGCGTTGTAGAACATGCCCGCAGAAATATATAAAGCAACGCTTTATTCGCCGATGTTTGTGCTACTTTCCCACAATATTCTATGGGTTGAGCAGTTACCCGTCTATCTTTTTGTCTCCTTGTTATTAGCAGATTTTTTGTATAAAATCGCTGGTTATCTACTCGATAATTTTGTGTGTAAACACTGAGAAGTAATTGCCTTGAGTTGTCTCATTCCATAACGCTACAGCCATGCAGTCATCTTTTTTTTTTTAAAAAGTAAACAAAAAGACCTTTAGAACACAAGTCCTGATAAATGCCAATTTATTTCCGCCCCTAGCAATAAACACCAATAAACGCATATTTCAAAGGAAAAGACGCCGAGTCATTCCACTTTGCAAAAGTGGGTGGCCATCGAGGCTTTTTAGCACGCGATATAGAGGTGAGGCAGCATTTAGTTGAAAGGCATGAGCAAATTTAATTCTCTTTAATTCTCTTGAGTGTTCACAGCGGTCACCCCTAAGGAACACGCATAGTCACAGCCGTTTTCTGCTTACAATTCACGATAAAGTTGGCTTTCCTTAACACTTTTTTGCGCACACAGAACAAAAATGCACATAATCCTAGCCTGTATCTCTCCCGCATTAGGACCATATCATCGAATACGTTAAGTATCATCAATGAATAAAATGCTTTCTCAACGTTTTCGGGGTGCCTGCCGCGTTCGAGCCCAAGTACCAAGCTCATTTTGTGAGCAAGACGAACATCCCAGTATGTTCCGTAACTAATCGCAGTCATAGTCCCATGGGAACGTGAAGGAACACACACCAGGACGTTCATTTCCCAAAGCCCGGTGCTATAGAGCGCCTCGCGCTTCAAGGACGCGTTCAGACTCGAGGGTTTTTGTTCGCAGACGTGAAAAATACCCAGAACCCTAGCCATAGAAGCTTCGCTTGAAATGTACACAATTAACAGGTGAGTAAATTGCGTTAGCACTTCCATCTTTCCTTATTCTGAGCTTTTTCTACGTGAAACGCGTGCCAAAATTTTCCTTCTGATTAGAGACCGAAGAACCGTCGCTCGCCGGAAATTCTTTCAGCAGCGGCGGAAAGAAAGTCCCGCGAATTTTCGCAGAGATGGAAGCCGCAACGTTCATTTCCGACTCTGTTCCGGCACTGCGTCACCCATGTGGACACAGAAAAAATTTAACAACAAAAAGTTCGGGATGAACTCTGCCATCCTCACCAGAAGTTTTCCTCGCCAAGTTTTTTCTGGCCTTAGTTTAGTTTTTGTAAACAGATCGCATTAAGTTTGCAGAACTTTGTCACGAGAAAAAAAAAAAAAAAAAGGAATGACGGAAACTAACTTGCGATTTCACTTTCTCAGTTACTCGATTTCTCCCACAAAGTTCATTTTCTGCGGTGTTTTTTTTTCTTTTTGTTCACCACTAACGGAAGTGACTGAAGAGAAGAGTTCCGAATGTTGAAAGTGCATAAAACTTTCGAAGCTATTTTGAGCGTGAGAGGAATGCATCGAAGAGCGAAAAAAGAGCAAAATAATAAATATGAAAGCTCCATGATCTTCTAGTAAACACACTATAGCAGCGATCATCAGGTGCGGAAGCTTTCCCGACTCTGGAGACAGGGAGAGACCGCCTCTTTTTGTGTGCATCCCGTTTGGTTGCATTTCCGAAACTGGAGCGGCGGCTCTCTGCAGTAAAGTTGCCTTTCGAACAGCGCCAGGCGGGCGTGCTGGGAGGCGAAGAGGCTGGGCTCTGGAACGAACCCGCTACGGCACTCTCGTCCGTTCACCACACTCCCTTCCGTGCATTGATGAGCACCCCATTGTCGGCCACGCGAAGTGCGTCGGAGTGTAACTCGCCGGAAGCCAGCTCGCGGGAGAACGACAGGCCTCCCGTATAGAACGTGTTGATCCCCCCCCCCCCCCCTCGCCCTTTCCTCCCCTGCACCTAGTTTAAGAGTAATTCTATGTTTCCGGGCGCCCAGACTCCGGTTCCCGACCGGAAACATTTCTTGATTTCTCGTTAGAGTGCTTTTTCTTTTTCGTTGGGAAGCAGCGGGCTTATTTGCATGTCGCCACGTGTAATTTGTTTGCCCGACAATTAGTGACAAATGAGGGGCTATTCTGGTAGCAGAGCGGGATCGCGACATTCAGCGCACGTAAGAGTACGCCCCGGTGAAGAACGGCAGTAAACAAGCCTGGATAAGAGTAGGAGCAAGAGTACGAGAACAACAAATTCTGCTTGACACCATCTGTAAATAGACCAGGCAACGAAAAAAAAAACAAACGCAATTAACTGTCGTTGGTATTGTTGCACGGTAGATTAAAACCAGCTATTGTATTGCGGCAATACTGTATTTTCTTTCTCCCGAACGCGGTCGCAATAATCGGCGCTTATGTCTAGCGGGTACCCTTCACTCTCAGGTATGTGCAGAATCTGAAAATAATTCACCGAATAGATACTAAGTGAAAGTTCGGGCTAGTCGGTGTAGCATGACAAAGAAAGAAAACTGTGGTTGTTTCCTCTGTCATAGTAATCGGCAAAACACAAAAGTGAAACGTGCAGCGAAATCTGAAGCTGAGCATGATTTCCGGGTCGGCGGCTGTCTTGTGAGTGTGCTTGGTGAGCGACGTCCTGCTGGTGAATCGTTTCGGCAAAGGTGTGCCGGCGTCATTTCCGTGACGGATATGCCATCAATGAAATCTTGGTGTATCCCGCCATAAAACACTTTCGTGTTGAAATATAAAACCCGAAAACCAACAACCTTAGAACGTACTCTTTAGTGCTGAACGTTGCTTCTCCGCAAGAAGACACTGTGCAGGGGTGCACCCTTTACAGACCGCTTGCTTCGTTAAACCAGTGTCATTTCCGGGACGGATATGACGTCAGTCAAATCTTGGTGTGCCCAGGAATAAAACACTTTTGTGTTAATAAAACAGCACGAACGACAAGGACGACAGCAAGGAGGACAACACCATGGTGTTGTCCCCTATGCTGTCGTCAATCTTGTTGAAATAGATGAGCGGTCTCATGGCACCATCTTGCGGTAAGCACCCAACACGGGCTTTTATCGTTATAAGGATCTTTTTTTTTCTTTGCCCGGAGCAAAAGAATAGTCCATGGTGGCAAGAGGTAACGGAATTTTTTCGTATGCACATAATTGAAAAAGAAAAGCTAAGCCTACTACAGCCCGTCGATTCGCTTATATAAAACGGTTCAATAAATCAAAGAGACACAGCGGGGAGAGCGGACGCGCAAGGTGAAACGCCAATATTCACAAGACGTTATGGGCTAAGTCTGCTACACGTAATATGCTAAGTGAGGGAGCTCAGACAACATTTACTGCTGCTTGGTCCTATTTTCGGTTCAAGTTTTTATCGTGTAAAATGTATGTTTGTAGTAGCTAGAAAGGTTCTCCGTGCCCCGAAAAAAAGGTTTCTTATTTCTTTTCGGGCAGTGCAATGAAGATTCATGAAAACTTCACAACTGCTCCAGAATATTGCCAGGCATAAAAAAACAATGCCTCATAAATGGACTCAGGTCCTAGTACGTGGTTTCAGTAAATATGCTGTAAAAAAGAAGGGGGTGGGGGGGTGGGGAGGGTCGCAATTCTAAGTTTGCTTTCTACTGCAGTAGTCAATTCCTGCGCTGTATTCATCCAACGCGAACGCAGTGCTACGTAGGATCTGATTGATTATGCGGTTTAACGCGCCGACACTACACAGGCGATGAGGCGTGGAGGGCTCCGGATTAATTTTGACCACCTGGGTATCTTTCCCGTGCGCCGAAATCTCGAACACACGGGCGTTTTTTCGCTTCTCGCCTCCATCAGAAAAGTGGCTGCCGCGGCCGGGAATCAAGCCCGCGACCTTGGGGTCAGCAGCACAACGCCTTATCCACTGAGCCACCGCGGCGGGTTCTACGTAGGTTCTCGGAATCACCGAATACCAAGAGCCCTACTTAATGTGGCGCCGGCTTCGAAAGCCAGGGACAAGTTCTTCTTATGACAGGAGCAGCGTACGAAAAAAAAAAAAAAAACGAAACGCCGGCGTCTGTGCAGTCGGACATATCGCGCGTCCAATCCAGTTCTGCGAATGGACGGAAGAGGAAGTTTGGACGCGCAGAGGCCATTTCCTGCGGCCAATGGAATGCATCCACTGGTGCTCCCTGCGAAGTGAGCAAGACTAGGCAGATGGTGAAGCCAGCAATTCTTGAGAAGTATATGCGTTAAGAGAGACCGAATGAGGAGAGACACAGGTTCGAAAAGGGGAGATGACAGCGAGTAGGAGAGAGAGAGAGAGAGAGAGAGAGAGAGAGAGAGAGAGAGAGAGAGAGAGAGAGAGAGAGAGAGAGAGAGAGAGAGAGAGAGAGAGAGAGAGAGAGAGAGAGAGAGAGAGAGGGGGGGGGGGGGGGAAGCAAACTCAATTCCCCTGGCACACAGGCGGCGTTTTCTCCCTGGGACGACTTACGGCGGTGAAGATCGTCTCCCCACTAATCGCAGCCTAGGGACGGGGACTCACGGCCGTGAGGCGATGGTGGCCTTGTTTACAGCGCGTCAGCTCATGCCCGAGATTGTTGGCGACGGCGGAATCGCCTCTCGTAAAAAACGGCCCTCCTCCGGGCGCGCAGGGTCTGGCATCGCAGGTCGAAACACGCGAGCCTGCAGTAAAGCGGGCGCGAACATTGCCGCAGATAAATCAGACGGGAGAGCGCGTCAAGATATAAAGGTCCCCGCAGTAATTATGGCGAAGGACCCGCCGGCGGTGCGGGGTCAGGATGCGGCGCCGCTCAGTAAAACGTCAAGGCGGCGGACATTACGTCGAAGCATTCTTCACTAGTTTGTCCGGGCGGCAGGGAAATTGCTCCCGCCTTATGTTTGGCAAAGCAAAACAAAGGAGCGGTCGTGGTGGCCGAGAGTTGGGTTTGAGTCTTCGCAAAATGTCCCCGAGCAAGGACTCCGGAAACGGCCGTCCAAGCATTCGTCAGCACTCCGTTGTTAACTCGCAGACGTTCAAGTTTCTGTTTTCATATCATAAATGACGTTAGCATTCTATCGTGCCTTGCTGTAGATAAGTGAAACCCTTGATTTTATCTCGGCTTTGAAATGCAAAGTGTCAATTAGGTTGATAATTTTGCAACAAATATTTGGAAAATGTTGCTTCAAACTTTGGCATTGCATTTTCTTTTCAGGAAGTGTATGTCACTTAAGAGTTTAAACATGTCGTTTAGTTCAGGATTCGCAGCCAGGAGGTGCAATGTGTGAAAAACGTCGCCGTGTACCCGTACATTCAAAGAAGTCTTTTCAGGGCACCTTCTCCACAACGCTTCACAATGATCAATCGAAGTGGCTGAGGGGGCAAAGTCAGCAAATGGCGAGGCCCAGCATTTAGTTTGACGGAAGAAGGGCATCTGCGCTGGTGCATTGTGCAATGCAAAACACCACTCACGTCTGGCGTGTTGTCCCTGCGCATATCCATTTTTTTTAGATGCAGAGCATTTCTTAGGCTCGCCTCTTCCTGCGTCGGACGGTGTCAACAGCTCCGCGTCCGCAGCAGGTGCGCCTCTCGTCCTTCCCTCCTCTCTCTCAACAGCAGCTGGCGCGCGCATGCGTCGTAGTCAGCCCGTTCGCTCCGTCGCGGTCTCGGCGTAACAGGTGCGTGATAGCAGCGCAGTGGGGCGTGGAAGGGCGCACGCTGCTTGCGCATGCGCGCTCTCCCCCCCGTACTGCTCTCCCTCTACTGCGCGCGCTGCAAATATAAAGCGTCTAGCGGTCGCTCGTGCTTCAGTCACTGCGTTGCTCCTTCCTTCCTTGGTTGACGCTCGCCCCCACGTTTACTCGTGTCTGCTACTCCAGCATCACGGAAGAAGCGATGGGAGCAACACTGCCTTCAACCAGTACTGAGGCCCCAATGCTCTGCATTTACTCGTGTTCCCCTCGCGGGAAGGCGCGGGAATTTTTTTTTAAATAAACCATATCCTGGCCCTTGTCATCCGCCGAATTTGCATATCCGGTCACTTCGATCGGTCATTCTGGAACGTTGTGGTAAAGACGCCATGGAAAGACTTCTCAAAGTGCACTCATCACACCTGCTGTATTTCTTTTTTTTTTTTCAGGCGTAAGGGCATATTTTTTCATTTACCTTCAAAGCGAGCATCCATTTCTCTCAACCCCATCTCTTCTTTTAACTCCTCCTACTGAGATTTTACATCAGTAGACCATTGCGGTTCCAGCCCTTATGGTGAGACAAATTTCCGTCTGCTGGTAGCATTTTCTTTTCTATTCCGTGCACAATAAATACGACCTCTTATATGCCGTGTAGTCTCAGCACCCAGTACGCTGCTGCCCAGTAACTTCACGCACCAAGTTATTCGTACCAGGTGCCACTCGACCAAATACTCTCCAAATTATCCTTGAACACGGCAGAAGTTTCCAGAAAACTTTCAGTTCGATGGCTGCTATTGATTGGCAGGTTTGTTGTAAGGACAGGCCAGCTTTATATCTTGTCTTTATCCTTGCCAGTGTACCGTTTTAGACGACGCCAGTAGGTGGACAAGCAGGATGTTGTGAGGGGTAGGCATTTTTGAGCGCACATGCACTTCTCTTTAAAAATTTGTGTAAATAAAATAATTCATCCACGCCTATCCTGCGATAAATACCAATGTCAATTTCACAACGCAAAACCGGCTTCTCAGGACAATAATTTTCTTGAATACATTTCAGCGACTAGTTTTAAAACTTACGCCGAGAGACTCTATAATGCGTTGAAAGCATTGGACAAGCACCCCACCAGATAAAGCACCACTCCAGACGGAAGTCCAGGATTCATAGGTAAAGTGCTGACATTATTTAGCCGATTTAAAAACATTGTTAAACTCGCAAAGAGCGTTCGAAAGTTTCGTTCGCTCTATACCATTCTGCACGTCGACTTTGTGACGTCGTCTATGTGGACAGGATGGCGAGTCGCAGGCCTAAATTTAGCGTATTTCTACCAGGATTACCGTAAACAATTTATGCTTGAACACATAAAAAGGACGTATTATGTACAAAAATGTAAAATTAAAAAAAAAAATAATTAAGGAAGCTCACACTAACGCGTAAGAGTTGAAGGTAGCGAAGCTATACGCAACCTTTACGACCATCATGAATGTTTAAGTCCACGATTGCAGCGGATTTTTTTTTTTTAATGCGATAGATGGCCCTACGGCATAACAGGGAGGTTTATAGGTACAACATTGCACCAGTTGCACGCAGAAAGCCAAGAAGAGACCGGTACTGGGGTCCCCATATCCAAAGCTTAAGATCGGGGGGTTTCCCAGGATGGAGCCCTGTGCCTCGGAGGTGTTGGATTCGTTTGCTCCTTTCTCGCTTCCGCATCGACCTTTATTCCACCATTGTTGCTATAAGTGCGAGCTTTCTTCATTTCTTCGGAAGTGATAATCATTGGACATAACCTTGGAGGGGCGTAAGCAAGGACGTGTATTTCTCGTTCCGAGCAAGTGTTGCCACAATTACGGCCAACGCTGGAGTTGTTTTTTTGTTGTTGTTGTTGTTGTTGCCGATCTTGGCCAACCTCCCTAAGTGGGTATGCTTGGCTGGACAAACGTGCGCCGGGGACGCTGCGCGGTCGCCGCGAAGCCCCCGCTCACGCGCACGTGCTCGGCAATTTCTTGGCATTTTTAACTGCGGACACGAAAACTTACGATTTGCTAAACAGCTTCGCTGTTAAAATAAAGCCTGCGACCGCATAAAAATGCATTGCAAACCAGCATGATGTCATTGCGTTAATTGTGGCTGCGAATCCATTTTTTTTGAAGATATACCAATGCTATGTACTTCCGCTAAATAACTGACTTCGTTATAAGAGATACTTCTTTAAAAGCGGTGACGATTATCTCGCCCTGCAAAAGAGAATTCGAACAAATTTTATTATAATGAGCGTTTACAGCACTCGAACAATAAATTTCATGGGTTGAACGGCCTGATGATGCCACAAAAAGAAATTCTGAAAGTTCACTTCCGCGTTTCTTTAGTCCGGGTTCGTGTTTAGTTCCGAGGTGCGTCAGTTGTGCCTAGAGCGGTCAGCTTTCAGCGCGTTAACGAATGTCTGCGCGTACAAAGTTTCGAGTTCCGATGCATTAGGAGCGCGGAGAAAAAGGCAAGTTATCGTCTCCAAGCCAGCTATTAGCACGCGCCTTGAAGGAGGGTCCCCGAGGGGAAAGAAACGCAAGGCGGGAGCGTAACGAAATACCACGTTGTTTACCCAACCGAGGTTTATGCTGACGACCCCATTGTTTGGAATGCATGGTTTTTATGTTTTTTTCCGACTTTTTTTGTTAAAGCACAAAAATAAAACCCAAGAAAAGTGACGGATGGTGTCAATGTGCCCCGTTTTCCTTTCTTTTTTTTTCTGCTTTATTTTGTTCTCAAGGGGCGAATTAGTTTCCCTCACTCAAAAAAGAAAACATACTTGTCACAGCATGGAAATAGAAAGAGAAAAATGTGGGAGGGGGGAGAGAGGAAGGGAGGGAGATCTGTAATGACTAGGAGAGGTCAGCCTGGCAGCGAGCTTAGATAGAGAAAGAGAGAAGGTGGTGCAAAAGATATTAAGTTCGCACCACGTACGCAGAATTGAATTGATTCTTGCTTTCCGCATATTCCAATTAGTTGCTCCAAGCGCGTCTAACTCCTCTCGGGTCGTCCTCGCTAGCTCGCCTTTACATCGTGCCTGTGGCATCTAAAATTAAGCGACAGTTTGTGCGCACTGAAACACGGAAGGGCTTGGTGAGAAGATGCTGCTCGAAGGGGAAAGGCGCCACCACTGCAGTTTTCGCCACGCGACGCGTCGGGCTGTGCGGACTTCTGCGTGTACGATAAGTGCATACGCTGTCAACTTCCGCGCCAACACCACCGCCCTGACGATAGAGCGCTTGGACATCTCTATCGCCTTCCTCGTGGACATATTAGCCACGCCCCGGTAATGTTGTGGACCATGTCCTTCGATTCTGAGCAACGTTGATTGGCCACGTCGTGTCGGAAAGGTACGTATATCCCGGCAGCGCCCTGTGTCCTTCTGCATACGAGGCGGGGACTCGCGCTGGTAATTAGACGAAGCCGACGCCGTGAAATTAAAACAACCCCGAGCGCGCGCTGCCGGCAGCAATTTGACGCGCTACCTTCCGCCTGGCCAATCATTCTGCCGAGTACTCTCCGCGTGATCCTTCGTCGTTCCTTCTGTAACCGTTCACTTTCCTACTCGCACTCCTTTCCCGCACTGTTCTTCTCGGTTTTGATCTTGTTATTTCGAGAAGCAGAGTGATTCCTGTTAGCAAAATTACACGCCGCTGCTGTGCAACGAGTACGTGGTTCGCCTCAGGGATTAGTTCTGTTTGCGTGGCTTTTCTCTTTTAAGGCGCAAGTCTTAGGTGTCCCACCAAACGCGAAAAGTGACCGAGTCGTTGTCTTCGTCAACATTAATAGTGACAAACTGGCATCCGCTGTAACAAGAAAATAAATTGGCTTCGTGTGAGATTTGAACCCGGGTAGCCAGGGCACCAGGCGGGTGCGCTAACCACCGTGCTAGCCCAATACCTTGCCAGAATTGAACAATTCGTCTGATGCTTGCGCTGTGACAGGTGCACGTGGCGGCACGTGCGTAGAACGGGTGTACATGAAGGAGAACCGTGACTTGTATGGAAGCTGCAGCGCGAAATACGGCCAGGGGTAATTCGCGTCAAAAAACTAAGAAACTCAAGCAACGAAAGGGACCAAGCACGATAAAGCAGCAAAGAAGTCTGATAAACGCTAGGCTCACGCCTTGAAGGCACGTAAGTAGACTTCAAGTTTCCGAGCAGTTTTTGAACGACGATAGTTTTCTTGAGCTACGTAAACGTGAAAATTTTTCTGTCTGTCTGCAACGTAAGGCTGATTCTCAGAAAAGAAGAAAAATTGTAAAAGTAAGAAAACTAGGATGAAGACACTCTGAGCCAGGACGCAGGAATTTAAAATGAGCCTGCAAGACGAATTTCCGCTTTTAGGCGGTGAGAACGAGGATAGTGTCGACAGGCTAAATGGCAATCTAACAAGGGCAATTACAGAATAAGCAGCAGTTTTGGGAGAAGCAACATGTAAAGAACAAACTGAACACTAACTCAGAGAGCGAAGGACCTAATAGTGAAATGTAAGTACATGAGAGTGTTGAGTACGGCGGATCAAGTTAAATTAGTCGGGCTGTCGAAATTTATTAACAGAAGTAAAGCCAACGAGATTCGGGCGTACAACATGTCTGTCTGTCTGTCTGTCTGTCTGTCTGTCTGTCTGTCCGTCCGTCCGTCCGTCCCTCGATTCAGACACCCAACCAAAGCATAACAGAATTCTTGAACGAGAAGTTTACGTAGGCGACACTTTTCCAAACCACTCAATCTGGAAACGCACTTCATACTCGTCAACATTGTTCCGCAAAAAGAAGGCATAAGGCATACCTGATACAAAACATCAATGCATGGCTGCTTGATGTTTGTGTTAGCCAATAAAAGAAATACACGTTGAAAACAATGTTTAGGTCCAAAAATACAAAAAGCACCCGCACGCGTGCCTAGACCGCGTGGCGTTACGAAAGGTTCCAATAGATTTCGGGCAAGCAGTGGAACGCGGGAAATTTGAATGGACTTGACCGAACCTCCGCCGTGTTTTGTTCGGGGAGGACCGAGACGGGAGAGGAAGGCGGTGGAGGGTGGACGGGGAGAGATGAGGAGTATTTAAATGGCAGGAGCGCCAGAATATCGCCCCTCGAAGACATTTGCAGGAAAGTGAGCAGAGATGTGGCGAATTTTTTAAAGTGCAGAGTGGTTTAGGGGCTCGCCTTGTCGTTGTAGCTCGCTGGCTGGACCCAACCCAAGTAGAGCCCCACGGCGTACCGTCGTAGCTGCTGTCGTCGCGGCGTAATCCAGCAGCTTCGAAGGCCAAGCAGTTTATATAGTCATAAGCGTTCGAAACTCGTGAACCGCTGGCACTTATCATACATCTCCGCGTTGTTTAGCGCGAAGAAAACTGTAGGTACATTTGAGGCAAAATATATGTAATTAACCGGCAGCGCCCGCGTACATTTACTTAGGAACGCTCATTGAGTTGGTTTTTACGATAGTAAGCCAAAAAAAGTGGCAATGCAACACCTGCATGCGCGGGAGGAAAAGCAAGCACGAAAAGAACGGAACTCCCGCTGACTGAGTTTCGGGATGGATAGGAACGCGCGAGTACTGCGAAGGCGGGAAATTTGAATTGCATTGGGTGGTAGCAGTGTGCAAATAACGGCGCTACAGCACATTATGGCGAATCACTCCTCTGCACTTCCGACAGCTTTCACATTGAGTGGAACGGCTTTATTTTTTTCCTTAACTATGTCCTCCAAACCGTAATGAACGGAACAATGAAAGAGTTCAAGGTGAATACTAGCTCTAGTTGACGAGACATCATCCGGCAACGTACATCAGCACAAATAAATCGAAAAGACGCAAAAGGCGCACCAACAACAGCTCGTAATTTTTTAGTTTTTCTGTTCGCGCTTCTTTGGCGGTTTGCAGTGCAGAAGCAGCGAATAAGTGGGGTCCATCGATCCTCAATTCTGTTACCGCTCATGTCACCAAAATGTCAACGCGGGTATAACGCAGAAGCGACAGCGTATAAAGATATGATTTGGGGTGCTGGCTGGTTAAACAGATTTGTCACGTCACATCGAGGCACAAACCCTCAACGGTAACTCAGCGATAAAGGCGTTGTGCAGCTGAGAACGTGGAGGAGGGGGCGATCGCGGGGCCACGGCTGTTGTTATGATGGAGGCGAAAAACGAAAACAGCCGTGTGTTGACAAGTCCCACTATGCTGCTTCATCGCCCGGATGCAGCGTCGCGCGTAAAGCGCCAAACGTTTTAAGTTTTCTTCACCACACCTGTTTTAACGCGTAGCATTCTTTGCCTAGTACCCCCCAGCCAGGACCGTGTAAGGCCCTGCATTTCCACAAAAATGCAGATTCGGCGGAACTTCTACCTTTAATCGTTACGACAGCGTAAATGGAGGTAATCGATTGAACAAAATTATGAAAAACCAATACACAAGAAAAATAAAAACAAAATAGCGAAAATGTCGAACTACGTAACGCCCTGTATTCCGTAAAAAAATGCAGATCTGGTGGAGCTCCCGCCTTTAATCGTTACAATAGCGTAAAGGGTAATCGTAATTAGCGTAATCGGTCGAACGGAATTTTTAGAAACGTAAAATACGAAAAATAGAATAAAACTAGTGAAAATGGCACATTGTGTAACGCCCTGTATTTACACAAAAGTCCAGATTAGGTGGAAGTGATACTTTTAATCGTTATAATAGCGTAAATGGAGATAATTGGCCGGACAGAATTTTGAAAAACCCAAAATTTGGCTGTAAAGAACTCACACTCTAGGCAAGCGGAATAACACTGCTACGCATTAGTAGACAATTCTCTGAATTTCTGCAGATTTTTTGCAAGAGGGTACACAAGGTGGAATGCTGTGTCTGTTATTGAGCACATGCTTTTTTATTAGAAACCTTATCGCTCTGGTTTGGGGCGGATGATTAACTATGCTTCTAAAGAGGCGCCATGCAGTGTTTTCCTTTGGTTTTTCACCGGAACGTTCGGCATCTAGGAAATCTTTAGATACGCTGTCCAATGCGTTTCAGTCATTAAATTCGACAAGCGAGCAGCACTTGACGCGCTCACTAACGGCTCGCTCCGATGAATGTTAGGCCCATTTCGGTAAGTGTTCTTCCCGCTGTTATGCCGGTACTTTTATTTACGTGAGGTTCTGTTTGTTCTCAGAGAACAATGTTCTCTGCTAAATAAAGCCGGGAAATAATACGAGATGTAAACGGCTTCCAGCAACTTCGCAGCTAACAAAATCGTCTCTCTCTCTGTCTTTCGACTTTTTAAACTGCGCTGTAAGTAAACTACGCCGAATAACAGCGGTAATTCTAAAAACAGAATCAACCGCCTCTCGGAAGCACGTGCGTTTGACTAACGGGCTGGGTACGCTTTTCAACTTAGTTCGGAATTTTGGGGGCCGATGAAACTCGAATTTGAGGTGGCTATTGCGGGTGCTTGGTAAAAGTTTTGCGCGATTCGAATATTCAAATCAATGAAGCGGAAGAGGGAGCCAAAGCACCATCACGCGGAAGCCTGACTTCAATAGCAGGCAGGTTATAATGATGACCAGCACGTGCAAGTCTCAGCGGAACTACGTTTTCTGACGTTTGCTGTACAGCCACTTAATTGTTAAAATCGCATACACGACTAGTTTCTGATCGATGTTTTTCACCTGTCGCTACATGATTGCATTTGCGCGGCTTAATGTTTATGAAGCCCGAATGCTAAGTTTTAATTACTTTTCTAAGGAATCGACGGCGGAACTTCCAGGGAATATGCGTACGCACCCAATCAATAGCGGAGCTTGCGGCAAGTTATTATTTGATCGGCCGTGCGTCATTCGCGCGGATGGCACTTAACACTTACGCAGTAAAAACACCCGTACCCCCGCTTTTTTGCAACGCTTTTGAATTAGTATTTTTTGTACCAACGATACAAAATGGCTAATTTCAAGCGCCACTAACCAAAGAGGTTCACAAGTGTCTCTCAAAATAACGTCTGCGCACAGGCAGTGCCAATAGATGCCACAATGTTTTGCGGGGCATTGTCATAGTACAGTTTTTGTTTTGTTTTTTCTTTTTTGCTGTCCCATATGTGCCGAGTGTTGACTGTCGACATACGCTTATTTATCGCAGCTTTTCGTGGTGGTTGGTCGTTCTGTAGCGTTTCGGCGAGCCCACCGAGAGGGATTTGTTGGGGTGGACGCCACGGCGGAGGATGACTGATTAAGTGTCTGAAAGTGGAGCCATGCGGAAGACCTTCCCGGCATGTACGTTTCAATGTTTGTCGTACAAGTCAGTGGCCGCCGCCACTGCTTATTACTAAGCAAATTGCTTAGTAATAAGTTAAAAAAAGATGTATTGAACGTATGCAATACATTCACAGGGTGCGGGAGGAGAGGAGGAGTAGGAAGAGGAGGATGAGGAACTGTTCGCAGTGCTCCCTCTGGCGGCATTCCAAGCAGTCAAACAGTAGCAAAAGGTTTCAATAGACGGCGCTCGAGCACTAGAACGCGGGAAAATTAAATTGTCTTCACTCTGTTTATCGCGGAGTTTGAGACGGCAGGGGAAGAGCGTGACAGGTGGGCCGGAAAGAGAAGGGAGCCATTTGCGTGGCAGGGGCGGCAGGAGGCTATCGTCTTAAGACGACATTTTCAGCGGAGTAAGCAGGTACGCGTCTAATATTTTTGCACGGCTTCCAAGCTGCTAATATACATGTTCGCCAACCCGACAGCACTGCTTTTATTTTATATACTCCCGCAGAACGCGTAACGTCTTTTTTTAGCATCAGAGCTGTTTAAGCCTAGCATTATCTGCACGTCACACCAAAAAACCTCGCGAAGCTATGACGTCACCTCGCGTTGCTAGCAACCCCTGGATCAGCCGTGCATAGCTTCGCACTCGCTGCGCCAATTTCTTTCGGATTCCAGTCCGACGCACATACCAAGTGTTTACTATACGAAAGTAGCTAAATGATTCAGCGAGAACCCCTTAAGTATACACC
>NW_027526361.1:46792299-46819129 GCF_048455015.1 Haemaphysalis longicornis | reverse complement strand
ACCCCTTAAGTATACACCTCGATGCGAATGCGTACTCTGAATTGGCGAGTCGAGCACACACACTGCACAACCGCCTTGCCTGGGTAACCTTAGGTGGAAACCAACTGAAGCACTCAATCTGACTACGAGCGTGACGCTTTCTGTCGAGTCGACTTTGCTCTTACTCGCAGCGACCAGCGGCCGCGCCGGTCCAGTCATAGCTCAACGAGAGCGGGAAAAAATTCGGCCACCTTCGCAACTGACATGCGAAGACTCAGGGAACAGCCGAGCTGGTTGGCTTCACAAGATTTAACTTGGCTTTTCTTAGGTATGCCCGTCTTATCGATAGATCGGACACTGATTCCGCCGAGCGCACGCCGTCTCTGTCAACTAGGACAACACCTTCACGTCAGAGCTTACGTCATCCCTAGGCGCAGCCAATGTCCGACGCGCGCCGCCCCACCCCTACACGTCGGCTCCTTGCTTCCTCACCGCTTCCCCTCACACTTCTTGGCCTAGCAGTTTCTTCCTCTCCGCGTCAGATGCCGCTTTATCTTGATGCTGTGAGCGCCCGCAAAGCCGCAACAGCTTCGAGCAAGACGTCCAAATGCTGTCCGATGCTCCATAGGGCAAGTTGAGAAGGTAGGATAGAACCGAGGGACGTATTAGGTCCCTGAAATTCTTTCAAACGTGCCTATCGTGCTACAAAAACTTTATTGACCAAAAAGCCCCAAGCCTTGATCAGACTAAGTAAATAGTTAAAATCATGTGTGTTCCTCTTCATCATTATAATCATCATTGTCACCGCATTCATCTGGCGTAGCAAGCCAGGCGGCTTAGCTCGACTGACATCGCCAGACTCATTAAAGATTGCTCTCTCTCTCTCCCTCTCCGCGCGGTGCTTACATAACCACAAGGGTTGCTGCCTTTGTTGAACCATCGCCTCCTTTACTACTACGATGCCTGCGGCGTCGCGCCGGTTCCCATTGCTGCCAGATCGCCGGCCTATTTGACTCAACCACCGCGCGGTGGCGCATGTGACCGATCCTCGGTGGCGGTTGTGGCGTCAGCCTAAACCGGGCTTTTGTGCGCGATTTTGTTTTCGTCTGAAGTACATTCAAAGATAAAATTTGTTCGCCTGTGTTCTTCATGTCATTTTAGTTAACTTTGCTCCTTTCCAGAGTGCTTTATTGTGCAATCATTGCATGAACAGATTTTGTTTCGCTCGTACAGTCTACCGGCCCACTTTAATTGTATATTGGTTTTGTCGTTATTTGGCGTATTTATGGGCTACTTCTAATAGGCAACTGCAACTCCTATCTGTAATCCTTTTTCCACAGAGTTTGCTGCTCGTCGATGTTGGGAAAAGTTGCGTTATTCCACGCATGAAACAGCAGCGGTGAATCTGCCAGTCGCATAGGGCAACGATATGACCAAGACGAACAACACATGACAAATTCAAACAAATTAAACGCCATCAGATAGCTACATATTCAAACAAATAAACGCAATCAGATAGCTTAAAAACAATTATAAATGAACAGAAACGAAACATGTGAAAACAAAAATGAGACTTGTTATTACACTGCGAGTACGTGTATGCACGCGTGCATATATGCGAAAACAAAAGTTCGAGTTTGTTACGTTACACTGGGAGTACATATGAATGGAAGGATGATTTTCAAAGCTTCAGAACTTTCCGTGAGAGGGGCTTTGTATAATATATATCATTCTCCCAGCATTCTTGTCGGCCTTATCAAAAGGCGTGGTTTTCAGCAGCGGCTTAATAAACTTTCTACACGTGAGTTCCACCAACTCTCGCCGATGACCTATAGCTTCGTCGGGACACACACCAAGACTGGCATTGATGCGATAAGCTCAATGCTGTGTTTCAAGCATGGGGCTTCGTAAGCGACCGACGATCCGAAAGCATCGCGTCAGGAAACTTCATGGCAAGCAGCAGTCGCACTAGCTGTTGCGTTCGATATATCTTGCCGATCTTTCCGGTGCGGATTCCCGCTTTCTTTTTTTGAGCTGACATCACTCCTTGCTTCTCTTTTCGCTGCCGGCCTCATGTACGAAGGACAGCGCGGGAAAATACTACGCACAGCATCTTGTCCTGTAACTCCGAAAGTGTTCAGGCCGAAAGTGCAGACTGCAGACCATATCGAGTAACGCACTGGACTTTGAGTTGGTTGAACGATTTCGGGCACTAGATGGTCTTGCGGGCCAATGCGGGAACAAACGAGCATATCTAGTCCTCGCGAATTCCCGCATGGGTAGAGAGAAAGCCTTTAATGAATGCTGAAGAGGTCACCCGCATGGGTATGGGGCCGTGTGTATTGTATGGGGTAAAACGTGTGGCTTTTTCTTGCAGACCCATTCGTTTCCGTCCATACGTGCATTCAGCTACAACTCGGAAGGCATTAGCGAGAATATTTCGCGGGGAATATCCGTCTTCGAGAGGGAACGCGAACGCAAGTATTACGGTTACGCAGCCCGATATTTTAAGAAAGCAAATGTCGAAGAGGGTGTGGGATGGGGGAAAACGGGACCACTAGGAGAACAAACGGAAAGCCAAAATGGGAGAGGTGTGAGAGAGAAAGATTGACAACGTGGGAGACAGAGATTTCTGGAGGATCTGTAGGCCGTTAGCTCTTTTCAGCAGACCATCTCAAGGGGGAAGGAAGGGGGAGCTTCATTGTCGCGGAGCCGTGATTTGGCGCGCATTTGCTCGTCTTCCGACCGGGTCACCGAGTGTAACGAGTGGGGAAAGGCTTAGCGCTCACCGAGACCTCGTAGATGGCGAAGGTGAGACGGAGGGAGAGAGGGGGTTAATGAAAGGTGAAAAAAAAAAAAAAAAAACGACCAGGGGGAAAGGGAGGTCACGAAAAGGAGGGGGTGGAAGGAATAAGGGGCGGCGGTTATTACTCGCTGCAGCTGTTCGTGCAAATGAGATTCGAATGACACGGCCCGAAATGACACTTTGATCGGGACACCGGCATGTACGATGGAGGCCGGCGGCTGTGCGCGCTCGATGTAAGGGGAAGGGGTGGGGGAGGGGGAGAGAAAGGATGGAAAGAGTCGGGCCACCGCGCCATCCTAACGCCATGGTCTCCACACCCTTTTTCTCCGAGCTCCACACGCTTCGTTGGTTCCTTCAGCGAACGTCGGGCCAATGTGAAAAGCAAAATCGGGAGACCCAGCTACTATGTAGACACGGTGAAAGCGAAACAGAAACAACCCAGCGACTGAAAAATAACGACAATAAAATGAGTCACGGCCCGAATAAGAAGGAGCAAAAACAGCGAGCCGAGACCACACGCGCGCGCAAAGCAAAGAGAGTCAAGTGTCATTTACAATTGTCGCGAGAGCCGCAAGTGCTCCTCACTCCTTCACCACCCGCAAGCATGTTTGTTTCAGTAGCAGTACTTTCGTGCTCTTGCGGCGGTTTGCTTTTCCCGCGTTTCTTTCGTCCCTGCCTCTACTTTACTACCTTTCTTCACTGCGCACCCACACAGCCTTTACCCTTTTATTTTTTTCCCCTTCGCGACTCGCGTGGCGGAGAACGAAGGAGAAGGAAAAAAAAGGAAGAGGGAACGCGTGGATGACCCTGTGTCATCATCAGACCTCCATTCTTTGTGTACATACGCACTCGATTTCGTGAGGGCGTTGCGGCTTTAAAAATAAGGGAAACGGCCCGGGCGGGGGCGCCACCGCGTGCCCCTCCCCTCTTCTCTCCCCCTCTTCCCTCCTCCCGCCTGTTACAGGGGAAGCGTAGCGGCGTGAAAGCAAAAGCGCCCCTCAGAGTGAAGAGCTACATCAATCTGTCCGCAGATGGATGACTCTTTCGGGCCCAGCCCTGTCATGTCGGGCTTTTATTGTGCGCTCGCGCCTGTGCTTGAAGTTCGCCTGTTTTCCCGCCGCCCAAGGGAATTTCCTACTCGTGTTTTCTTTTCTCCGCTAATAACAGACCGGATCGGAAGATATACAACAGAAACAAAACTCCCATCGTGAGGCGATCCTGCGTGACGTTCGAGCAGCCTTTCTCTGTTCGCAACACGCAGGCCTGTATACGGAATACCGGGAGTGATTTTGAAGTTATGCCCTAGAATCGGATATACAGCAGACACTCGATAAACGGAACTTCAAGGGACCGGAAAAATTAGTTCCGTTTAACAGGAGTTCCGTTTACTGAGAGAGATGTTCTAAGGTGCGAATTTATGTGCGTACACACTTCTAAGGGCATTTCATGGAACTCTAACCACTAGAAAGTGACTGTAGCTGATAGTTTTCAGAAAGCAAAAAAACTACAAGAAGCGTAGGCACAGCATTCACAAAGTTGATTTGGCAACAATGAGTCGCTGTGCACTACAAAATGCGTCAATTATTTTTGTTTGAGTCCTTGCCACTGCATCTTCACGGAGGCTAGAGGCCTCAACTTCGCGAGTGCTTACGAGCCACCTAATTTAGAAGACGGCAACGTGGTAATGAAGGACGAATAGCACAACGATGGCACGAACGAGGCGACAGGAGTTGAGCCATGTTGCCTCGGCGTCTAGAATTTAGACCGAACGACTGGAACAAGAACTGCGATGTTGCATTCGTTACGCTAACACGGCTAACCACTTACGAGTTGAGGCTTACGAGGCCAACAAGGCTAAAAAAGCATGGAGGAAGAAAAAAAAAAACAAGAACGAAACAGCCGGAACCCTAAAAAGCTGATTCTCATGCCAGTGGATTTCACAAGAAGTTCCATTTCTGGTTCCGTTCCGTTTACACGGTGATGCGGAAATTTTAGTTCCGATTACCGAGATTTTTTTTTACGTTATCTGAATACCAAATCAAACAAATTCCAGGTAACTGTTCCGTTTAAGCGGCAATTCCGTTTAAGCGATTTCCGTTTATCGAGATTCTACTGTATACACATACACCCCGCAAGAAAGATGCGAAATCGGGAACCTGTTTATTTAAGGGGGAAGGAGGATTTTGCCCTTATGTCCCTACGATAATTCCAAAGGCAATGCTTTGCTTTTTGAGGTTAGGGCAGATTGCTTGCGAACTAAAAGCTTTGTGCGGAAGTGTACACAAAATGATGGGGTATGCGTGGTCTGCGGAAAAGAAACAGAAACTACATCGTGTTAGAATGCGAGGGTATTCATCCAACTCTAGAGGGAAATATTCGCCTTCCAGAAGCTCTAGGATTTAAGGGTAGCACAGAGGGAGTTAACTTTAAGGCTACCGAGGTGACTAAAAGAAGATTAGAATGCTGGTGGACGGAAAACCGAGAGGGGAATATTTCCTAGGATAGCTACCGCCTGTAACAGAAAAAAATAGGTATTTTGTGCCTAATATACGTTTTTGTGCGCGCTTTAAGAGCAGCGCTAGTATTAAACAAATAGTGTAAAACATATATGTATATTAGTTTCTTTTAAAATTTTTTGGTAAGATGACGCATCATCAGCCCGCTACAAATCAGATACCACTATCTATCATCATAATCATCACCTGATAAGCATGATGCTTCCAGTTTTGAAATACCCAATGATACGCCGTGGTAAAACGTTACAATATGATCTCCATGTTCGAGGACTCGTTTAGCGATATTACGATCGTTCTGTCAATATAATTAATACAAAAAGTTATCACATGTAGAGCCTTTGGTAGAAAAGTGTGCTTACGATGTTTATGGTAAGCCATGATAGTTGTCATTGGTTGAGCCTTCCTACAGCTTAATACGGACAACAAGCACAAGTATATAAACTCGAACGGCGAAAACGGAGCACTGGCTGTCAACAGGGCTCTTGTTAGTGAATAGAAGCTTAAATTTAAACGCTACTGCGCATGGTACAAGCATTGCAGATTTTTCGGCGTCGTAACAAAGCTGACACATTTTCAATGGCGTGAACTCGTCGCCCAAGGTCCAAGAAAGTAATTTCGTTATCAAGAAGAGGGATGGCTGATTATATGCGCATGCAAAATTGCTTTGGTTCTTGCTGTCTAAAATGCCCATTATTTTAATGCGTAGTATTCTTTGCCGATCACCCCCACAGCCAGGACAGAGTAACGCCATAAATTTAAACAAAATGCAGATATGGCGGAAATTCCACAGGTCTGTAACCGTTATAATACCGTAAATGGGGATAATTAGTGTAAGAAAATTCTGAAAAACTAAAACAAAAAATAAGAAGAATGAAAAAGTACGGAAAATGGCGAACCGTGTGACACACTGAATTTCCACAATAATGCAGATTTCGCAGAAGTTCTACGGGTATTCGTTATAATAGCGTAAAAGGAGATAATTGGTCGGACAGGATTTAG
This sequence comes from Haemaphysalis longicornis, assembly GCF_048455015.1. Lineage (NCBI taxonomy): Eukaryota > Metazoa > Arthropoda > Arachnida > Ixodida > Ixodidae > Haemaphysalis > Haemaphysalis longicornis. The sequence continues at coordinate 46,812,829 of NW_027526361.1, read as the reverse complement.
AAAAAGAAACAAAAAGTTTGTCTGTAAAGAACTCACACTCAAGACAAGCGGCATAAGAATGCTACGCATTAGTAGACAATTGTCTGAATTCCTGCAGATTTGTTTTCATGATGATGCGATACCTGTTATCCGGGCTGTTACTTCGTGCCTGAAAAACTCTATATTAGTTAACAAACGCCATGCTTCCGCTATTCCACAATCATAATTCTTCAGAAACGAAATCGCTTTCCTTGGTCCGGAGGCGTTTACGCCTAGTACAATAGCTAGCCATTTTCTTGCCCAAATCTCGAGTTCAATGCTTGCAAGCGGCGCTGAACATAAGGGAACACCGTGTGGTCTACTCTTAATTCGTAGTCCGCCCTGCTTCGTAGCAGATATATAAATTCTAGGATTTAAGCTCCAAATCTGATGTTTTTAAGCAGAGTGCAGGATCGGGCGAGTTGGTAATCCATCCTTAATACTACAGCGCAGCAAAGAATAACTAAAGGATTAAAGATGGGACACACAGGACGTATGGTGTCCTCTATGTCTAACCTTAAGTCCTTGTTTTTGGCTGCACTGTAGTATTAATTATGTTTTTAAGCTTTTGAGAAACCTGTTCAAGATACGTAAGTTTTGTGCAGTTAAAAAGTTCTGTGTACCCTTTTAACCAAAAGTCGCATGGGGAGAGATGTTTATGTCAGATTTCGCTTTGTGACTGCATTGAACATGACATTTGCGACATTTCAGATGACTAATGGAGCCAACAACATCCGAAACATCGATAAAAAGACCTTCAATTTCAAGAGATGACGGAACTGGCCCATTATTTCTTCCGCATCTGTACTATATCATATCAGGGGCGTCCCATTCTGCGGCATACATAATAAACTCCTCAGAACTTCAAGAAACGCAGTAAATCAGGCCGGCAAGTTTCATTGTTCCTTTTCGCGCGGAACGACCTCCGAGCTAGAACATAGCAGCTCGTTCCCGTGCACGAAGAAGGGAGGAAAAAAGAGGGAGATAAGAAGAAGGGGAAAAAAAAAAGTGTGTGTGTGTGTGTGTGTGTACGGTGGGGAAGGGGGGGGGGGGGGCAGCAGCCGCTCTAACCAACGTTGGCGACTAACGGACACCGCTAGCTCCAAGGAACTGTGACAAAGAGGGCACGTCGTCGTCTTGCGAGAGCGGCCGTGCTACGGCCGGTCCCGAATGGAGATTGACTTTAAACATTATGGGCACGCCAGGGGAACGCCCTTGGCCAGCGCCGAGGCCCCGAGGAAGATGAAGAAGGAGTGGGATGAGGTCGGGCGTGAACACCCCCCGTCGTCCGCGGCGAGGCCCATCCATCTGCGAGGGCCGCCTCCAACGGGCTCGTAAAGAGGAGCCCCGTGGGGGTCGCGAGCTGTAAATGCGCGCCCTACAGCGTCGGCCGGCCGTCGCCGACGCCGTTGCGGCAACAAGGGAGCCAAGCGCTGCCTAAATCCCCCCTACGGCCAACCTCTTTTATTTACACTCTCCGGACCCATTCCTCCCTTTGTTCTGGACCGAAGAAAGCTCGGGGACAGAAATTTTCGTCACCTTCCTTCTTGCTTTCTACCTTTTCCTTAGTGCTTCCCCTAGTCTCCCAAGGGCCGTTGTCACGCAGCTTCGCTTCGTTTTTTTTTTTTAAATTTTTACCGCGTTGTTGTTTCTCGTTTTGCGTTTCATTGTGAAGTTAGGTTGTTTAGGTGCGCCGGTTTTGCCGGCGGTTGGAGAGGAAACAGTGGCGGAAACAAACAATGCCGTCCTCGGTAACCATGGCGAGGTAGCGAGCGCCGAAATTGCAGCAGAACGCGCGGACTTAAAAGCCCGTCGCCGTCTTTACTTTCGCGCTTTTCTGTCATACCCAGCTGTCTTCTTGGACTTGGCTCGGCTCGGCTCGGCCGAGGGGATATTGGCAATTAGGGATTACGGTTGCAGCCGCACATTTGGCTGCCCGCAGCCCAATGTCTCGGAGAGGTGCGGAGAGCGAGAGGTAAGGTACGAAGGAGGTTGTTGTCGGCCGTTTCACGTTGGTTTATTTTCGTACTTCTTTCGCTTACTTTTTCGTGTTCTGCGGTAAAAATGATGAGCTTTCCAAAGTGAGAAGGAAGACTTGGAGCCGCGTTTTCTTTTGTAAGTGGCTCATGAAAAAGGCATGCCGTGTCGAGATCTCCTAGGGTGTGTTTCCATCTTCGGCGCTGATACTTCAAGTTTTCGTCCGTTTCTTTTTGGTCGAACGGGTCTCAAGACCTGAACCATGCGCGGCTAGACTTTACTTGTCTTTTTGTCACCAGAATGATGTTCTTGGAAAAACAGAAAAATTCCTTGACATGCCCTCCATTTGAAAAGGTCTCCTCCTCAGAAAAGTTCACGTTGCGAAAAGTTCACTCGGTATTCTTCTCCCGAGAGTCATTTCGCATCATCGAGTCGCCTGGCATACCCGTTATTTACGCCAGCGCGAACGCCGTGACGGCGTTCGGGAAGAAGCGTTTGCAAGGCCTTCTTGCGACGTGCGCCTTCCTTTTGACGCGAGATTTTCCCCTCTTTTCTTATACGCCCTCTGGGCGGCGCTCCCTCCCTTCACGACGTATTTCTGTGACGTTCCGAGCGCCTGGTAAGTCTGAAACAATGTCTCCGTCTTCCTGTTCTCAACAACTTCGACAAAGAAACGCGCGCAGACCTTCCATCGAAAACAGCGCTCCTGGCGCGAAGCGATCCGCCCTTTTGTTTTCCCTTTTTGCCTTTCCCATTGCTGTCAGTTGTTCCCTTTTTCGTGGAGCTCATCCTCTCATGCCCTGGCTTCGAACTTGCGTTCGGCACATGCGACACTCGCCGTGTCAGCCACCTCGTCGCGGCTCCGCGTATCTCGGAGCCCTAAATTACGACTTTGGTAGACTCGGGCAGACGTGGTTCATCCATCTACGTATGCGAACGCGCATCAGCGTGCCTTTGCGTCTATTTACAGCACCACGCTGGCGCCACGTCGCGTCCGGGCGAAGAAGTGAACGGAAGATGGGGAGGTAGCGCGGATGCGGAAACAGAAAACGAACGAAGGAAATAAATAATGCAGTAGAGTAAGCGAGTAGCGCTTTTGCCTGGTCAGCAGCGTACGTTTACGCGTTTTCTTTTCTCAGTGTGACCCACCTTTCGCTGTTGCTTACCCGCTCTCTTCGGCTGTCTGTCGCGATCAACGTGAGCGTTAGTTTCGCAAGTGGCAAGCGCTTCACCTTGTATTTCGCGACGTTTCTCGCCTCTCTCTTAGTGCGAATGCCGTGGGCCGCCATCATTTCGTAGTTGTGTGGCCGTACAACGGTGAGATCAACACACCGCAAGAACAACCACATTTGTGTGCAAAAACTCGAGTCTGCACCCAGATTTTGCCCTAACGCGGCGGGCTACCATTCTCTTTGTGTTATCCTTCACTTTGACGCATAATTATGACTGAAATTTTTTTTCTGGGTGAGCATGAGGGTGTGGGCTACTGCCCACACCCTCTCAGACCTGTGTGAATGTACAGTTAAAACGGCACTTTTATTTTATTCCCATTTCCCGAAGCGAGGTAGTCAGAGGGGCCTTTAAGAAACAAATCTAGCCGAGGAGTGCGAGTTCGAGGGATTGGCAAACTAGTTGCGATTGACTTGACAAAACTTGCGGAAGCTTTAAAGTTAAGCTGAAACTCACCGCCATGATGGAACTGGTCAGAGAAGAAGTTCCATCGAGCATACTGTACGCAGGCGAAATCAAGGTGGAAAAGGTGGTGGTACGGAATCAAGAGGAAGCACTGAAGATTTTTCTGTAGCTTTTTTTTGCCCTAGGAATAAACATAGGTGGGGGACATCTGACACCTGCGGAGGGAAGAACAGCAATGAGGGGATTCACTGACGTGTGGCATAGATTTTAAGGAGAACCGAGACCCTTCGTAATCAATTTTGATGAGCCCGAATGATGTTCGAAGGCGTAAAAAAGCAACACGGTGTTGTTTACAGCTTGGGTAACCGTGTTCCACGTGACTAGGTTGGTGTAAGCTTGGTGTACTAAACATTATTTTTCGAACAGCGTTATAAATTTTGGAATTATCAAACGTTGATTCTCAATGACAAGTAATAGTAAAAAAAAAGCGAGATGAAAATCGCTTTTTTTTCTTCTAAGAAGCTTTACGATCTTCATTTGCGACCTCGGTATCTGTGTGTTTGTGCTCCACTATAAGGTATCCCTGCTATTTGGAACTATTTGTAACGGGGAGTGGACCGTACGATAGTAGTTATTTCCAGATTAAATAATACATTTGGTAAACTATCCTCATAGGAGTTGTTCGTGCCCTGCCGTATAACGCGACCCGCTTTTCGCCTGCAGTGTGACTACAATGATCACAGAGTATCTTGTTGACTCGCAGGACGCGGTTAATAACTTCCGGACTCCGAAGGTGTCCTCGCGCGACGCCGGGCGATGATTGCTAGCAGCACTTTCAGCCTGCGCAAAGGGGCCGCAAATTTCTACTGCTTTACCTTCATACCTGGCTGATGGCTCGCTTCGCTCAGAGAAAATTGAGCACTACGTCTGCTTTACGTAAGAGCACTTCATCAGTCCAGCTGGCAATAAGAAGGCGCCCAGCCACCATATTATGGAATGTGCTTTCTGATAACTGCTCTTTTCCTACGATAGTTAAATCAGAATGTAGAAAAAAGAAAGGCGAGGAATGAACGTCACTTATTGCAGCTTTGTTAACACGTTTGGTGTTGTAGTATACCTATACCACCCTTAGTGTATGTGTTGTGCTGAAATTTTTAGTAGTCCGGTATGTGGGCTTGCGAGCAAACCCAGAGCGCTCGGAGATCTTCAGGGGAGAAAGCTATGAAAGGGAAGAACTTGAAAGCATGTGTTTTTTGCTTCCCCGTGATCCTCCAGAAGATAGGCGGCGTGTCTGTAGCCGTAATAGATGGAGGCTCGGCTCCTTCGATGAGACCCTAACAAGCACGAGCTCGCTGACATTTGGGCCAGCCCATCAATGCGCCTCTTTGTTGCATGGAGCGGCACCGACACCACACGAGCAAGACGTTCTATGTCGACTTCCCGTCCAAATAGCTCGTCGCGTGACGCAATACAACGGGTGATTCTGCACTTCGCAACGATCCCCTGCCATTAAAATTTGGCCCAGAGACTCGCTGCGCTGTGCGCTGTCTCGGACAAGGGAAACCTGCCCCTTACAAGTGTACGACCTTGGGCCATTGGTTGCTAGGAGAGCTTACGCTTCGCTGGTTTTAAAGCAAAGCTGTACCACTTTCGTCCAGCAGTTTCGCGGGGGATGCGCAAGTTAAGCTTCTGACCGGAGACACACCCCCGGCGACACACCCTTTGAAGCGCATCGCGTGATTCGCCGGGCCCGCTTTCGGCGCTGCGCACAAAGCCTCGTTTTCAGTCGTTCTGCTCATATGAGCGGAGGCCGCCGCCGGGGTAGCGGCTGATCGGCTGATCGGCAGCCACCCACCCTCGCAGCCTCCCATTTATGAGCCGTTGGGTCGCCTCAGGCTACGTGACTCGTCTCGCATCCGGCAAAGAGGAACGGCGCGTTCGCCGTGAATGAACGCCGCGTTCGCCGGGCCTCCTTCTGTGAGCGTTGCACGGGACCGAACGGCTTTGAGCTGTGGTCGGCAATACAGCTACATCAAAGGTTAACCAAGTGAAACCAACCGTCAACCAGACTAACCCGGGCTTTTGCTTTGCATATCCAAGGCTGGCTGAGCTAGGCCGCAGCCATTTTTTCTGGTGCATTCGCGTCCGTTGCTCGTAGTAATCGGTTGCAGTCTGTCGGCGAGAGCCAGTCATGATACAGTGGCGGGACACAGCATTGTTTCTCAGTTAGTGCTCTAGCGCCACCTGTGACTGTCGGGTGGTTAGCAGATACCATTAGCTGCGAGTCATTAGATTGGACACCTACATGGTCTTGCGGATCCGTACTGCTTGCAACCACCTTGCCCTCCATGCTTACCGCTACATCGTATACTTGGGTCAAGCACCTCTTCCTTGATCTGGATGAGCACATCTTGCGTGGAAAGGTGTTGGCGAAAACCAAACATCGTAAGAGGATAGAGGTTCTGCTTTTCTAAGTACTCGGATAGACATTGATGTATCAGGTGTTCAAGAAGCTTTACGAGGCAAGAGGTCAGAGAGATTGGGCGGAGAGTGGTGGGAGTGAGGGGTTTGTTCGGTTTCGGGATGAGGGTGATGTCTGAATGTCGCCAATCTTCCGGAAGGTTGCTGGGTCGTAAGAGGCAGGAAACACCTTCTTCAGCGTGTCGGGCTTTTTTGCAGGCCCTCGTCCTACTACGGCTTCAAGTTCCGCTTGCTGGTTACCATGTTTTTTCGTATGGTGGTCGGAGTTTTAGAATACGGGCTTTGCAGCTGCTTTTGTACCTTCTGCCAACGAGCGCTCTTGATCCTCCCCTTTGCCTGTTTCAAGACATGTCCGCTGAATATTTAGCCATGTAATGCACCTTTAACAAACCACGCCATCTTCAAATGTTTTTTGCACCCTTGCGTGGGTGCGTTCATAGACGACGCCGTCAGATATCTTGAAAACAGAATTAGTTACCAGTTTGCAACTAATGGGGATTGAACTAAAGCCTCATGAACTCCGGGAAGAAAATCGAAGCCTTTCTTGGCAGGCTTAGCGGTATAACTGCAGGGGCTTCTTGCGCGTTCTGTATGCCGTTAGGGAAGAAGTATTTCGTTGGGGAAGTATTTACGTTAGGGAAGAAGTAAGTAAAATAGAGAAGAAGTATTTACCGCGAACTTCGTTTCTCCACAAATGCCCGTGACAACACAAAAGAAAAAAATTATAAAGCAATCTCTCGGCGTAGCTAGTCCCGTGCGCTCATATTCACGCATCGACTCTTTCCATTGGGGGGACTTTATCAGAAAAGGCAACTCCAATCCTTTGCTTTCAATAGATGTGGAGGGTCATATATGTGTTCAATAAAAGAAAGTTGCCACAGATGGGCGCATACCCTCGCTGAGGGCTGGTAAGTTGCGGTATAATTTGCGTGTCACACTATAGAAACGCATCACATTTCCTTGCTTTCTTGCTTGCTTGCTCCTTTGGTTGCCAGCCTGCTCACCCAGAAAGTTCATTTTCAGGAGAGGGTCAAGTTCCATTTCCACTCTTTTGCCGTTTTTTAGTGGCGCTTTAAATTCTCTATCCCGCACCTTTGCATACACCCTGCATCATCATCATCATCATCATCATCATTCCGGACACTTTCACGAGAGACCCAGTGGAACCAGTAGTGCCTCAATGGCAATGAGACCGCTGATCACGTGGTACGGAACGCGCTGCAATTTGCACCGACTGTTAAGGTTTCCGCCCATCACTGGAACGACTTCAGGCGAACAGTCCTCGAACATTTCAAGCCCTTGGGAGTTCACTATCACCAGCCTTGCGTCACAAAGGGACTTACGAGATCGGAGGCAACATTGCTGTACCGCATCCGAACCGGCTCAGCGAAGACCCCAGCAAGGTGGGCCTCGTGTGATCGCCTCTGTGTTTGTCATGTGCAGTGACAGGGGATGTACTTACACCACTATGTGATGTGTTGCCCAGAGCATGATGTCGAGCGGACTGCAATGCTCTCAGCAATTCGAAAGTTGGCAGCCCCACACAACGCCCTGGACCACATCGTCTTCCCAAGGGGACATTAGATGCTGCGCAGTGACGTGTCTGTCGCGCCTTCTACTAAGCTTTCTTCAGGAAACGGAACTGGCGAACTCGTGATGAAAGTACCCTAACATAGACTAATTAGAAGGAGCTTGGGTGGAGCAATTGGCGGCAAATCCAGCCAGGCTAACCCCGCCTGATCCCACACAACAACCACCACCACCACCATCCACGTTCCTTTATCTCACTCCGTACTCTTTCTTCTCTATCCCCCAAATACTTATTTCCTTTACTTCGTTTTCCCCACTCCACTATTTTTCGGCGCTTTTTTTCCCTTGGTGTCCCTGGTGAGTAGCAATAGAGCCACTGCTTGACAAATGGGGGGAAGTAAGGGATTAACGGTTCCTCGGAACATGACAAATGATGATCGAGCCCAGAAATGTCGCCCTTGTCGGTGCCCTCATCGTCAGCACCTTGTCGCAGCTCGCGTTACATGAGAGGGATAGAGATATAAGCGTCGCTTCCGCAGCTCATGAGGCGAGGGGAAACGTTGAGATCATTATTTGTTGACGGAACGCAACATGGCCGTCGCGATTAAAGATGCAACGCGGAGGTACAACCTTCAATATGATATAGACCCTGGAGGCTATCTGCTCGGCCTTAAGTTTCCTACCCACTGGCTCCCTAATAATCGTTTCTTTCACGTTTACTATCCTTGGTCCCACAAGCCGGAAAATCCAACCCCCCGCCCCCCTGCCCAACTAGAAGACAAAGTGTTTCACCGTTTTATTATAACGTAATGGACCAGTATATCACGCATAAACGGGAAATGACACAGCCAGATGCTACAAGGAGAAAGTGCGGAGCGAAGCGTGTAAATATGGTAACGTGATGGAAACGCTGGTTAGCAGAAGTCGTACCGTTTAGGTACTGTCGCAGGTTTTGTTTTTGCCAAGCGATCAGGTAATTTAAACGCCACCACCCCCAATGCTTGCTGTACGCTTATCTTGTGCTTATCCTTTGGAGAGATAATATATAGGAATTTGTGCCTCGTGCGTGCGGGCATGCGGGTGGCAGGAGATATTGCGGGAGACTTAATCAATGCATCTCTAACTGCAGACCCGGAGCCACTCTGCGCGTTTCGGAGATGCTGCCGGATTAACTAAAATTACGGGACCTCCTAACTTCTAGTAACGTTGCTCCTAACGATACGCTACACGCGTCGGACGCGATAAATTCAAATAGGGCGCGCGATGTCGCCCGGTCTTTAGCCAAACTAGCACGATGTTTACTACAACGTAATTTTGCTCGCCCAAACTACACCTGGACTATTAAACTACACATCGGTCGTTGCAAATGAATAGGCATTGATTTGTGCCCTGCGGAGTGCCTGCATTAAGTTTTGCAATAATTTTTGCGTGCAATAAAGGGAACGCAAAAGTTTTGCACTCGCAGGTGTTGTGTACTTCACCGCCATCTAAAATACGGCCCCTGCTCCCGCACAAGGTTCCATCTGAAGGTGACAGACAACGCTTCAGATTTTGTGTCAAACCTTGCACTGGAAATCCAAGCAAAGATAGCTGACGTGAAGAGCCACGCAGCGGTGCTTGCAACAAAGCGCACAACATCAAAATCACACCACTTCATACGAGCGGAAGAAATATAACATGGCGCTACAGACGGTCTAGTGTAGTTGTCACCCGCAGTGTACTGCTATTAAACAACCTAGCATAAAACCCATTACAAGAATTGAACTAACAACTGCTGTTCTTCACCCGCCGCGGTGGCTCAGTTAAGGCGTTGGGCTGCTGAGGCGTTGGGCTAAGACATTGGGCTTAGGCATTGGGTTCCTGAGCTCAGGCTAAGGCGTTGGGCTGCTGAGCATAAGGACGCGGGTTCGATTCCCCGCCGCGGCGGCCGCTTTTCTGATGGAGGCGAAAAGCAAAAACGCCCGTGTGTACGAGATTTCGACGCACGTTAGAGGTCCTCAGGTGTTCAAAATTAATCCGGAGCACCCCACTACGGCGCGCCTCGTCGCCGGTGTTGTGTGGGTGCGTTAAACCCTTCAATCAATCAATCAATCAATCAATCAATCAATCAATCAATCAATCAATCAATCAATCAATCAATCAATCAATCAATCAATCAAGTTCTGTTCTTTGAACAGTCGCTGTTTACTGTAGATAAACAACGAAGGGCACGAACCATGAGCTTTCCTCATCTTTATTTCAGCTTGAGAGGTCCTTTCTGCCGGAAATATTTCCCCAGCCGTCTGCACTCTGGGCCTAAACACATTCACCGAGGCGCGCTCGCTCGCGTAAGGGCCGCGAACAACGTTGCTCAGAATCGCTGTCCATTTCGGCTCCTCGGCTGGATGTGTCGGTTGGAGGCGAGCAAATGAAGTTCATGTTTCCCGCGCCTCGCCGCCACGGTGACCGTGCACAGGCGGCGGGGAGCACGCGAGGCGAACACGCTTATCACGTTACCGCGCAGTTTCGTCCAACTCGCGAGTTCCTCGGAGGGATGCTGCCACGTCTGGTCCCGCTACTTTTTCGCTCCTGCGAGCGTGCTAGCCCCTTTTGTTTACCGCGGTGCTCCCTCAGCGCAACGAGGCAGTGCAACACCGCCGGGGCCACGGTGTGTCGCGAAAACTTTGTTCTTTCCATTGCGTTTTGAGCCGTACCTTTATTTCCAAGTCATTTTTTTTTCTCCCGTCGGCCCTGGAACCATTCCTTTTTGGTCGCCCTTGTTTTCCACGGGGGAAGCTCTAGATTGCGTGTTTGCCTGCTCCAATCTTCTTCTCCTTTCTGTCCGGTGTGGGAAGTTGTACGGGTGGAGTGCGTTTGGCTGCGGCCGAATTTGCGGAGCTGTGGTGGGGAAATGGGACGCGCTTATCGCGTTATGCCGGCCGTGGAGAAGGGGAGAATGACTTTTTCCGCCATGGTCAGCAATTAGACGCCTTCCTTGTCCATCAAGAAAGTTGCGTGCTGGTTCGTTTTGTGTGATCGCGGCTCGCGGAAGCAGTTTGCCGCGTAAATGGCATTGTTAATAAGCTCATACTTCTGGCAATACAGGCTACTATCGGAGGTATGGGTGCGTAACTGAATCAAAGGGCGAATGTAGGTGAGGAAATCCGCGCGCAGTCGCTATGCCGGTTGCTTTCGGGAATGACTTGCTTTACTGGAAGACAATATGTTCAAAATGTCCTCCACACATATTTGCTTGATCTTAGTTTAAGTACTTCAATTATTGCGTAAGCTTAAACTTTGCGTTTTCAGTGTTCTGACATCTTTCTTGCCTAAACGTGACATACATTGCAGCGGCATGTAATGCAAACCGGCTGAGCAAGAGTGAGTAGATGAATACGTGCTAGTTTTCCAAAATAAAAATGGTGGTGCGGCTTTATTGCTTTTTTCAGGTATTTTCTATGCCTGTCTGCACTGTCGTCAGCACTTTGCCTTTGCAAATTTCGGCTGACAAAAAAAAATGTTTGGAAATATTTCACTAAAGCAACAATTCCGTCTCGAGTTCGTAGTTGTGTCATAGATGCTACCAATTCCTGATAGTTTAGTCTGAAGGGTTTCGTTCGTCGTCTGCCTGGACGTTTTTAAGCTGATTACTCTGTATTTAGCAGTGCGTTTTGGGAAACAGCTTCGGCGCTGTTTTCAGATGCTTGTTCTGTTGGCTTAACCTAAAATGATCGGACTAGTCTGACGCTATTTTCTCGTGTATATTTAACGAAGACCTTATTTTTCTGCAGGACAAGTATTTGTTTGTTTTTTCCACGACGACATTATTAACCTGTTGCGGTGTGGATTTCTGAAACTTTACTCATGTTGCTGAGTGATACATCACCGGTGGGCTCACGACTGATGACCGTCTAGACGGACTGTGAAATTGGGAGCCGTTCGCACAGTCGCTCCGTTGCGCAGTGGCCAGTCACCTCGATGCCGTGCATAAACCGGCGCTGGGATCCGCCACGACTGGGCAATCAAAGCAGCTCGGCGAAGGCCGTACGACGTTTCCGCGCAGAGCCGACGATCCCGGCGGCCTATATGTGAGACGGGTCGGTAACGATGATTGCAGAACTTGGTGCGGCGACGGTGCACCAGCGGATGGCTGGGAGCCGAGAAGCAATCGGAGAGCGTACATGGGGGCAGCAACAGCTATCGAGGGGCAAGTGTAGGGATGACGGTCCGGGGGACGCCTGGATGCGGGAGGAGGAGGAGGAGGACGGGGGATGCTTCCCGCGTTGAGCTGCGACGGCAGTTACGTCCGCAGCCGGCGGCGACAGCGAGGCAGCGCCGCCGCCATCTTCATCAGCGGTCGCGCGTCGTCGTCGCCGTTCGTTAGCTCGTGTCCCACACAGGCGCCCCCTCGGTCGTTATGCCGATAAGCGTTGCCAACACGAATAACCGCCGCTCTTTGTGTCCGACTGCCCCGCGGGGCTTTCTTCCTCGTTAAGCGGCCCACGCATCGGGCGCAGGCAAATGAACGGATGCCCTCCCCTGCCTCTTCTTCCTCCTCCCGCGCATCTTCAGCTGCTCTGGCTGATCCCGGAGCGCAAAACAGGGCCACTGGCCACGCCAGACTCCTCCGCCTTCTAGCCGGATATATGCATACATGCAAATGGCGTTAGTGCGAAACTTAGCTGTCATAGCGGCAGTGTCCGCTGGGAACGCATCGCGGCTCTGGACGCTGCGGGAGCCGGACGGCCCAAAAGTTGCGGAAACTTTCCAGGGGTCTATAATGCGCCATTGCATTGAGTGAAAAAAACAACAACAACAACAACAAAAAAACAGAGGCGATATATTCATTACTGGGGAAGTGTGCGAGAAGGTCCGGTGGGAACAGGCCGCAGATAGGGTGGACATAAGCAGGTCGTTAAAACAAATTTCTTCGTCGCCATCCTTTGCCTGTTCCTAATGTTTCTCCGAAAATAAATTACATCAATTACAATTCCCTCACTTTCAGAATATGAGCAATTGTATTAGAACGTATTAACTATTAACGAATGACACACAGCAACTTTACTAAGTGAAGGCTTACTATATAACAAGTTTTACTTCAGAGTTTTGAGAGCCATGTTACCTAACGCCAGGTGAACACGTGACTAAGGAAATGAGCCAAATAAAATCAAGCGGTGGGAAATGAATCTTTTCTTCACAGTTGTCTTTCCCCCCCCCCCAAGAGTGAATACAGTGCGCCAAAAGGGCCATGCAGACAAAAAAACAAATTTGGTTTTATTCGAAAGATTGCCTCGCTAGAATCATACTGACACCACTTCTAACGCACACTTCCCTCAAATAAGTTATAAATTGGGAAAAATGGAATGGCCATGCGACCCACTAGCTTATTTCCCGCAACATAACGTATAATGTCATATTCCCAGCTGTGTGATTGGCTGTGGCCGGCAAAAGCAAACGCCAATTAGGCAGGGCAAGCTTGCCCAACAAGCTATTTGCGCTTAAATGTAATGCATATTCATTTTACACCAGTAAGAATGGTGGGGTAAACGATGAAAGTTACGAAAATACGCGTAAACATAGAAGTACGATGCGCACTACGTTGGTGCTGGGCGCACTAAGTTGTTTTAGCTGCACAGCAGTCCGCCGCCTTCAAGTTGTCTTACACCACACTGGCCGATTGGCGTAAGCGACGTTCTCTTACGTTACACTACTTGTCGAGCATACCCGAAGTTTCACGAAGCGATTACTTTATACCGTAACAAAAGCAAGCCAGGTGCTAATACGTTCACAAACAAAGCAACGGCGGACAACGGTCCGCGGCTCCGTATGGTAGCGCCATCTGGGAGGACCAACGGTAAGGACAGCTGCAGAGCCATGGCCGATAGCGGAGGCCATAGCAGAGCCTACTGACGCCCTGGAAGTTCGTTTGAATACCCACCCTTGTGACTTCATGGCAGACGGCACGAAAACACACGATCGGGCGGGAGAACCAAAATTTCAACCTAGATTGAATAATTTCTCAGTGAATACGGCATCGTTCGCTGCCGGACAAGCGCGGGGGGCACTATAAAACACGAAATCTTTTAAACAAACTTGTATTTTGTCTGGATGGCCCTTTAAATAAACTGTATATTTCGCTTGTATATTTAACTAAAGCTCCGAGCCAATGCTTGTTTGAAATTGTTTAGGTAATAGACGACATATCCGTAAACCGTGTAGAACATAGAAAAACAGGCAAGTTATTAAAAACTATTTATTTTCAGTCTAGTACTTTGTAAAGGCTCTTTTTTAAGTTATGAAGACGCCTTTAGAGTGCAGAGCTTTTTGCATGTGCTCATGTGTCCGTCCCTCGGGTTGACGAAATGTGTGCAAGCCCCTGCAGGCTTTCTTTCCTTTCTGTCTTTAAGCAGCTTCATTTTTCGGGTAATTTTCTTTGTAGACAAATGATGTACCATTTAAACAGGGCTGGAAGGTATCTACGCTTTCGTAGGGCAAGCATAAGAAACGACGTTTAAAAATGGAGGACTTTCACTTGCGTTCCGATCGCAATTAACTTTGATTAAAGCCGCCGGTCGGTTTGATACCATGTCCTGATGGTGCACGATTTCATTTCGCATTCATTGTTCCGATTCATCCGACATAAGTGGCTTCATTATTTGGAGCCTTAATCAAGGACTCGGAGGACTCAGTCGGGCCTGCCCTGGTACGTAGGACTGATAATTAGAGGAAACTCGGAAAGCGTATACCCCGCGGCGGGCACTTATCCTTTTGCTGTTAGTTACAGGAGGAGAATAATAGAACGAGTGATGCTCTTTTTGCTGAGAAGGCGCTTCGCTTCCTTGAAGCAAAATGAGTATCACTTCACTTTACTTCGCTGGCGTTCGACGTCGATGAATAATGCGGACGCGCGCCGCAGGCAGCGCACGCACGCACGCACGCACGCACGCATATGGGAGCACACTCGCACAAACGCACGCTCACGCCATCCCACACGCGCGCTCACGCAAGTATACACACGCACTCCCTCAATCTTTCTTTCTGTCTTTCTTCCTTCCTTCCTTCCTTCCTTCCTTCCTTATTTCTTTCTCTTTTCTCGCTCTCTCTCTTCGCCATTAGAACAAAGCAGTGACGGTTACTACGCTGTAGGCGGAGACTTAGCCACTGTTTGCGAATACACGCGCTGGCGGGAAAACAAAACTAGGGCCTTCGGACCCCCGCGGACTCTTTAGCTGCTTCGGGGAAGGGGGGGGGGGGGGGGTAAAACTGGTTCTCCAAATAATAAAAGTGAGGACATTAACGTCCTTACCGCGCGACAACTGCTCCAGGCACGTAGACAACTGCTCCCCCGACGGTGACCACATAAAACGATTCGAACGAATCGCGGTAACTGCGGCGGCCACATGATTGCATGAACGGCAGGATGGCGCCCTACCCACACTTGATCATTCCGTCTGCGCTTGCGCATGGTCCGTGCGGTCTGCGGGAAAAATAGCACCATGCAGCAACATAAATACTACGAATTGACTTAGTAGGATCGGCACAATACCTTCCATGGGAACTCAGTGGCTATCGCGTTGTGCTGCTGAGCCGAAGGACGCGGGTTGGATCCCGGCCTCGCTGGCCACTTTTCAGATGGAGGCAAAAGGCGAAAACGCGCGCGTGTGGAGATTTTGGCCACTTTAACGGTCCCTACGTAATCGAAATTGTTCTGGAACGCTCCACCACGGTGCGTTTCATAGGCAAGGGGTTGCTTCGGCGCGTTAAACACCGCACTGGTAAACAAAGGTCAGCGGCATGCATAGGGGGATATAAGTTCTTTAGTCCCGAGTAAACGTTTAACCAGTTTATTGGTCTCAGAAGTTTGCAAGTTGGGACGGACCCGGCAACCGTAATACCGAGGGCAGCCAGCCACCGTCCCACGCGCGTTTTGGTGTTCATTGGCGTTGCATATTGGACGCCATCAAGGCTTCCGTCGGTACCATTGAATGCCGTGGGACTTGAATCAAAGAACAGCCATGAGGATGACCTCCGAGAAACGCCCTCATACGTACCTCAAATGCTGTAAAATTGTTTTCATTCCTTGCTATCTCTTTGTGAATCAATAACCCCCCCCCCCCCCCTTCCCACCCCAGTCTCCTTCCATTCCTTATAACATCGATAGTACAGAATCCACCCACTAGTTAACACCTTTAAGCCCTTACCTGTTCTAACTTCGCATAACCCTCCGATATCTCAATTAACACCTGGGAGCTCCTCTAACACCCAGCTAAGCCCCTTTCGCGACAGAAACAATCTTGGTAATGGCCGTAGACGCGTATCTGAGACGCAGACGCGCAGACCGTAGACGCGTATCTGCAGATTATTAAGAATGGCAGTTCACAAATGGGTTGCACCAATATCAAAATCGCGCAACCTTCGTAACATGGAGATCTGAAATACACGTACTTCTATAGATGTGGCGTCAGGTAATAAAAAAATTGTTAAATCAAGGAATTCATTAAAACAGGTTCGTTAAATCCAGGCTTAACTATATACATATATAGTTAAGAACTCCAAGGGAACGTCAAAATTTGTTTTGTATATCAGAAATTCGTCTTAAGCGTACGTTTTTTGCATTTTGAGCGTTACAAAAGAGCAAAAACGTTGTTCGTCCTAACCGAGTTCGCCTTAACAGGAGTCCTCTGTATATGCATACATACACATGTGTGTGTGTGTGTGTGTGTGTGTGTGTGTGTGTGTGTGTGTGTGTGTGTGTGTGTGTGTGTGTGTGTGTGTGTGTGTGTGTGTGCGTGTGTGTGTGTGCGTGCGTGCGTGCGTGTGTGTGCGTGTGCGTGTGCGTGTGCGTGTGTGTATCCAACCTGGGCGGGCGTGACGAGGCTTTTTCGAAAGTGTTGGTTGCGATTCATATTGTTCTAAAGCAGTGGTTCTCAAATGGGGGTCCGCGGACCCTAGGGGGTCCGCGAAGCCATTTCTAGGATCCGCAAAACCCTCACCCGCTTTTTTTTTTTTTTGTTTTTACATCTTTTGGAGTTTAGTCCGGCCGTGACTCTTTTGGAGATATGCAACTCTGTTTAAGCGCGACTGTGCCACGTATTGATGAACTGTCCAAAATGAAGTGATGTGGCACGTTTGTTTGATGTTTTTGGTAGCAATAAAAGGCACCTGTTTCACGCTCCAGTTGTGTTAATTTACCTACGTACCCCCCCCCCCCTCCCTCCCCTCCGCTGCAAGGGGTCCCCCATCACCTCCACCAGTCCACAAGGGGTCCCCGACACATCCATGGCTGAGAACCACTGTTCTAAAGCATGCGCATGATCATTTCTCTACCTTTTTTTATGTGCGGGGCACCTTAGGACCGCATAATGTCCGTCCGCGCCCGTGCGCATAGCAATTACAATCGCAAAAAATAACACAGGCACCGGCACCGGCAGGATTTGAGCCTGTGTATGGTATTCCAGACACAGGCTCTGTAAACCAGACAGAACAAGTGTCAGTCGTCTTACCCATTGGCCTACGACCGTGAGTTAGTGCCCGAGAGTCAAACGGCTTACTCCCTCGCCTGTAACGGTGCGGAGTACCTTAGGACCTCCCCATGTCCGCCCGCGTCCATCCACGCACACACCACCATCAAGCGAAAATCAAGCGAAGTTCGATTTGAGCCGTGAGTTGCACTTTCATTTATGGAATAATCAAGGCGTCACTCACGGCTCAAATCGAATGCCGGTCTGGGCGCAAATCAGTTGTCACATGGGGCGCAACTTGGATGTCATTTCGAATCCCCGTACTCCGCACCCTCACCATCATCCACGGAGTGGAGATGCTGCCATTTTTTTCGTTCCTTTTAAATCAGCAACGTCTTCCTCTAAAACTTTGGCTGTATACTCGTTGCGTTGCCGACGTGTGCACCAACTAAAACAGAGGGCGAACGAATGCAGTAACTACGCTACTGGAATTCAAACGCCAAAAAGAGCTTAATCTCACAGGAAACGTGATGCACTCAAACACTGATTGGCCGTTAGCACTCCGGTCGCTTTCTAAGCACGTCGCAACGCGGATTTCAACCCGTAAATGAGTGGAACAAATTTAAAGCAGTCAACGGCGGGGAAAGGGTAATGAAAGGCTGGCAACGAAGAATATTTGCGCCAAGAAGGTATAAAAGAAAGCGAGGTAATCGTCGCACGTGGAGGTACGATTATCGAATGAGACACCTCGTTTTGCGCGCTGGAAATTCGAAAAAAAAAATTGGAACATAGAAAATGAAACGGCATTTAAAAGCATCGCAACGCCCGTACTTGCGATGAGCGTAAAGTGCAATTCCGAGCAGCTGTGTGAGAGATAAAGGAACAGTAATGGCGGCGGCAGGTTTTACCGGCACCGCGATCAAAATGCGAAATCACTGTTTTGTTTGCTCTCGGTTGTCTTTATGCGCGCACCTCACGAGCTTTCATCCCCGTAGTTGCGATGCCTAATTTTTTTACATGTAATGGTATCCGTCCTTTTGATATCCACCATCTCTCACCTGACAGGAAGCGCCAAGGAAAAAGAATGGCGCGGCGTAGGCCGCAGAAATGGGGAACGGAATACCGGGCCTAATGGGCGTTCTTTGTTTCGGCAAATTTAAAACTTGTTTTAAGCTCCATCTCCCGGTAGCTTCTCGCAGCCCGCTCACGCGGTTATTTTTTTGCCTCGACAACGTTGGTTCTAACTCCAAACACCAACCCTGCTGCTTACTTTTTTTTTTCATTTCCTTTTTCCCTCTCCTCCGAGATTGCATGGCTTTGCAAAACTAGCAGACTAGCAGAATAGAGAGAGACATAAATGGCGAGGTCAAGGCACGTGTATATATATATATATATATATATATATATATATATATATATATATATATAATATATATATATATATATATATATATATATATATATATATATATATATATATATATATATATATATATATATATATATATATATATATACTTGCTTTCCCTGTTGCTTTCCCTGTTTCCCTGTTGCAAAGAGAACTTGCTTTCCCTGTTCTCTTTGCTGAAACGTAGGCCACAATCGTGCTTTTACCTTGTTCGAAGTTTTTCTTCTCTTGTGTTCTCTACCATCTTCAAAGTTCTACTACTCCCTGGATATATATATATATATATATATATATATATATATATATATATATATATATATATATATATATATATATATATATATATAGAGAGAGAGAGAGAGAGAGAGAGAGAGAGAGAGAGAGAGAGCAAGGGAAGAAGGTACGCCACCGTAGGAAGCAGATAGCCAAAACACACCGTGCTGCTGCTAGGCTTGTTTTCTCAGTGAATGCCGCGTGTTTGTTTTCGCGCTGCGTTTTCCGCGTTCCTCGACTCCATTGTTTTATGTATGGCAGCGGCAGGGAGAAAAAGCCGCGGGTGCGAATATTCGCGCTCGGTGGGAGCAGAGTGCATGCATCGCCATTTGCGAGCGGACGCGCCCGTGTGTGTACGGGAACGAATTCCTCTTTCGCTTGTTTCCCGCTTCGCTTTTTGTCGCGTTTTTCCTTGTCTTCGGATTTCCGTCCATGTCTCCAGAGCCGGATAATTCACGGGAGGAGACACGCGCCCGCCTTCACAGAATGAAATGAATGAATAAAGAAAGTGGATGGAAAGAGTGGTAGCTAGGAACGCGTAGGCTGCCGAGCTTTGGCCTAGGCTGTAGCAATAGCACGGGGGTTTGCGCGGGCTCGTTGGTTGAAAGGAGGCGGCAAGAACGAGCAAACGAATCGTGATCCCGGTTTTAGCGATTTGGTCTGCAAATAGAGTTTTAACCCGCGCGCGCATGTGAAGGGGGCCCTGAGAAGGAATGCTAGCCATACAGGCGTACAGCGAGCACTGCAGCACACGAATATCGGAAACCGCTCGTGTGACGCGTGCTGCCTGCAGTGATTTTGTTTTCCATTTTCCGAACGTGGCAAATATTGATAAAGTGAATGCGGATTTTTTTCTTTATTGAATACACGGGATTTTTTCCCCTCTCGCCTCTATTTCCGCAAACACACACGCACACACAAAAGCTGATCGAAATCAGGAGCGTCATATTTTTGGGTAACGAAATGTTACTACGTACAGATGGTAGGGTTAGCATTGAGCTGGGTTAAAAAGTACAAAGAAAGGATAAAAATTAGAGTCCTGTCAAACAAACAAGATTAAGAAGCCAGAGCCAATATTGTGGAGTAAAATAAAAACGTTTTCAGTTCGGAACATTATAAAGCGCCTATATTTATAATATTTATTGCGCTATATGAAAACAGCGAAATCGTTCAAAAGGCCTACTCAGACATGTTCGCCATCTGGCACTTGTATGAAATTAGCTCTATTGGGCGTTTCGGTATTGTCTATTTATATGACAAAAGATAAGCTCAGCAACTAGAAAATATAGTATGCACGATCAGTATCACATCTATATGGTTGAACTGTAATTTAGAGAAATAAACTTTTTTGACGGAAGATCTACAAACTAGGTGATACCGGCATTTTTTTCAGAAAGAGTAGAGAGCGTTGATGAAGGATGCAGCTTAGAATCGTCGACAGCGAAGCGCAGATGCTCCAGGCACATATTGAAGCAGTGTAGAGCCGCCCTAACCACCCGTGTTCCATAAGCACACATATACTAATCTACACGTAGACGACGATGCCTGGCCCACACGTCAGCGCACGTTACGTTGTATTAAACGGCCGCTCAATTTGGTTTCACGTGCCGTCTGAGACGCCCGCGCTCCAAAACTGACGATAAGGCGGAAGAAGAAGCGGGAACAAAATTCCGGAACATCTCCACTAACGTGAAACGTGGGGAGGGGCGCAGCACGCGGTGTATATGTGTGTTCTTGGCGCCTTGGCGTTTTCGCCAACGGAGATGAA
>NW_027526361.1:46744808-46792199 GCF_048455015.1 Haemaphysalis longicornis | reverse complement strand
TATATATATATATATATATATATATATATATATATATATATATATATATATATATATATATATATATATATATATATATATATATATATATATATATATATATATATATATATATATATATATATATATATATATATATGTGTTTTCTTCGATGATCAACCATATAAAGGCGATGGAGCAAACTGGCCTGCAACAGATAATAATGGCTGTCTTTGGATGATCAAATCGCTACCACTGACGTAAATCGAGTTGTCGTTAGATCTTTAACAGGCTGAGATACAAGTTGATTCCATGAACTCAACTGAAACACTAGACAGATTGAGAAATGGCTGACAGGAGATCCCCATCTTACGAAACGTGAGCTATGGAAGTTTCATAAGTCATCTCAGCAGAGCGCCTGAACAGTTCCTTCTGAAACCTTACACCGCTGAAATGGAATTGTCGAGCCACAATGCCCTGCGTACCTTAATTTTTCTCGAATTTCACAACACGGACTCGTTCCGAATATGAGAGTGCTGAACGTGCTTTTTTTTTACTTCCAAGTTTCTGGCGTAGCCTGGTACTCCTGTTATCGTCAACGTGCGCCCGCAATACGTAGATTGATAGCAATCCTGATAACTTCTGAGGCTGAGGAAGTCTACGATTCCGCAGTATTACAGGAAAACAACGTGAAGAACGGGAAAGCAGAAAATCTAATGCGAACGCTGAATTGACCGTTGCGAATTTCTAGCCCGCGCACGACATTAAGCGAAAATTGTTTATACATTTTTTTTTCTCGTTGCATTGCTTTGATTGTATCAGCTGCAATCATAGCGCGTACTTTTGCTGCAGAAAAGCATTTTTGTTCCACGCGCTTATCATGCGAGCAAGGTAAAAAAAAAATTCGCAGACAATCACCTTAAGACAGATGTTAAGCGACATCTGCATACGTACAGCTGTGCAACTATGATTATTCTCGGAGGATAATAATTCTGTGTGGTGCTTCCTGCTAAATGTGCTGCTTCAAAATGGGTACAAGAACAGTCGTGACAACCACCGTTGGAAAAAACTACAATTTAATTCTTTGGTTACAGTTTATGTAAAAAAAATAAACAAGAAAAGAACACCCAGTTGCCGCAGGGCTACGTCTTGGGCAGTCTACACCAGCGCTGTAAAGTAAGAGCTATTCTGAAATTCAGATGCTTTGAACAAATCTGGCCTGCGTCATGCCCGTATACGCGCTACCGCTGCGCCCCAGCTGCAAAGCGTTACCGCGCGTATAATGCTTGGCAGGAGTAACACGACGATACCTGTGCATATGACGATGGCTACTACTAGCACAATGCAAAGCGACGACGGAACATGTACATAAACAATTTCAAACTTGTACAAATGCGTGGTGATGTGTCCTTCAGTGCTCACGTAGAAAGAAATCCTGCAGCTTCGCTATGGTTCAAGCCTGCCGCGTCACTTAGTGCAAGCTTCGCCAGTCTTTTTTAAGGTAATTTTCTTTTCAACTGTGAAATGCGTACATATGAAAAACATTTCGGGCATAGGGATGAAAATAAATTGTAATTTTGGAGTTTTGCATGCAGGAATCTTCAGTGGGGCAACGAAATAAATCAGACCACTCGAGGAACGTTGCTGTGTTCCGGAATCTTGATACACAGTCACTTTTGTGTTTTGACAAGGTTAGGGTACCCGCAAGTATTAGCTCACTGACTTTCATGCCTGAGATGTTAGATGTTTCTTCAGAACGTAAAACCCCAAGTCATACAGTGCACATTTAAACATTACAGTGGAATTCAATACCGCCGTGCAAAGGGAAGACACCCGCACTTCCAAACGGCGCCACGGCGACCACTTTTATCCACTGTAAGCGAAATCTAACGGAACACTGAGTTTCAACGTGTCATAAGCCCTAAAAGCTCACAATAACAGACACGGCACTCCATAGGAGTCAAAAAGAAAAATTGTGGTTGATTCCTCTGTCATAGGAATCGGAAAAACACGAAAGTGAAGTGTACAGCGAAATCTGCAGCTGAGCATGAATTACGGGTCGGTGGCTGTCTTGTGTGGGTGCTTGACGAGCGACGCCCTGCTGGCGGGTTGCTTCGGCAAAGGTGTACTGGCGTCATTTTCATGACGGATATGATGTCAGTGAAATCTTGGTGTATCCCGGCATAAAACACTTTCGGTATAAATATAAAACCCGTAAAAGGAACAACCCTAAGTATATTGCACTCTTTGGTTCTAAAGGTTGCTTCCCCGCATGAAGACCCTGTGTGCGGGGGTGCACCCTTTACAGGTCGTTTTCTTCGTTGTGCTGCGTCATTTCTGTGATGGATATGACGTCACTCAAATGTTTGTGTATCCCGGAATAAAACACTTTCGTGTTAAAAAGTATGACCGTCGTCCACCGACCTAAAACAGTGAATAAACTCACATTTACTTCTCGTTCCCCGGCGCGCTGTCGATTCAGCATTTTCTGAGAGCCAGCCGATTTTAATCACCCTGTCCGGGAAGTTTGCCTTTACGGGGCACAATTCTCGCCATCGCCGATCATTCCGCCGAAGGTGCATCAGCGTCAAGTCAGCGCTTTTCTCTCTACCTGCAAACTGCACACAAAAGGATCCGGCTCGCTAATCCCCAGGCCCGGCAGAATCGGCGAAGAGGGAAAGAAAACGGTGACTCAGGGGGTTGCGCTAATTACGTGTCACGCTGCGCCCGGTGCCGTTAATAAAGCTGGCGGTGATAGAAATTCCTCAGGCGCGTACGTCAGTCTGGCGGTGGAAGTCAAGTCGTCGCCACTCACGGCGCGCCTGTCGGGTTATCAGCGCTCTGCTTCGTCGCCCGGCGTGCCGGCTGCCACCTGAGAAGAAATTGCCTCGTTTGCACCTGCAACACCTGTCCGTGACGCATGCCTCGGGGCACCGCAGCCTCCGGCGCTGCTTCGGTAGGCCTCCTCACTTTGCGGCGCTCTTGTCGTTAAAGAATTGGCGTGCCACCCGCATCTGGTGGAGATTTGCTTAGGGGTGCGATTTGGGCAGAACTGTTTTTCCTGTTGGGGATAAAAACAGTAAATGAGATTTGGTAGCGGTGGGTGAGCAATAACGTTAAGTAGCCGTACGTGACCAATAAAGGTAGGCCCCGCTCGATCTCTTGCCGAAGAGTAGGGCGCTGGCATATGCAGTGAGGACGGAGGGGAAAGTGGTGAGGGAGGAAGGGGGGGGGGGGGAGGTGAGGGGACTGCGGCACCTTCCAGAAATTTTCGAGATTGGGGGGGGGGGGGGTATTTGAGTCAGTTAATTCTGTGTGTAATAAATAACGATTCCCCGTAATTATGTTCCTATCGCAACCTACACACCAACTCAAAAAACAAACCGCGCCTAAATTAACGGGGTTGAGAGAACATGAAGACGGCACAAGCGCAGTGTCCCCGTTAACGTGCGCGCAAATTGTTTTTCGAGATGCATCATTACCAACTCGCCCAACTTTCAACCCTTTTACACAGCAACCTTACAGGACGTTGATATCTGCTCTTACAGCGACTACCAGCCGGTTTGCAATGTCCCTAGAAATTATTTCTGGTTTTGTATTCTAAACCAGACATTTCTGGTTTTCCAACAAAATAGTTGTAAACCTAGGTTATGTACCTCCGTGGCTTCACGACGTTTTTACTGATAGTTCTGGTTGTTTTTCTCGTTTCGAATTTTTTACTTATCTTTTTTCTTTGTGTTTTTCTAACTTTTCTTTTTTTTCTTTTTCTTAGACGATTAAGCTTCGCGAAGATGCATATTCATTCTTCTTTAAAAAGTTTTCTTGTTCTGAGTACGCATTTTGGTGTGTTTAAGGGGATTTGCCAATTTGAGGCTTTTCTTTCTTTCTTTTTTGGAACATGTAACTTTTTTCCGTTGTTACTGTGCCAGCGTCACGATTGATTGATTGTGCGGTTTAACGCGCCGACGCAACGCAGGCGATGAGGCGCGCCGTAGTGGAGGGCTCCGGATTAATTTTGACCACCTGGGGATCTTTATCGTGCGCCGAAATCTCGTACACACGGGCGTTTTTGCTCCAGCGTCACGAGCAATAAACGTACAGAAGGCAATGTACTGTTTCCTTTTTCTATTGGTGGTAAATAGAGATAGATGCTCAGAATAAAAACAGCCCTTATGCGCGTTTTTAGTCAATAGCCTCTTAATTAACTAGCGGAACTTCTAATCTCTTTCCCAGTGGGCTTCGTTTATGCACTGAACGCATTCAGTATGTGAAGAAATAGGCGAGAATTTTCGTGCACCACCTGGGATTTCCGGTTTCACTGTCCCGCACAGATTTGTTGTATTTTTCGTTCATCTGAGGATTAAAAAAACAAACAAATTAAGCACTTCCTTTCCCAATTTCATTTCAACGAGCGAACCGTGGGTTACTTCGCACGAAGAATTTCTGAAGTAATACTGTATTCCAATGTTTTTTTTTGTTATAACAATGCTGGGAATTTAAGACCAATTTTTAAAAAGAAATTGCACTTCCCGTATTTATTTCTCACATTGAATGCATCCTTCACGACCTGTCGTTGATAACTGAAATGCATTACGCTCCCACACCGAGCGAGGCTTACGGCCCTCTGCCTATCGTTTTCCTTTCTAAACCGTTCGCTGAGAAGCCGAAGTTTTTATTTAGTGTCCAAGAAGCAGCTCTCAAGTTTCAGTCTCTAAAAGCTCGACGTCTTGGCATCTTTGAAGCTATATCGAGCGGGTTTGTTTTCATCCCTAGAGCCAGACGAAATAGACCCCGAATTTCCTCTATTTCTTAAAAAGATATGTGCACTTGGAAACGTCAGTCTTCGTTTTCTACTTGATAACCTCGTTGAAGCATCGCACATTTTATCCTCCACGGGCAAACCAAGTGGAGAAAATCGGGGCAGTTGCCGAAAAGTTGGCTGTCTCCCGCGATCAACAACCCGCGATGGCATTTCGCTCAGTTGGCCTGTCGCTAAAGTTGTTTTGATTTGCAGAAGAGCATGGAGTCAGAATACTTCGTTGCTCGCGTTTTGTAGGACTGTTGTGATGTCACTTTGCGTTCCAAAGTTACTCTGAGGAACTTTAAAAAGGTTACGTGCATCTTTCATTGACGTTGTACACTAAAGGCTGCGCAGCACATTAGCATCATGTGGAGCAGGTATCTATGAAAAGGTATATATTTTCCTCGCATACTTGCGCGCTCTATTATATTTCAGCAGTTGTGCAAAATCAAAGAACTCCAATCGTATTTAAAGTGTCACTTTAGGTTCCAGGAATAAAAGCAGTTACGCAATATACTTGCAGTAGATTCCCGTCAATGCTTCATAGACATACTGTCTGAGCTGCACGGTACTCCCACTTTTCGCGAGGCCATAGAGATCGTCACCCACAAGCGTGACATAATAAATAAGGCTTTCATGGTTTATTTTGCATAATAAGACGGATTAGTTTTTGTGCCCCGGTGGTTGTATTCATGAAAGAGGAAACACAGGGATCGCGTGTATCAAAGGATTTCCCTTGGTGTAGATAATGCCGTAACCATGTGCTAAGCAAAGCCATTTAGAGAGAGAGAGAGAGAGAGAGAGAGAGAGAGAGAGAGAGAGAGAGAGAGAGAGAGAGAGAGAGAGAGAGAGAGAGAGAGAGAGAGAGAGACTTTAATGAAAGCTGAAGAGGTCAGCAAATGGGAAAAAAGAAGAATGGAAGGGGACGGGAGATGCAGACGTATTAAAAATGTATATGTTCAGAGGGTTCACAGAACCTCTTCTAGCCCGGTTTCAGCAAGAAAAGTAATCAGAGTTTTTGTTCCCAGCACTGCCTCATCACGATTTCTCCAGGGTCCGAGGAAGTGTGAAAGTTCTAGAGGACCTCCACGTCGGAGTCGCACAAGTGCCTTCGATGCTGTTGCCCGCTGACTAGAATATCGCGGGCAGTGGCTTAAGATGTGCCTAATGTTGTCGGTAGTACACAATGGCACAACGGCGACTCTACCCAGCCCAGCCTAAACAAGAAGCTTCGGGTGTATGCAACGTTAAGTCGCAGCCGGTGTAGCACGCCTTCAGTGCGCTTTGGCAGACCCCGCGGATGCCGGAAATCGCACTTAGAAGTTATGCGCCTCTTCATGTGAAATATCCTAAGAGGATCCTGCCAAGCCGGCAGCTTGAGTTGCCATCCTAGTTCGATTGCAGCTGCTTTGCTATCCTCTTTGGAAAACGGGATTCCAGCGGTGAAGTCCCGCTGACGGAAAAGCTCAGCCATTTAGACGTTAGACGGGCTAATGGTCCATTAAAGAAAAGCTGAGCCATTTAGACGTCAGTCAGGTTAACGGCATTGTGTACCCCAATTTAAACGTAAGGTATATTTCAGCATACGACCTCGCATTCATGGGCACGTGAATTACGGCCTTTCCGCAACCATACGTGCTCTTTGTCTAGAATAGGTGTTATTTAAACCATCTTTATGTCACATTCCTTTCTACGTCGGATGCACCTCGCAGGTATCGTCAAAGGACGCCTTAATCTTATCATGTTTTTCCCGCCGCCCAACTGTTTTCATCCCACCCGAGAGGATTATAGCCATTGGAGGCTACTTAAAAAAAAACTTTTTTTTTTGAACGAAATGAAGAAAATAGAGCCGAAACGCCTTAGAGCAGTATTTATTTCTTGAAATACTTTGGTTTGTGGTGATGGTACTTTGCTTTGGTCCCACGCGAGATGGTAAGGCAATTAAGGCGTCGTAAGGAGACCAAAACAGCAAAAAACAGCTGATGACTTCGGATGCGCGTAGGTGCTTGAGTGTTTAGAGGAGTGTTAGTGAAACTAGGAAGCTTGTATCTGGATATAGACCATTCTAGTGGTGCTGTAACCTTGTCTTTTGGCTCTTCGTTCCACCAGACGGACCCACCGGTATTTCGACAGCTAACTCATGTTGGGTTCGCTGTTTCCTGCTTTGATAGATACAAATCCGGCTTTTCTGCGGCGGAAAAAATGGGCACGCAAGATTGAAATATGTACAAAAATTTAAAGCTAGGTTGACCTTCTGACAATTTCGAATAGTTTGTAAAGCTTGTGCATAAATATCCGCACCCTCTGGTGTATTTTTGTGGTGGAGTGACTGCGGTTCCAGCATTCAGAAACGTGAGGCCTGGGTTTAAATTTCAGAGTCATGGCGAGTTTCGATGTTAATATTTGGATGTCCTCACATAAACTAAAAGCCGTACAGTTGTTGGGTTTCATAAAGCACTTCTTGCTTGCTACATTGCTGCGGCCATTGGTAGCGGCGAGTCTGCAGAAGATGCGTCCGAGGACCGACTGCTACGCCTGTAAAGGGTGCAGTTCTGCATAAAGCATATTAGTGCAAGGAAGCCGACTCAACGGCGACAGCTGTTCACAATTTATAAACGAAATGGTCATGGCGCGCGCTACACAAGATTTTCGGCGCCTGAAGAGGTTGCGGGAACGCTTGCTTGGCTTTTCGGCATTAAGTTGCATTTTTTTTTTCAGTTTGTGAAATTTGCAGTGCATTGACCGCAGGAAAAGAATCGATTTATCTTCAAGATTCAGATATTCTTTGGTGACTTTTGGGTAAAATTTAAAGAAGAAAAAAAGGATAATGTTCTGTGTAAACTCAAGTACGCATGGAATGACTCAGATAACAAAAGTGTACGTACACTGCAAAAATCATGCGATTAAAAGAAGCCTGTCGGATTTAGTCATGCGGCGGGGAAGCTTGCCGGATGTCTGAGGAATACGGAATAGGGAATGTCCGAGGAATGTCCCAGGAAACCAAACGTCTGCCCACACCCATAAGTGTAAAAGGACGTAATTCGCGCAGCGGCCACGGGAGCGATATTGCGTTATTTCCATTGAGGAATAAGCCGCAAGGTACGGGCGCTGTCAACCTAAAGTGTTTTCACGTTGAAACAAAAGGGCTGGGAATTTCAGGAGTTTTATCAATGCGAAAATCTTAACGTCAAAAAGGCTTAGATATCTTCTTACATGGATCCGAGCCCGGTATTTTCACGACGTCAGTGATCACGCGAGGCTCTTGTGCCCAATTAAGTTTATTAGCACACTCTTGTTCTCCACAATAAAATATCAGGACAACAAAAGTAAAAAAAACAGTATAACACGCTCAGTCGCGAGCCGGCGGATAGAAAGCCCCGGCGTTCGATCTACGTGCATTTATCTTGTATTAAAACGAATTTCCTTCTATAACCGCTGTATCAGATCGAGAAGATTGTCGATCAAACCATAATGGCCTAGGTGAGTGACAAGAGCGTTACAGCTTTTTCAAGACATGCATACGTTCCGCTTTAAACACATGGTGTGATAGCCATGTGGGGGTAGCCGCCGGCAGCAAAGCATAAACAAACAAATAGCTATGCATCGGTAGCGGCAGTATCCTTCTACCGGTGGCGCCTTGAGGCACCTAATCTACTTACATTTGTCATGCACTCAAAGCATTCCTCAAAATATTTCTTGAATGTCTTCACGTCAGAAAATAGTGACTGATTAGCCCAAAATTCCATAAAGGTAAAACATACATTACGCATCATAGAAACTAAATTCCTGGTGAGTTTCCTGGAGATTTTATTGCCGGTAAATTCGGTCGATCTAACTACAAAGAAACGCTTGAGCAAATGCCAGCTTCACTGCAAACAACTCATAGGCGCAATGACGTTCGCTAACCGACGGATAGGTTAGAGAACTACAGTTCATATCACAAGCTACATGCAGCACTGTTGAGGCTACATTGTTCTTAATAGAGCGCCCATTAAGGGGGCCTAACGCACCGGGAAGGAAAGCGAGAATAGGCACCAGGACCATGCGGTTCCACCTGCCGAGAAGGGAGACTAAAAGGTGCTTTCAAAACCCCCTTCATGGTGGGTTAGCCGCCCTCAGAGGGCGCTCTATAAGACAACGATGTATCCTCCACTGTGCTGCATGCAGCTTGTGGTATGAACTATAGGCGGTCACCTCACTGAAAAAATATCTACGAATGAGAGTGAGTTCCGCGTAAGACCCACCGGGACTTACTTAAGCTTGGCCGTCGGCTTTGTACATACGCGTCTCGCCATGCATAACATTGTCCCATCTCTCGACCGAGCTCTCACTCTAATGTCAGCGAAACATTAGACAGGGCCGCAGAAGAATACATGTAGGTGGTCAACAGAGTGTTGAACGGTCTTTCTCTCATTTAGAACCTCTTCCAGCCTTCCCGCCCGTCACTCCCGTCAAGCAAGGGGAGCGGCGGGGGGGGGGGGGGGATTAGATAAATGCGCTTGCGTAGACATAGACATTTACTACAATTGACAATTATTATTTATTAACATACAAGCGAATGGGCTCCCACAGGATACACACGCGAAGGCATTCATGTGACGGTCGGAGTTGAAGTTCCACCACGAATGTCGGTATTAAAAATACTCAGGTTGCTGAATATTCGTGCGAGAAAAGCGGCTCAGATGCTAAGTCTGACCCGCCGCGGTGGCTCAGTGGCTATGTCGTTGTGCTGCTGAGGCCAATGACGCGGGTTCGGTTCCCGGCCGCGGCGGCCTCTTTTCTGATTGAGGCGAAAAACGAAAACACCCGTGTGTTCAAGATTTCGGCACACGTTAAAGATCTCTGGGAAGTCAAAATTAATCCGGAGCCCTCCACGGTGCGCCTCATCGCCTGTGTAGCATCAGCGCGTTAAACACCCACTATCAATCACATGTTTGGTCGCTGGTGGGGTTGGAATTTCGCACACAAAAGGGTGATCCTCTCAGTTTTGTGGCTTAGCTTCTGCTCTGACGATCATGGAGCTTCCGCAATCGCGGGGAATAATTTCTCAACTGCGAGAAAAGTGCATACTTTTATTTATATTCACTCGCTTCCAAGGAAGAGACGTAGCAAGAAAATTATTGTATGAAGTGATCAAACAACTGCTAAACTCAACGGAGAAACGCCTCCAAAAATGAATAATGCAATACGCAGTTTCGTTCGCGTAACCAATGATTCCTTTATGCGGATTGTCAGCTTGCATCGATCACCGGTAGGCTGTTCCATAGCAGCGCTGTATATACATTTCGCAACCTAGGAGCATAGATATTACATTTCCTCATAGTCGAATAAAAAGCGAATAAAATGCAACGTAAATGAAATTATGGTCACTTATGTGTCCCTCGAAATTGTTTTTCGGGGTCAGGACGGACTACAAATTAGATTCAAAGGACGAAGTCTTATGCAACCTACATGCCGGCGCGTCGACAAACCCGAAATAGCACCCAAACGGACAACTGCTTTGGGCGGGAAGAGAACAGCATTGCATGTTTATTCGCAATCTCATATTTTCCAATATGGATGTTCTGCGTCAGGGCGAAGCGAAAGAAGCTGCGCAGGCATCGGATAGGAGGGAAGAGCTAGATGGTTGTGTAACCTGGCTAGCCTGGCAAACAGTAGCGCGACTTTAACGCGATACCAGGGGGCCAATAAAAACGACACGGTGACGACTTCTTACCAAGAAAAATCCCGAACCGACAAGCCCCATAACACGTATCCTTGGAACAACAACGCTTTCAGTTTTTATATAACGGGGCATCCTATTGCGTGCCCAGCTTTCTTTCTATTTCAGCTGTGAAACCCGCCGTGGCATATGGTTGGCACAATTTGTCCTGACAGGCAAGAAAGTAAAATTCCTGACCATAGTATCAGCGCTGTTCGGCTTGATTTTATTTAGTGTCACTAAAGGAGTAACAAGCGCATTGCCAGTTGCCACGTTACAAATATTTTTGAGCTGTAGTTGTTCGCTGCTCTAAGTTGAATACAAGCAAGATTCAGGATTACAGCCATTTGTTTTCATCTTCTGTTATCTTTTGTGTTATTGTTGGGCAAGTGTCAACGTCTCTTCCTAAAGCGGTTTGATGAAATAATTTTAAAGGACAAATGAAAAAGGTGGTTGATCCCTCTTTCATAGGAATCGGTGCAACAAGAAAGTTAAATGTGCCCTCACACGAGCGGTTGACTGTTTAATGTGCATCGATATGAACTTTGCACGCACATCGCTATTTATATTTCATCGGTATGGCACCGTTAGACGCGTAAACATTAGAGGCTGGATTAGACGCGCCGGAGCATTGCGTGAATCCGACTGAAGCCGCAGGCACTCGCAAACCGTGCGAAAGAAACCGAACGGGTTGTCAGCGAATCGTTTGGTGAAGTCATAGCCACTTGTAGAGAAAGTAGCATGATTTGCGGTTCGGCAGCTGTCTTGTGGGTGTGCTTGGCGAGCGACGTCCTGCTGGCGGGTCGCTTTGGCAAAGGTGTGACCACTTCAGTCGTGCTCCGTGGCGTGTACGGCAGACGGTTGAGTTGCGAAGAGCTGAGCTTGTGGAATTCGAGAGGCAGAGTTCGCGGCCCGCAGCAGTAGCGCCAACTATTGGCGTTCATTAGCGTCACAACGCACTACTTCGCTTCACCTCTCCTAGACGACAGCACCATCTGAATAGAGATTCTTATAGGGAAGGATATAAAGCGCGTTCGTAGGGTTAAGCAGGCGTCAATCATAGCCCAGTTGGCAGAGCGTCTCACACCTCCCGTTGCTGCCAGAGTGATCGTGGGCTCGAAACCTATCGCCGCCGCATCAGTGGAACTTCTTCTGGCGATGTCATTTCCGGGACGGATATGACGTCGGTGAGGCCTTGTTGTACTCCGGAATAAAACCCTTTCGCCTTTAAAAAAATTATCATCGCTCCCTAAAATAGAAACGTTGAGAGAAGTGCGAAAGTAAAGTGCGCCCAACTTTCGCTGAAAATGCGTGCAATCGATCGTCAAACATTAAAAGACCGAAATCGCAAACGAAGGACGAACCCATGCGACGATTTTTTGCGCACTGCGTAAACGCATCTACGAACGATCTAAACGTATACCGGTACGTGGTTTATGAGATAACGGTATGCTATTGTACTCCTTCTTCTTGATAGATGCGTGTATCGTCTTATCTAGAACCGCTCCTTTTTCGCAGTTTTCAGGTAACCGTTCGGACACAATGGAAACCCGATTCCACGCACGTGCAGCGTGTCCAGAAATCTTATCAGAGCTTTTCGCTCGACAAATCGCTGTATGACAAGATGCACAAGTTTTTTTTTTTTTTTTTTGACAGAATGGCATCGGCCCACTAAAAAAGCTTTCTCTTTGAAGAGGCAACACTTCTGATTAATGTTTTCACTCTTTCCTTTACGGCTTGAAGCACTGCCAAAGCTATGGTCATCGCCAGCACGGAGTGGCATTGCGGGACTTCCTCGTCGCAGCAGAACTATCCGCCTTCCGTGTCTGCTTTGCTTTGTGGCTTTTTTACAAAGTAGCGATCGAATCCGTTCATTGCTGCTTCTGAAGGAAAGCCGGCCAATAGCCGGCTTTCAGCGGTCGGAAAACACCAAGACCGGGAAAGAGAAAAAAAAATTACACCATCTTCCCGTGGGAGAACCCTGAGTAGTATGCGAAGCAGCCATGGCGTCGACTGAAGTTCCCATTAGTTTTCAGTTCGCCGTTTCCGTTGACGTTCAGCTTCGCGTGCCTTCGTTGTATCAGTAGCTCTTTGACGTAGTTTGAATGAGTGAAGGACGTAAGGCGTGTTCGTTGCACATGCTCCCGTCTCGGTTTTTAGCGCAGTGGGAAGAGCGCCACGTACCTCCCGTTGCGGCCAGGAGAGTCGTGGGATCGAAACCAGGCGCCGCCTAACTATTCCTTTTTATAGTGGACTGCGCTGACGTCAGCCCAAACGCTGACGGGGCTGAAGAGACACGCATGCGCAGTAGAGTGCGGACGGCGGACAGCAACAAGGGACGGAGGGACACAGCCCCGAGCAAGAGATGCTCCGCATCTAAATCTGTGGTTGATTCCTCTGTCATAGGAATCAGTAAAACACGAAACTGAAATGTGCAGCGAAACCTGCAGCTGATAATTTGCAGGTCGGTGGCTGTCTTGTGAATGTGCTTGGCGAGCGACGTCCTGCTGGCGGGTAGCTTCGGCAAAGGTGTGCTGGCGTCATTTTCGTGACGGATATGACGTCAGGGAAATCTTTAGGTATCGCGGCATAAACAACTTTTGTGTTAATATATAAAACCCGAAAACAAACGAAAATATAAAACCGTAAGTATAACGTACTCTTTCATACTGAAGGTTCCTTCCCCGCAAGAGGATTCTGTATGCAGGGTTGCACCCATTACAGGCCGCTTGCTTCGTTGCATTGGCGTCACTTCCGTGACGGATATGACGACAGCGAAATCTTCATGTGCCCGTGAATAAAACACTTTCGTGTTAATATTTTGAGCGATTCTCTAAGTTATCTGATGGGAATAAGGCCGCAACTTTTGGCTGATGTACTTTGCGACCCCTAATCTAATTACTGGAGGTGTTGACTACGTTCTGCAAGCATTTAAGATTTCAAAAAAAGGTTGAAGAAAGTGTTGCAGGGTCCCGTTAGAACTCCGCGTAGGCTTAAGCACGGACTTTGAATTGGGAATACCGAAGCATTACGGCGCAACTGGACGCTCTTAAAAAAAACAGGGATAAATCTCAGAAATCCCAGGAAATACATGTGCTCATCGCGCTGCACCAGTCGCTCTCCTAGTAAAACGCGCCAACTTTTAATTTGTCATTTCATTTTTCTTTTCTTTTTTTCGTCGAGCAGCCGTACGTCGTGAGAAGAGTGTGCGGGCCTGTTTCCCTTTGTCTCGTTGCAGGCCGGTGGTCCGACAGGGAGGCTGACTGGCTCAACCCGGAGCGTTTAAAAGCGAGCCCCGGAATCCTTAAAGGTAACAGGGGCAGGACGACCGCTGGACCCGTTTATTGTCCCGGGAGTGGCTCATGAGCCAGCGAGAGCACGCTACGAAACGCGTCAGGCAAGAGAAAAAACCTCAAAAGCAGTTAGGCCTAAGACGGAGTGAGCGCCGCTAAGAAATGAAAATTCTCCGGGCGTGGGCCCCGGGCGCAGGCTAACAAAAGTGCTACCTGGAAAAGCTCTTAAAGCTGCGCTTTCGAATGACAGTGCGTTCTTTACAGGCTTTTCTGGAGCGGCATCCGGCTTGTTTCAGGGGATTGCCTTTCATCCGTCGGGGTGTGTTTTTTTTTTCTTTTTTGTCTCTTCGGTTCGTCCTTCTCGGTCGCTCACTCGATAGCCTTGGCCAGTTCCCCTTCCGGATGCCCCGACGCTTAGTGCCCGGTGCGAGGCCGCCGCGGCCGAAGTTTTCTTCACTTAGAGCGAAAAAAAAAATGTTGAAGCCAACTCGGCTGTTCTTCTTCATATTCTCTGGACGCGTGCATTATTTATCTCACTTTTCTCATCGAATATTCTCTACCCTACGCCGTCACTTCGCTGGCGAGGAACTCCCCTTTGTACTTCCTCTTTTTATTTTTTGAAAGTTCCCGCCAGGCCGGACTGGTCCTCGCAGCGCGTTGAATGAGCAGGGAAAGAATTTTTTTTTTCACTTACTCGTCCACGCTCGCACGGAAAACAGTCCTTAGTGCGTTTATCCTAGCGCGTTTTATGGCGTACTTAACGTCCTGCTCTCCCGTGTCTCGATCTGACTATCAAAGGTAGTCTTTTGTTTTGCCTGCATCCGGGCCTAGATCTAGTCCTTGTTCTGTGTATTACACTGTGAGAGCAGCTTTTGCCGCCGGACACAAGATGAGAGCGGCGCGCTTTTATCCGCCTTACAAAGTTAGTGTCGCCGAAAGCACTTTGCTCCGCTGCCCGACAGTTTCGAATTTAACTCACGAGAAGTAAGAAGTTAATGGTTTTTCTTTTCGAATTCAGGGTTTTCGGTGTTTCGGTGCTGCTCTTCATCTTGTTATCTGTCTTCCTTTCTTTCCTGACTTTCCCGCCATAAAACAAGAGCGAAGCAATAGCGCGAGCAGCTCTCTTCTCATCAGTTTGCGACGTTTGATCACCATCGATTGTGATCTGTACTCGTTTCTCGGACGTTGCCGCTGGACACTTGACGTTCTTTTCAATAAAATCTGTCTACCGTCGCACGGCAATACTTTGCATCACAACGGAAAATATCAAAGTGAAGATCCCTTTCACGTCGCTTGTGTTTAGCAAGCAAGGGAAATATAGCCCCCCCCCCCAAAAAAAAAAAATAATAATAAAGAAGAGACTATTTGAAAATGGCGGATACACTTTGCACAACTTTATTGCGCGGGAGTTTTTGTTTTCTAACTAGAAGGCTGTTATCTGTGCCGTAGGAAATATAGCGCCAGAATGTAACACGTTCCCTGCCTTGACATGGCGGAAGCATAAGAATACAGTCACCTGATTTGAACGGCAAAGACCCAAGCACGTGCACGCGCGCGTAAGATCGGCGTACTCCGACGTACGTCGAATACGTTGCTACGCGCTTGTTACGCCCAAGTCAGAGCCAGCCGGTCATCCACGCGAACTTTCGGGCGCACGGTGTTGATGCTGACCTCTGGCGGTGATGTTATTTGGCGGTCAGGGCGCATAGCTAGTAAAGCTAATTGATACATAAGATCACTTAACTATTAATTAGGTGATTGATTGATTGTGGGGCCTAACGCGCCGACGCTGCGCAGACGATGAGGCGCGCCGTAGTGGAGGGTTCCGCATTAATTTTGACCGCCTGATGATCTTTAACGTGCGCCGCAATCTCGGACACACGGGCGTTTTCGCTTTCCTCCTCCATCCGAAAAGCGGCAGCCGCGGATAGGAAATTTTTGTGATAATTTTATGTGAATTATTTATGTGATATACAGAACTAGGTAATTTGTAAAATACGGACAGCAGACAACGGGAGAAAACACGCAAAGCAACGAGCACCTATGGGCGCAAGAGAGTTGACGCCAAATATAGCGGAGGGCTTTGCGGCTCGCAAATAAGCAAGAAATTTTTTAACGTTTTCTAATGTCGCAAAAACTGCTTTAGTTGTTTTTGTATTAACTATATGTAATTTTGTGAGAATCGGCATTCATGTGTTCCTTGTGCCGTTAAGCTTCTCCCATCTTTCATGCCTGATGAGGAATTAGCATGACCCGTTCGTCACTGGCCTAGACTGCATTTGTTTCAACGACAGTATTGTCGATCTGAATGGATGTTTCAGATAAGGACTGCGGTCCGAGATAAATGTGTGCAGCAAAACCGCCGCACAGCATTCGATTCGCCGACTGTCGATTATGAACGTTACTTTGTTGACTGCTTCTTCGACGTCTTTGAATTTCTTCTCTGTTACATCGCGAAGCACAGGTTAGCGCCAATAAACTTTATTGTGCTACAAGAATCTTGCGTCATCCTTGACTGCGTAGGAGTGCATATGTATCCCCACCACAAAAAATTCTCATGGCAATTTCTATTAAGTGCGAATGCACTTTATAAGCGACCCCAAACCATCCACCGCCGCCGGCGGCGGCGGCGGCGTCCGCAGTGCTCCTCTATATTTAAAAAAGAAACAGCATCCGACGCCAGGTTTCGATCCGAGGACTTCGCGGCCGCAGCGCGACGCTCTACCGACCAAGCCACGGACGCGACGCTGATATCAGTGTTAGTGACGCGCCTTATATCTTTATCGCATTCAAACTACGTCGTCAGCGGCGTGCGTTGGCGACTCAGCGGCGTTATAGCGGCTTGATAACTGCGTGGTGTACACGTGATACTACAAACCCGATGGAAGAGATGGAAGAGAAGGCGGCGAGGCGGTGGGCTGCGGGGGCCGAGCGCAAGCGCCGCAAGCGGGCCGACAACCGTGCATTCGCACTTTCACATTCTCCCCCTCGGGGAAATGCGGGGGAATTTTTTCTTTTCAGGCGTTTATTACTTCAAGTATTCCTTGTTTGCCAGTTTGACAAGACCATCTTTTTTAGCCAGTCTTCACAAGGAGGAACTCTGATATCCTGAAAATGAGAAATCAATGTGAAAATTTAGTCGAGGTCCAAACGTCTCGCATGGTATCCGGCTCAATTCTAGGTCATGATTTCATTCAAATTGTAGCGAACAAACAATAAATCGTACTTAAAGATTTCCAGGATTGGTCTTTTTCTCAACTACCTCATGCATGTGTAGCCATTTAAAATTTTTATGCATGGGTAAAATTGCAATTACTTCAAGCCATACAAACGGTACTGCAGATTATCCCTCTGTCGCCCACCCCCTTTTTTGCACTTCTTCGAGCCGTTCGCTAAGTTTCGCATCTGAGTGTTTTATGGCCACACCGGCTTATTTTCGAATGTCTTTTAACTTTTATCCCAGGAATGAATTGTGTGGTCGGAACAGTTCTTAATGCGCTGTTTTAGAAGGATTTAGGCGCCCGTCGAATGAAAGGATTTAGCCGTGGCGCTAAGAAGGAACTAAACTCAATATCGCGAATCTAATTTTCTTTCGGACGCAATGACAGCGTTAAGGACCACGTCAGGACCGGTGGGAGCGGAAGCCCGCGTTCTTTTGAATCTTATTTTCACTTAAGCACTTTCTTGCGTAATTGGCTTGCGAATTCTGCCGCGGAAATCACGTTAGATTCCCAAGCAACAAAGTTTTCGCGTGCACGGCTCCAAGTAATTTAACAAGCTTATAACGTGAATAAAGTAGACAGCAATAGACAACGGAAAGTTATTCTGCGCAAGCGGAGGGTGATCAAATCAGAAAATATCCGAAGACACCTAGAAGCCAATCTTACGAACGAGTAGTGAATGTGAAAACATTAACGTCCAATTGCCGAACATATGTGCCGGTATTGTGGGTGCCGAGAATACGCTGCATTGCCCTCCTTATACCCGTCGGAAATACCGGTCTTTAGGAACCTATCGCGAATCAACATATCATCGTTTATTTTTAATGCGAAAGCAATATGAGCATACATCTGCCGCTTTGGCGGGATTTTTGTGAAGCCTTTTTTATGAATGCTCTTTCAAGAAGCTTCTTCCGCGATGCTAGATTTTAGATCTAGCAATCTAGCAAACTAGCATTCCGCGATGCTAGTTTGCTAGATTTTATTTCTTTCACTTCGTTACAGCAATGCAACTTCGTTAGCAATCGGTATGTAAACGTTTTGGACTTGTCTTTTACTAACATGGAACACGTTGAGGTGTCGCGTAGTTATATTGACCTCGTAAAACCAGACAGGTTTCACCCCCCCCTTCCTCATTTCAATTTCTAACGTATCCCTTGCCCACCACAGTCCTCCCGTCAACCCACCAAGCGTCCGTGGTTACAACTTCGCTCGTGGGGACTATATTGGCTTGTTTCACTTCCTTGCTGAGACGGATTGGTCACCATTGGACACTCTCAATGACGCAGACGAAATGACTGATTTTTTCACCGAAGTACTTCACGATGGCTTAAGCAGATTTGTACCCAAAAAAACTAAAAAAAAGTAGTAATTATCCGTACTGGTTTTCATCTGAACTAAGAAAGGCCCTTGGTAGAAAGAATCGAGCTCACAAACAAGCAAAAAAAACTGGCCAAGAGAGGTGGCAGAGCGAGTTTCGTCAACTCAGGTCGCATTGTAAAAATCTGCTTAAGCGCGATAGGTCCAGTTATATTGCCGCGGTTGAAGCCGATGCGCCGCGCAATGCTAAAGCTTTCTGGGGTCATGTCCGTGCACAAACTTCCAAAAACAACCCTGGAGATATTAACCTCATTGACAAGAGGGGTGACAGCATTCCTGACGTTCCTAATGCTTTTGCTCAACAATTTAGTTCAGTATTCGGCAAGAAAAGTGCAGCCTGCCCCCCTCAAGTGTTCCCGGGGTATGATAAAAGCTCAGAATGTTTTATTTCGGAAAGTCTTGTATCAAGAGCTCTAAAGCGAGTTAAGCCCTCATTTTCGTGCGGCCCTGATGGCATTCCTTCGGCAGTACTGAAGGCGTTTGGGAATCTTGTTCCGGTCTTGGCGCGAATATTTCGAACGTCACTCAATACCGGTAAGTTCCCTACTCGTTGGAAGACTGCGCGGGTTGTTCCTATATTTAAGTCAGGGTCAAAGTTAGACCCCACAAACTACCGCCCGATTTCTATTATCTGCGCCGCTTCAAAACTCTTTGAGACTGTACTACATACACTACTCTCTTTCAGCGTAAAAAACTATATTATTACCTCAGCAACACGGCTTTCTCGCTGGGAGATCGACCACCACTAATCTTGTAAATTTTATGCTGCATGCTTCGGAAGCTGTGCAGGGAAGAGGACAACTCGATGTCGTCTACTTCGATTTGAGCAAGGCCTTTGATGTCGTCTGCCATGATATATTATTTAGAAAGCTGTGTCACCTCGATTTACAACCATCCATCACATCCCTTTTATGTAATTATTTATCGGATAGGTCATGCTTCGTGCATGCAAACGGGCAGTCTTCCCTCTCCTACGAGGCCACAAGTGGTGTCCCTCAGGGATATGTTCTGGGGCCACTTCTGTTTTCAATTTTTATAAATGATGTTTCCTCAGTAATTCATG
Source organism: Haemaphysalis longicornis (assembly GCF_048455015.1). NCBI lineage: Eukaryota > Metazoa > Arthropoda > Arachnida > Ixodida > Ixodidae > Haemaphysalis > Haemaphysalis longicornis. The sequence goes on along the minus strand of NW_027526361.1, from coordinate 46,772,764 downwards.
ATTGTCACTTTCTCCTATATGCTGATGATGTCAAAATATTTAAGGCTGTTTCAAACACCGCAAGCTGTTCCTCTCTCCAGCGAGCGATCACGTCTTTTTCAGATTGGTGCTCACGCAACAAACTCCTTATCAATACATCAAAAACTAAGGTAATGACCTACACTAGGAAAACTGACAGTATATTGTTTTCCTATAATATTAACGGTGAAGCACTACCACGTGTTGGGGAGGTTAAGGATCTTGGTGTTAATTTCGACAGTAAATTGAGCTTCTCCCCGCACATCCGGGAGGTCACTCGGCGGGCCCTCCGATCTCTTGGCGTTATATGTCGCTTATCAAAGGAGTTCAAGGAGCCGGGCTCTTTTCTCAAGCTGTACACGACTATTTGTCGTCCGTACCTCGAGTATGCTTCTGTGGTATGGAATAGCGCATGCAAAACACTCTGTATGCATATTGAAAGTGTCCAGAAAAAGTTTATCTCTACCTTCAATCATCGCTTCGCTAGCCATAAAAATTTTGGGTCATTCTCTGTACCGATACTAGATTGCTTACACTCCAGACGTAATAAGGCTGATCTTTTTTTCCTATACAAAATCATTCACGGCACAGTGTATTGTGGTGAAATGCTGCAACATGTTGCACTCCATGTGCCGCAAAAATCCACCAGAAGACACGACACATTCTTTAATCCGAGCTGTCTGCGTGGCTTGTGCCCCCTGTTTCGCCTCCAGTGTACGTACAATCAGTACAACGAATATTTAGACATATTTAATAATTCCTCCACACAGTTCCGCAAGCACGTCTGTGAGCTTGTCATGTAAGTGACCTTTTTTATCCTCTGTTCACACGCGGTCATTTGAGCATGATGTGATGACAACACAAGACTTTCTTTTTTATATATTCCCCTTATTCCATGTCTCGTTTTCTTTACATGTACAGTCCTTCCATGCTCCTTTTCTTACATAAAGCTATCTTGATTCACTCCGTTTCCGTGCAACCAAACTTTAACATTTGTGTATATTTTTGAAATTATCTGTGTATGACGACCACTGGCGTGATGTCACATGCCTTACTGCAAGGCACTGTACTTGCTTTTGTGTGTATGTGTGTGTTTGTGTTTTCTGTGAGTGCATGTATATTCTGGTGTACGACTGTGTGTAATTTTTGTGTGTGTGTCAGTATCGCTGTCCTTTAACTGCATTACCTGTGTGGTGTGAGCATCTATCTTACATTGCCTGTTTTTTCTTTCTTTTTTCTTCGTGCGCCAGCACAAAGGCCCTCCGGCTGTTCCTGGGCACGTTAATAAACGATTGATTGATTGATTGATTGATTATTATTGACTATGTAATGTGGGTAAATTACACTATTTTATTGTAGCGTAAGCTACACTGGCCGAGGTTGAGCAGTTTCGCGTGTGCCGTGAAGGGCCGTTCTGCGCAAGCGCGAGGGACATTGAATTGGATTGAATTGTCTTGGCCTGGCTTGGCTTGGCTTGGATTGGATTTAGATTGGATTGGATTAAAGTGGGTTGTGTTGGGTTGTGTTGCGTCGTTGCCGCGGCAGGCGCACTGGCGCTGTGCGCCCCAGGTGTGCGCCTCAATTGCGCAGTAGCCAAGTCTGACGCTGCACCGGAGCCGCTTGATAGCCGTTTCGCGTGGCTCGTGAAGAGCCGTGCTGAGCATGCGCGAGGAGCAGTGACTGGACTGGACTGGACTGGACTGGACTGGACTGGACTGGACTGGACTGGACTGGACTGGAGTGGAGTGGACTGGACTGGACTGGATTGCTGAACCTTAGCTCACGCTACGTATATCCTGGCATAGCAGAGCTAAGCCACTACTAATTTTTTTTAATCTTCTTTGTAGTTCTTGCAGTTTCTTATTATTTGTTTGCCCACTGACTGCGTATTTGCAAACTTGATGTATTTCATGCTGCATTTTTCCCTCTCAGTGCGCCAGCTGGAAGGCTTTCGCTGTTCCTGGGCACTATAAAAAACATTGTTTGATTGATTGATTGATTGATTGATTGATTGATTGATTGATTGATTGATTGATTGATTGATTGATTGATTGATTGATTGATTGATTGATTGATTGATAAATGGGCTCGTCGTCCTGTTCACACACATTCCACTTGAGGGAAGTGGGTCATCATCATGGCGCTGATGCGGGCGCGACGCTTATCACCGGCTTCCTCATTCCCACTTTCCTAGAATCAGGAACGTCGGCGCTCGCGTAATTACAGGGAGCGCCAGTTCATCATGATCAACTTACGACAGTTAGTTTATACAACGGCCGAATGATGCGAGTGCCCGCTCGTCGATTTTGTTACCATATTAATTTGTATTAAGAGTACGCACTTTCTTGATTGTCTTGGATCTGAGCTTGTAGTTTCAATCACCGTCACCTCTGAGCACACTAGCATCGTTTCCTGTTGTGACGTCAGGCGTGTTACTTAAACACGGATATGATCCTCGGCACTCTTGCGCACAAATTCAATTTCAACACGGCACTCTTGTTTCCCGTTGTTCAGGTGACTTCAACCAATGAACCGGTTAGAAAATTATTCGTGACTAAAACATTAATCGATTAATCGGAAGGTCCATCAATTGCTTGTAAATTTTAACGCGCTGACGCAACGCAGGCGATGAGGCGCGCCGTAGTGGAGGACTCCAGAATAATTTTGACCTCCTGGGGATCTTTAACGTGCGCCGAAATCTCGTACAAACGGGCGTTTTTGCCTTTCGCCTCTATCAGAAAAGAGGCCGCCGCGGCCGGGAATCGAACCCGCGTCCTTGGACTCAGCAGCACGACCGGAGGTCCATCGATCAATCGCCCACCTCTAGGGTAACAAATGCCTGGACAGGGATTTTAAACAGAAAAGCCTGCTGTTCCCGTTCTATACTTTGAGGTCGGTGCGGCAAAACTGTCTGTCCATTTTTTGTTACACCAGGTGCGGAAAAAATAGTGGCCACGCAGCAATTTTTCTCTTTTCTCTGTTTCCCTTAGTGCGAAAAGTATTCCCATGCATGTAAAAAAAAAATCCAAAGCAGTGTAGTCGACCGTTTTTTTTCCTTGAAGAAATTTCCCAATTGCTTTCAAAGCGTGTCGTTTACAGTAAGCGAGAGTGACAACGCTGGCAATATTCTCTGCTCCGTTAAAACCCCGACACGCAATCTCGTCAGTCTGCTTCCTTCACAACAAGGGTTTCAATCTCAGACAAAGACCACCGAAGGAAGCAATAAAAACAAAAGAAGCACCTCGCGAGCCTCGGCGCGCAAGACGTTAATCCTTGTTACGTGTCCGTTCCTTGCTCAACGCGGGTGCGCTGTATATAGCCTCTGTTTTCTTGCGATAGAAGTTCCTTCGTCCTTAATACTCCGCTTTGCAGGAGTTACATTTCTTGCGTCACTCATATATATATATATATATATATATATATATATATATATATATATATATATATATATATATATATATATATATATAGGTGGTAACAAGCACAAAGAACAATAACAAGAACGTTTCATCACGTAGCGTTAATGAAACTTGCCTACATCAGAGACCAGAGTACAGTTACATGAGTTTGCTTGTGCATGATGATTGTGCAGCAAAACCATGTAGCTGTACTCTGATGAAGGCAAGTCCCATTGCCGCTATGTGAGTGAGTAAACGTTCTTTGTTAGGGTTCTTGCTGTGTGCCCGATTCTTTACCTATACCGTTTCTGCGCGCATTGTGAGCTTTCCCTTTTTCTAGATATATATATATATATATATATATATATATATATATATATATATATATATATATATATATATATATATATATATATATATATATATATATATATATATATATATATATATATTCAAGTAGGTGCTTGTCGCATGGAGCGGCTGTGCCAGACTGCAAGGCACCAGCAGTCCGGAAGCGAGAAGACCCGGACGCGCGGAACAATTGGTCGCACGATAAACACAGGAAATACAAAAAAGACAGGAGACAGAAAGAAACGGGGATGAAGAGAAACTTGAATGGAGAAGAACTCGAGCGAACGGACCGGACGTGCAGAGCAAGGAAGTGAGAAGGAAGAAGAGGAAGAAGAAGAAGCTGGCAAGAGAAGTGCAGGAGGCTGCTCTCCAATTTATCCCGTGGTCCTCGGCGGTTCGCTCCTGCGACGTGAGTCACTTAAAAATTTCCCCTCCACGGCTGCTGCTCTTTACAAGGTGGGCCTTCTCCTGTGAGCGGGGAGAACTTTGAACGGAAGCCGAGGCTTCTCCTCTGCCGTCCGGAGGAAGTTTCGGCGGAGCACAACAAATTGTGAGGGAAAAAAGAAACCGAGGACGGCAAGCGGGGGTCCGAAGAACAAGGTAAGGGCAAGGTGAAAAAAAATGTCCGGGCTTAGGTGTGCCGGACGAACGGAAAGAGGGCGCGGTTATTTTTTGCCTTGTTTTCTTGGGGTGGCCCCCGAAAAGGGTAGAATTCTTGTGTGGTCTCTATCGTCTTTGTCCAGAGCTTGTTAACAATGTTTCAGTAGCGGCGAGGCGTCTTTTACCTGCCCTCAGCGATACAGTTTCCGCAGTGACGGTCTTCCTAGGCTTAGAACGGGATGGGACAGAGAAAAACAAAACAACCTTGACAAGGGTATCCGCCATTCAGCACAACTGGGAGTGGCCGAAAGTTGTAAAGAATTTACAATGAAGGAGCAGGGGAGAAATTAAATATTGGCTGACCCAGCACAGAACACTGGCGACGGTTTCGTAGAGGCACAAAGCGAACTTGCAAAGATTTATAAAAAAACCTGCAGATGGCAGGTGAAGGATATGTTGGAAAGGAACGGGAGCTTCGGAGGTGGCGTTGTTAGAGGTGTGCAGAATTAATGAGGTCGAGAGATAGCGGCCTCGCTTCAGCACTCCCACGTCTCTGTAGGCTATGTACTGCTGCGATATAAAAGGTGAAAGGAGCACTTAAAGTTTGGAAAGAAAAGCGTTGCTCTAAGAGCCGGCAGCTTGGAAGTAATTTTTTTTTTTTGTCACTCATCTCTCGAAATGCAGTAAATGGTAGACAAGGTAGATGAATCAAAATCGCACCCTGCTGCGTGAAGACGCGCGAAGAAATATGCTGCAATAAAGTGTTATGATGTTTCAATCATATTATTTCGTCGTGCTAACATGGTGGAATCTTAGAAGTGCTTTAAGACTCCTTAGATTTCCAAGAGTGGTAGCAATGGCAGGGCTGGGGTAGTGCCCGTTGACGCGGTGTATGGGAAAGCGTGTGGGAAGGCGGGATGTGGATTTGCACTCAATGTTGCTTGATTGTGAATTTGCTATTCGCATTCATCCTAAATCAGCAAAGCCTATAGCTATGAATTTCTGGCGCAAGAAGGATACTTTTCTGCCCCCTACCTTAATCTACTTCCGGGGACTTTACTTCATGATTTTTGTTTTGCATACGCACACTGTGTGACTGTTGTGAACATGGACCCGCTGACCAGACTGATTGCCCGGGACAGCCTGGTTGCAATCGCGAGTTCGTTACAGGCGGCAAGTTATGCGCCCGTTTAGCTTAGGTGTTTAGCAGACACAAGCAATTACTTATATAGGTCGTCTTATTCAGATAAGTAGCTTTTCCATGTGATTAAAGAAAGAAATCAGGGGTGTACGTTTTTCGCTGTGTTGTCCACCGGTTACTTATGGAACAAGCACCCGGGCGTCGCCAAAAAAGCGATGCCGATAGTAAGCGGCTCCTTTAGCCTACTAAAATCAAGGGGGGGTTGGTCTTAGGACGTATCTACTTTGGTTATTCGATTGACACGGCCTCCTGTTTGAAAATGTACTTCGCCGACCGCGACAGCCGGTAAGGCAATTACCAGCACGGTCTCGCTATGTCGTGCTACACACAATCGAAAATCGTAGTTCGATATGTGTTGGCGGAATGCCCTTTGAGAGCAGAAGATTGTCTTGTTCATTCAGTTTTTCATGCTAAACGTGGAACACTATGCCGTCACAAAAAATTAGACGAATTTCTGCCCTGAGTTTGGCTGAAATAATTTCCGCAATGGTCGTGCGTACACGTTTGTGCCTCAACAATGGTTGCGTCTCAACACATTGAGGCTGCTTGAAACGATACTTTCCGTCAAGACGCAACTAAAGGCGGGAATGCCTTCACCCAAACCTGCCATTGTGGAAAGCGTGGTCGAAAAAAATTACATTCCTTATACAGAGGAGCAACGTTCTTGCATCAAAAGGAAAACACATACGGAGACAAGCGCTTCTTACAAGATAGTGAATGAGACTTTGAGCATTAGTGTCTAGTGGTTCAACGTGTTTTATCATCATCACCTTTTTCCTTTTGCATCTCTTCCTTCACCTCTCCGTTATATGACTGAGCTTTGGCCAATCGCCGTTGTTAGGCCTATAGTTCAGCTTAACCTTACGTAGCCGTAACACCGATCCTTACTACGTGCCAAGCAACGTCGAACCCCTTAAACGTCAAGCTGCGGGCACCGGTTGACGACGGCAGGTCTCGAAACGTTAGGCCCACCTTCAAGCCGCGTTCGCACGGCTAGCGCGTCGTTTGTTGGGATGCGCCGTACGACTGAAGCTTTCAATGGGCGCGTCATGATGGCGTTACTGTTGCACGCCACGCAAGGAGCATACTTTGCGGGAACGTACTTTGCTAATCGCCTTTATGCTGCTACTACAATTATCACGCATGTAGACCTCAGAACATGTCTTTTATACACGTTTCGCATTCCAAGGCCACAGTGCATTTGCTATACTTGGGTACAACTTAAGAACAGCAACGATGATGATGATGATTGCTATTTGTTTCCCCTTTGAAGCGAGGGATGACATGTCATCTTACCAAAAAGGACTAATATAACCATGTTTTACACTCTTGGTTTAATACTAGCGCTGCTTAGGGCAGGCACTAAAGCTTATTAGGCCCGAAATACTTTCTTTTCCCTGTTAAGCGGTATTCACACGACGGAGAAACCCTCTCTTTTTGGCCCGCGGGACCCGCTCACGTGACCGGTTTTAGGCTCCGCCCCTCGGTGGGGATAGCCCGCGGTGGCTCCGCGAAAGAAAATGCCTCCGCATGTTTTCGCTCGACGGCGGTGGCCCTCGGCGGGGAATGGAACCTGTTCCACGGCGCCGTCGTCTTCTAGTCAATCCGCGTAGCTCCGCACGTGTGGATGCGCCGCCAGGCCGGATAATCCGGTCACGTGCTGTTGACGTCACATATCCATCCGCCTCCGTGAGAGGGTTTCTCCGTCGTGTGAATCCCGCTTTACAGGTGGTAACTGTTACAGGTGGTGGCAACGGAAGTTGCCGCTGTGCCTCATCACCACAGCCGCATGTTACTCCACGCGGCTCAAGTAGTGCGTTACTAGGAATATTTTGAACATGGCACGAGCCATTTGCGTGATTTATTTTCTATTAATATGCTTATAAATTACTGCAGCTACGACAAACAAGCTACATGAGAAAAAGCAGACGATATCACGCATTCATGGCAATGTCCTTTCAAAACGCGCGCGCCCGTTGACATCCGGGTCCGTCGCTTAGGCGGAGTGATACCGTGCATGAGCTATTGCCGCTCTTAACAATTGTTACCGAGTATACGTACACCTTCAATCAGTTGAAGCCATTGAGCCACCGTAGCGTCTGGGATACGCGCTCGTTTCGCATTGCGAAGCTACCGGATTCGGTTCTTATCCACACCCGAATTTACCCAAATCTTTAAACTCTCTTGCTTTACTTCGTTTACAGCAACTTGCCTGAAAAGTTAGTCGTCAATTCGAGCGCTGTTTGACCCGTTTTCTTTTCTTTTGCCCCACAGGCCCATTTTGAGCGCCATTTGTTAGCCACGCCGCCACAGGGGTTTTGTTGCGTTAATTATCTTTTCGCATTAATCGCCCACCTACAGGCTCGTCAACTTTCATTCCAAGGCATGCTGCTATAATGCTGGGATGAAGCGAAGAAAATAACATCTTGACATCCTTTCACATTCCAAAGCATCCGCTATGAACGCGTTTCTTTCCTTTTCTTGCGTCGCTTTCATGTCTTTTACCGGCATCGTCGTCGCCCGTAACCTGCGTTGGCAGCCGCCTACGACTGGAGCGCAGAGATTGCGAGCACCTTGCTGCGTAGCGCCTCGAAGCGGAACGCTTGTGCACCGTGGGGACCAGGCCATTGGGGACGGGCGCGAGGCCAGACGCCTTCGGCTACCTGGCCACCACCTCGCTTTTGCACCTCCCACTGTTCGGAGGCGAGACGAGCGAATGTCTTGCGTTCCAGCAAACTGGAGAAGGATGGCGGGCTGAAGGACGCCGCTCCTAAACCGGTGCCTCCTTGGTTTGCTGGAGGAGTAACTCGGCAAGGTGCATTACGCGTATCGACCTTTTCCTCCCGCGAGTCCTCACGTAGAATATCGCTATACGCGCGCGACGTCTCCGTTGAGAACTCACGAATTTCTCCATAATCAAATACGATTAAAAGGAGACAGTACCTTTATACTTAAGAAGAAAAAAATAAAAGTCTCTCGGCCGACATTGATAATTCCTGCCGAATCACGAAATATGTATGGCCTGCCGCGATGCTTCAGTGGGAAAGACGTTGCCCTATAGTGAGAACGAGCACGTGGGTTCGATTGCCTACTGCGGATGCACTTTCAATTATGGAAGCGCTCATTTCGCAATCGCTCGTTATTCTGCGCGTAGATTCTTGTTATTTCAATATTTATTCTTCTCGTTCGGATTTTAGGGGTGAGGCCCTTTATGGGCTGGGGCTGTTGGTGTCTCCCGTCGTAGTCGTAATCGTCGTCTCATGTAGTAATGGTACTAAAACACCTGGAAACTCGTTCACTCCTCGCGCTAGAACGTATAACGCGCGCTAAAAATACACCGGGACGCTCGTTTACGCCTCGCGCTAGACAGCTTCGTTTTGATTGTGCGGTTTAACGCGCCGACGCAAAGCAGGCAATGAGGCGCGCCGTTCAGGAGGGCTCCGGATTAATTTTGACCACCTGGGGATCTTTAACGTGCACCGAAATCTCGTACACACGGGCGTTTTAGCTTTTCGCCTCTATCAGAAAAGCGGCCGCCGCGGCCAGGAATCGAACCCGCGTCATCATGCTCAGCAGCGCAATGTCTTAGCCCCTTAGCCACCGCAGCGGGTAGACAGCTTCGTGCTTCAAAGACGCGAGACTTTCACGGCAAAGCTGTATCCCTCTAGCCCCCAATGGTTTCATCTCGGTAGGCAAAAACGCCAGGCGCCAAGAACACACTTATAAACTGCATGCTTCGTCCCTCCCCATATTTCACGTTAGTGGAGATGGCCCGGGATTTTTTTTTATATATAACTCGGCTACAGGAAAGTCACGCGAAGTTGACGGCAGTAGTAAATGGACCACTGTAATTGTTCTGTGGCGTACAACGTCGGCACTTAAAAATAAAGTCCGGGAAGTAAATAAATAACAGTAGAGTGAGTGCAGCCGGATACAATAAACGTAAACGTTTTCGACGGAAAGGAGACGCGGGAGCGCGAAGCAGTCCAGGTAAGAGCTTGCGCAAGGGCGCTGTTACGTTCCCGTCCGGGCGAAACGAGCGTTGGGGCGGCTCCCACGAGAAACCTTTCTCGCTCTGTCGCCTCCCCACAAGGGCCCGTCCCGCAAGGCCCCATCCGCTTCGAGCAAAGAGGCTCCCGCAGCGACCCGCAACAGCGGCTGCCGAGCCCGAGATAACAGCCGCTCGGCTCGAGTCTCGCAGAAATCCCGAGATGTATCGTATTTGCGCCCGCCACTGGAAGGTCACACACCCGCCGAGAAGCAAGCGCTGTTTGTCCGGACAGGCCGATAAGCGCGGGCTCGGCACCCGTTCCGCTCTTCTCCGGCGCTATCTGCAACGGGGCCGTAATGCGACCAAGAGGTGGCGAGTAATTGGCGCGCCTAGGCTGCTTGCGGTGACGCCCGCGAGGGTAGAGCCCCCCCGGCTCGCTGCTGGGCGCGCTCTGCAAACCGTCCCCGGCTTCTGGTCGGCTCTCGTTAGAGACCCGCTCGTCGAGGCTGGGGCTCAGAGCGGGCCCGGGCCAACGGCACGGGATGTTAGCCGGCGACCCCCGACACCTTCAGCAAACGAGGGTGAGGGGCGGAAAAGCAGAAACAGACGGCGCTTAGCGCGCAGCGTGGCGCCGGTCGCGCTGCTTTGTGGTATGTATGGCGCTGTGCTGCTGGGTGCTGTAAGCGGGCCGGCAGTGGGGTGATGAACGACATGTATATCCGTATAAGAATGCTTATTTAACAGGTCACGAGATTTTTTAACAAAATTACGGGTGATGTCAGAGTCTAAGCAGGGCTACCAGCATAAAGGGAAGGGTTAAATTCCGAGCCACCGTGGTTGATTTTTATATGGGGAGGAAAACTACGGTACCGGGGTGGGACAAATTGAGCTCGCGTAAATGACCTCAGGTTGCCTATATTGACTCCCACCCATTCCTACGGCGCGTTTCACACCCTAGGTATAGTTCCTGCTTACCCGCCGCGGTGGCTCAGTGGCTAAGGCGTTGCGCTGCTGAGCACGAGGTCGCGGGTTCAATTCCCGGCCGCGGCGGCCGCTTTTCTGATGTAGGCGAAAAGCAAAAACGCCCGTGTGTACGAGATTTCGGCGCACGTTAAAAATCCCCAGGTGGTCGAAATTAATCCGGAGCCCTCCACTACGGCGCGCCTCATCGCCTGCGTTGCGTCGGCGCGTTAAACCCTACAATCAATCAATCAATTATAGTTGCTGCTTCCCAAAACGGAGGTTACACACGTACGCCATCTGGATGAGACAACGCGCGGCGCAGGCTGGTAAGGTGTAACTAAATCCCGAATTCTGTGCTGGAAACGGTAACCTGCATGCCACTCTGAAGCATAGCGAAACATTATACTCCCTACAAGCTGTACGGCAGAGCTAAACAATAAACAAAAGAAAATTCGAACAACTCAGCACAAGGAGCGCAAAGTCATAGCACAAAAGTCGCAAAGCCGTTTTGTGCTAGGAACGGGCTTGTGCGAGCAGGAACACGAAGTTAATCTCGAGATGCTTGACTGCTTTGCCCAATAAACTAATCAATTACGCCTCGAAGAAGTATACTGTGTTCTTTCTACCAATTATAAACCTCTCAAATTCTTGTGTGCCTCTCCGTCTATACTTTCTCCGAATGCACCTGCCCTAGGATACTGGTATCACACAACTACAGTCACTGTTAGGTTGGTGTTCTCCCCATATTTTGGGGATTTTGTGTTTTCCCGAAGTCACGCTGCGTCCAAATAGCTGGTCTTTTCTTTTCCCCCCATAAATGGAGCGTGCCAGCCGACCCCAATGTGGAGTTCATAAATACCTAAAAGCGTGAGGGTTCCGGCTAGTTTTTTTTTTTTTACGTTTTTTCATAAATACGTTTGTTTGTGTTTTTGTTAGCTCTTTTGTAGTTTGGCACCCCAAAAAAGCAGCTTAGTTGGCTCGTTTTTAAAATAAAACAAATAACTGCATGCAGCCGAAAATACACATCGACCGCGACTCGAAACAAGGATTACTCGCATATAGCCATTGTGAACGGTTGAAAGCTTATCTAGTTGCAGGACGCTTTCTTTTCCAAAGTTATAACATTCAAGCAACAGAAACGAGCTCAGAACAGGCGTTACTTCGTATAAACGTAAGAAGCATATGGCTCCAGAAAGCAGCACCGGGGAGTAGTTCAAAGCTACTGTATAACTGTAGCCGCACATCAACTTCGCATTCCCGGGTTTCACTTTAGCGCTCTTTCTCCTATTTATGACCTTTGGTCCGTTGCATCCCTTCATTTCCAGCAGAACGTTTTACAATATACAGCTCGTCCCAGCTCGCACGAAGAGACCGTCCGCCTTAATTATATCCCTCAGAAATAAAAAGAAAAGAATAACCCGACGTTCAGAACTTCTGATGTTCAGAAGCTCCGACTGCAGCTACAACTGGCAAAACCCAGGACCGCCGTCTCACGGGGGATGTATATTGCCCGCGTTGACCTAAATACGATGCGAGCATATTATGCTACACACCTACTAAGGAGGGACAGCAATATCGCAAGCTGACGGAGCGCCATCATTAGCAGAGCGGACAAAATTGCGCTTGCTTCTCTCGGCACGTGCGGGACGATTTATCACGCAGACGCACGGTGAGCAAGAACGGCCGGCCTTTGTCATGAGCCCATTAACGTCGTTATGCGTCCCCCTCTGGACTGGAAAATTGCCGCCGATGCACGTCGGGCGGCTTCCTTAACCCTAACGCAGCCCCGGTTTGGCACCGTTTAACTTGGTTGCTTTAGTTTGTACCGGCTGTTTCCTACGCATTATACAGGTTCGGGAAAACATGCGCCTGGCTGGTATGGCAGGGACGGCTTAATTTAGCTGCTAGGAGAAATAAAAGCCCAGACACGTACTATTTTGCTTAATGAAAGAAGTCCTCCAGCATGGGAAGCGTTGTAGTAACAACATAGTGCTCTCGAGAAAGCTATGCTGAAAAAAATTACTTAGGACTGTACTAGCTGGTCTTCAAGTTTCGTTAAACGTTTCCCCTCATGGGATCTTTGCTATTGCTACTTGTTAGCCATCCGTGGAAGAAATCTGTCACTTTAAACGTTGGTGATAGTCGTCTAACTGAGCTCAATGTATGCTAAGATGTTTATTGTGACATCGATCATAGCATAAGATTTAGATAGGTACCCTAAAATGATCTTTATATACGCGTTTTGTTTACTTGTTACTTGTGCAGTTTGAATAAAGGACGCTTGAGTGAAACTGGAAGCATGACAGCAAAAACAGTTGTTGCTTGGCAGAGCGCCATTGACTGCTAGAGTAACCTGCGACATGGACAATTCCTAACTGTCGGACAATTGAGTATTCTCAGAAAGGGAGGAGTATAGTCCTAAATGGAGAGCGTGTGTGGCCTTAGGGGTGAGCTCATTGCTTCCTCGACATAACATCTCTGTAGCGAATACAGAAACCGCTTTTATCAGCGAATTCGTTGCAGTCAGGTGGGTGTAATTGATACCTCTGATTCCGCGGGACCTGATTTCAACCCTCGGTTGTGGCGAGTGTGTTTCAAATTGTCTGCGTTCGCACACACCAAAATTTGAATATAGGTTCGTACTCCTGAAGCTGTTTCGGATTAATCAGATACATGATGTAGAAAATTGAATCTCCTCGGCAATATGAGGCATAAAGAATGAATTCAGTGTGCGTGCACATTAAAGTGTAGATTACAAAGCTTTTAGCATCTTGGGGAACTTAAAGGGACGTTGAAGGGAATTTTTTAAGCTCCTGTTTTTGCTTGCCCTACGTAGATTGGCTAAAATGAACATACCTTTTATCGTTTATCCGGGCTTTAAGGCGGTGGTGGTGGTGAAAAAACGTTTTTGTTTGAGCTGACAAAAAGAAAGAAAGGAAGGTGGGTGGCCTCTTCTCAGTTCAGAAAGCCGCGAGCGACTGCTGCTGCTCTAGCCCGGGAGATCAGGTGTTCCTGGGTCCCGAGCTGAGAGCTGGTCATCCCGCACTCCCACTGCTCCTATGGGCATGCGCTGACCACCCGAACCCCCTCCCTTCCCCACCCCGGGGCTTTAGGGCGGTGTTTATTTTATAAGGCTTAGAGGAGAAGACTACCATACGGATCTGCGACGGCCGCGCTAACTAAAGATGTGGCGTCCATACAAGGTGCTACGTTTTTGGACGATGTCCAAGATTAGAATTCAAACCAGTTTCGGTTTCAGTTAACTGTGAAACAACATGCTTGGCATCCGATGTTATTGTTGGCTGGGCATTACCGATATCTTAGTAATCGGCATACCGCGCTTCTGCCATGCTGTCGGCTGTAAAATGCGTCAGATAGACCTAACAGCACGGCTTGAAATCGTAACAATCCTCAGCCAAGGCATACGCAGTGGATGAACGCCCTCCGCGTCAACGAAGATGCTCAAATGCCATGCGCTTTTTCCCCACCTGTGGAGTTTGCCTGGCTCGTGTCTGTCTGCATGGAGACGTGTTAGCACCATGCAAACGGTGGGCTGCAATCTGTGCTTATGGCAACGCCCCGCCAACAAGAACTCGCCAGCGCGTCAGTGTCGGTCTGCACGCGTTCTGTGAACTCGTTCGTGGAACAGTGAACGTTACAGCGCAAAATGGGGAATTCAGTATAGAAAACATTGCCGAAAAACAAGTAAATCAGCTTCAAAAACACAAACGTGCAGTATCGGGAATTCGAACTAGTGACTTGCAAAGCAACAAACCTAGTGTTCCAGACCACTCGCCCATAAGCCAGCGGTGCCAAGTGCGGAGATATAAAGTATATAATAGGGATCATCGATTTACCAGTCCTGGACGGTCCGCGGGCAGTCCGAGGACTGCCTTCAGATTGGAAGTCCCATAGGAATACACGGGAAAATCGAGCGCCGGATCGCGTTTTGGGTAGTCCGCTGCCGATCAGGGACTGATAATTGAGGAGACCCAATGTATAGCCTGTTTACATTACTATTTATTTTTAGCATTCCCAGCAGCTTAGATGACTATTTCTTGAATAGATCTCGTGCAGTGAGCTTCCCCCAAATTCCCACAATATCTCATGTCTAGCGGCTGCATTTCAAAGGCGAAAAAGCGTTCGCGAATGTGTGGTCGTGCTGTTGCCCACTGTGCTACTTCACTAAAGCGCGAAAAGCGCTTCTGGCAACTTGGTTTTACGCTGTACGATAAAAGTGCCTGTTTGTTTTATTTACTTCGTACCTATATTGACTTCACTGACTATTCTCCCTCCTTGAATTGGCCTTATATTTTTTTACAAGCGTACCAGTCAGCGAAGCGTCGCATGTGCGCTTGTGTGGAGCGACTTGGACTTAGAGCTTGATACCGCCTACAAACTAAGAAACTAAAAGCACACTCTTCCACGCACAAATGTGTCATGGCTTAATTTCAAGTGAGCGAACTAATTGAGAGGACCCGCCGGCGGCAGGCCGACTAAACGCCCGGCCGACTTATTAGCGTCGGCGAGCCGTGCAGTAGCGCAGTCAAGACAAGCCATCTTGTTTTGACGTCATACAAAACATCGTAGGAAATCGGCAAAGAGGATGCAGAGAGGAGGACAGCATATCCGAATTGATTTTTCTAGGGAATAAAGCCGCGTAAACGCAGCAAAACATGGCCTAGAGACTCCAGAATACAATTTGCGCTAATAATCTCGCAATGTTTACAGATCAATTCAGTTTCCCTTAAAGGGAATGTGTAATTTTTTGTCTTACTTCTCAATCATTTCCTTTTTGTTTCTTGGCTACTAACAAAGAGCCAATCCTTCTTATTGGCACGGGCCGAGCAAGAGGTGATCATCATGATGGCCCGAAGCAGCAGCGAGCAAATACGTTGCTGTTGCCTTTCCTACAGATTACTTATTCCCTATGTACAAATTTGGCTTTTTCTTATACTATGCGGCAGTACATGCATAAAAAAAGAATATCGGCAGCCCACGAACCGCCGAACCGCAACCGGAATATTTTCCTAAAGAGATCGCCCCAGTCCAACCACAATCGCTATTTATAAAAGCAAAACTCCCGCCGCCAGGCTATTACGCTCTCGAGAGACGGCGAAAAAAAAGGGAGTGGGAAATAAGCGTTCATAGGTAGTGTAGATAAGACCCAAGAAAGAAGCGCGAGGTCTAGTTAGGCGATTGTAAGCGCATATGATAAAAAAAAGCGGAAAGACCGGAGCAGACGTTGTGGCATCCGGGGATTTCGGGGCTCTGCGGAAGGCCCCAACTATCAATGCGCATGCACGCTGGTGAGCCTGAGCTGGAGTCTGGTCGATGTCGTTTCGAGCTGAGGCAAGTGAGACACCTCTCACGAGACCACTTTGCTTTTTGTGTGTGCGTGTGTGCGTACGCGTACGTTTTTTCGCGCCTGAAAAGTTAGCAGAACAGGATGCAGCTGGAAAACGAATACAAAACATGCTGAAAAAAAAAAAAGGCGGGGAAGATAACACGCCAGTGAAGATGTGCGCTAACGACAGCGCTGCTTTCGCCAATGTTTCTATCTCGCGGCTAGTAAGCGAGAAGCAAAAGTCTGGGGAGTAGCGCATCAGAGGGAGCATCACATAGTGTGCGCCCGTAGGTGTGTGGGAAGTGCGAATGACAGTCGGTGGGCATTGTCGTGGAAGCGAGAAAGAAAAGACGATATCCGAAAGAAAGCCCAGAAACGAGGATTAGAGGCATATCCGTGAGGTGCTTCCGTAGCTCCCCAGCAAGATGATGATAAATTACAACGGCGCTCAGAGACAAGGGACAACGAAGATGGAAGAGCCGAGTAGCTCCGCGAGATGTGTGCGTTTCTAGAAGGAAAACAAAATAGTGGGGGACCTGAAAATGTAGCTTCTCGGCGAATAAAAGGGCCGCAGTAAAACACAGCGGTATAGGCATGCTGCGCGAGGCGTATTTTAATGCTTGGCAAATGCAGGCGCAAGCCTGGGTAGGAACCGATATGTTCGTGTGATTCCTGCGACATGAGATAGCATATCTAGACGGATTAGAGGAGGGAGGAGGGGTAAGAGCATTTGTATACTCCTATGATACACAAGTTTTACAAAGTAATTAGAGGCGCATGCATAAGCCCGAAACGCACGATATCCGGCCATATTCTATTTACGTGGAGTGTCTTTAGTCTACTCGTCCGGCACTTTCGAGTCGGCCTGCACGTATACGTACGTGGTCTGTGGTGGAAGAATACTAAAGAATGTTTCGCTTCCCTAGGTTTTGAACCATGGACTTCTTTATCGTCAAGCGGGCAAGATGCCGCTGTGTTACGGAAGCAGGATGCTTTCTGAACTCAAACAGCGAATAGAACTGACTTCTGTGGTTTGCGCTTTGCTGCGGACATCACAGTTGCTAGGACGCGGTGCACGTTGGGTGATGAGCGGGTAATTTGAAATCAGTCTGATCAAATGAGGTGAAAAAATTCCGTGCCATTCCACTCCCGCTCACAACGCGCCGTCGCGCCGGAGTAGCGTTTAGGATTGTAGCCACGCCGACGCCTCGCGTTTTCCGCATAACAACATTCGGGGGTACAACGGGCATTCATGGCTTACGCTTGGCGTCTGCGGCCCGATCGTCGTCAGTGGTTTCGTTTCACCGCATTCGTGGGGTAGTTGGCCGATTTTTTAAAGCGAAGTTTTCGATGTCTGACTGATGGCCATGTCACGTCAAAAGCGCTCTGCAGAAAAGCCAACGTTCTCTGACGACGATGTTGATCGTGGGTGGGTGAAGTGACAGAAAAAAAGGGACCCCGACATGCCCCCGCGGGAGGGGCACGAGTAAATGCAGAGCATTAGCGGCGTTACGCGCGTGGCGGTGGCGATGGGTGTTGTAATGGTGGTGGTAGGGTTGTTGTTGTTGTTGGTATGATTGGGGAGAGAGAGAACGAGACCTTGAACTGGTGCCGCGACGCTGAAGTTGGATTGCGTCGCGGTACTAGTTGAAGGTCTTGCTTCCATCGCTTAGCAACTGCGACAACCGCGACGAGAAGAGAGCGAAGCAGAACTGGAGTGCGGCTGACGCGCCGACACCCGGGTTTATATTCCCAACGAACGCAGTAGAGGGAGAGGAGGCGGAGAGAGAGCGCGCTATCACGCCACCGTCACGCCACGACGCGCCCGCACCTGCTGTTGCTACGGTGCTTGCAACGCCGGAGCGCGCGCTGCACCTGTTGTTGCAAGCGTGTTGAGGGCGAGGAGGAGTGGGGGAGAGGGCGCAGCTGCCGTGGTGCGGACGCCGAGTTACGGACGCATAACATCGTGAGTTAAAGAAATACTCTGCATTTAAAAAAAACGTTTTCCGTGGGAATCGAACCTGGGCCACTCGCGTTATGAAGCCGATGTCTATCCTATTGCGCTATTTCGACAAGGGCGACGCAGTTTTAACAAGTTTTAACAAGGGCGACGCAGTTTCAACAAAATTCATGCACCGCTCCGTCTAACGACGACGATGGTTCAACGGAAAACTTTCTTCGTGCGAAATCAAATGACGAAGGGCCAAAGTAAAAGCCATTGGGATCAAAAGTACAAACAGCGTGCAAGTCAAAGCCAAAGCTTAATAAAGAGTCAAAGTCCACCCCGTCTGTGAGTCGACTTCCAAACTCGGACGACAACCAAGGAAACTCTTGCAAGAAAGCTTCGTGTTCAACCATCGTCGTCGTTAAAGGGAGGGGTGAATGATGTTTTTTTTTTTTGGTATAAGTAGGCTTCACTGCGTAAGGATAATGTGGGAAAGCCAGCTTGCAAAGACCAAGCTTACACTAATTTGGTCGGCTTCGCTTTTAAAAACGAGTCCATTGCTGGAAAGACATTTCTTCTAAGGGCAGTATACGCCATCTTATATCAAAGAATGAAGCGCCGGAGGCAAACAGGTGGTTCAAGGGAGAGGTCATGCCGAAGTGAGGAGGGAGCGGCTTTTCTCGTCCTAATTGAGTACGGAGTTTAACGCGCCGAAGCTACACATGGGCTATGAGGCGCGCTGTAGTGAAAGACCCCGGATTAACTTTGACCGGCTGATGATCTTTAACCAGCGTCAAAACCTCTGCACGCGGGCGTTTTCGTCTTTCACTTCTATCTTAAAAGAAGCCACATGGCCGGGGTCGAACCCGCATCCTTGGGATCAGCTGCACAACGCCTTAGCCACTGAGCCACCACTTTTGGCTTTCTCTCGTCCTACGGACATTAAAAAAGAAACCGGGGAAGCTAGCCTACAACAGATACGCTGTAGAAACTTGAAATTGCGAGCTATATTATGGTCATTCTCTCTCCGTGGCCCATAGGCTATGGCCTATGGGCCACAGAGCCAAGCCAAGGAGAGGGCCTATGGGCCCTCTCCTTGGCTATGTAGCGAAGGTGGAAAAAAGAATAAGGGGCACAATTGACGCTTGCGAAAGAGAAAGATCAGACGGCGGGAGGGTGATAGATGAAAGCGCGGGAAAGATGCGTCATTTACGCCAAGAACTCAACGTCTGCACCAAAGACGGCTTTCCAAGAATTAGAACAAGTATACGTCGGATCGACCACGTTTGTGGACCGTCGTCATGATGTCACCGAAAAGTCAACTCTACCTAATTCTTCTAATGACTTGTATTCCGTATGTTTATCTCGTTCTCTGTTCCTCGTTCCTTTTTGTGCCAGAAGTACGGTCTCGCTCCCTCTGCTTCCTGTGTGAGTTCCTCGTCGGGGATCCATTTCCAGTTCAAACTTCAAAGAAAAACTGCAGCTGCTGTTGACCTTGAATGCAGCCACGTTGAACATGACACAAACAGGACTTCCTTTCTCGTGTTTAGTTACGGCAAATATTTGTGCCCGAAGATTTGTGATAAATTTTGTTGATGAACAAAATTTAGAATGTCTTGTAAAACAAAAGTAGAAGTGCGGTACGAAAGAAACTTCTTTCATAAGGGAGTATAGATAGGCATAAAAGTATCCGGCATTGGTTTCGAGCTGCAGGAAACTCCTGTCTCCGTCACATGAAGAAATACGTTTCTTTTTGGTTTGTTTACCAGCTTAGCCTCGACAATCTGTGAACGAAAACAGCATCGTTCCGGAAACTTTTATTACATATCTAGTTAAGATCTCTAAAAGTAGATTATATAGTTTTCGCGGAAATCGATTATCATTGCCTGTGGCGAAATTGTTATATTAAAAGCTTTTATATCACAATTTTTGGGCACCAATAAGATTTTCTCTTATGGTTTCTATGTTTCTTTTTTAATTAAATTATTAAAAGGAAGCTTCTATAGGAACATTCCCACAATAAAAAAACTGTCTTCCAAAGGGACACTCATTTCTCTCCTGAGATCAGTGTTGCGTAAACAGAATGATATATCATGGCAAAGCATATTAAGCATCATTATAATAGAGACAAAAACAAAAACAAAAGGACCGCATGGCAAGGTTACTGTGCTCGTTAAAAGTCCCCAGGTGGTTCAAATGATTCCCTAGTACTCCATTCAAAAACCTCGCAGCCGAAGTGCAACTTCGGTTGGTCTAACCCAAATTTTAGTTTAGAACTTCAAACTTACAGCAGTAATAACAAAAAATATTCACATGCAAAATTACGAGCAGTGATTATCTTCCTTCCTGGTGAACGCACTGCGAAGCCGTGCAACCAAGTTTGCTGGGTTTGCGCTATACTTCCCTTCGCCTGCCTGGCCTTATATTTGACTGATAGCTGCAATGGCAGCTCTCTCTCTCTCTCTCTCTCTCTCTCTCTCTCTCTCTCTCTCTCTCTCTCTCTCTCTCTCTCTCTCTCTCTCTCTCTTGTACACACACACACGCCCACGCACAGGAAAAAGCGTGTTTCGTCGCAGGGTTTGTACTTTGCGGAATAGGGAGCCGTGAAGTTTCTCGGTGGATCTTAAAAGCTTCATCAACTAGCGTTTGCTTGGCGCCCACAAATGCCTGAAAACACGCGTGACAAGCAGCCATGCGTGGTCTCCGCGAAAGAGACGTACGATGAACCCCCCGGTATCAAAAGACCGCTGCGCGGCTCCCAGGAATCGTTCAATGAACGCCCGTGCAAAGAAAGGAAGCCCGTTCAACGAACGCAAAAAAGGAAACTCGAAGAAAACAACGCGGGACCATCGGCGGCGCTCGCGAAGAAGAGAATTAAAGCGGCCCTGTGCCACGCGCTAAAACGCGAGGACATTGAAGGAGGACGAGCGAGCGAACATCGCCGTCGAAGGGCCCCAGGCCCGTGGTGCGGCGAGTCTTCAGTATGGCGGTGGTGCGCGCGGATGACGGATAAAAGGACACCTGGCTCTGACGTGCTTTATCTGCCGCCCGCGGGCCTCCTCCGAACGCGACGGCCCGCCCGCTCAGCTTCCGGGCCGATCATTGCTTTTCATCACGCCCCGGCGCACCCGGCGTTCGCCCCGAGTTACCACCACCGCCGCCGCCAATGCGCGCGCACGGCAACACACAGGTTTATCTTGGCCATCTTCAAACCGAAAGAACAAGGAGGATAAATTTAACAAGAAGCAACCCTTTGAGATGTATTATGCAAACCTCTGCGCGAAAATACCCGTATTTTCGTGCTCCCCCTTGTGCTTGCGATGTTGAACAAGTGTTAAGAATATACATGCTTGTTTGCGTCGTCACACTTCTTTAGCTACGTGCTGACGCGTAGCTAAACACGGGCCACACGGGCTGACAGGACAGGAGCGGTTGGAGGTCAATGGGAGAAGCCTTCGTCCAGCAGGGGACCTGAGCAGGATGATGATGATGATGATGATGATGATGATGATGATGGCACGTTTTATTAAGGCGAAAGGCTTAGAGTGTGTCCCACGAAACATGAAAAGCGACCGTCGTCGTCGTCAACACGGATGGCACCAAAAGTCCCGTGACGTCAGCGGAAAAGAATGCGCCGTGTTAGAGGAGCGTAGGGGTGTTCTGGCGCTGTTGCTCGGCTTTGGCAATCCTGCACGTAATCATACTTAAATACCGCTGTTGAATTTTTGCAGTGGAGCGTTCAATGGCTGAGATCCAGCAGACTATATCCGGCAATACAGCGATGTAGACAAGAATGGCACGCGAGCGTAGCGCCACTTGGCGGAGCCCACCCAAAAAAATTGGCCCCCATCCCGCCCTGCGATAGTGGATGTCCAGGAAAAGCTGTTGTAAACCACTACAAATGGGGATGGAGGAAGGTATAAAATGTTTCTCGTCGTCTCGACGGGCTTGTCGCTTGCGCTCGGCTTGTGTCACTAGATAAGGGTACAGCGTATTGGCACTCTTTTTTCCCATTGTTCTGTGCCGCCGCCATGATCGTTGGACAGTTCGCATTACGTGACATTTGTTTACACGTACTGCGACGGTTCATGGACGCCGCCATTTTGTTGTTTATGCGTTTTAGTCGGCCAACTCTAGTAGGCTTAGCTTGTCCTCCCTGATCTGCCGCTGCGCGCGTCGTTCCGAATGCGAATCGAAGATAACACGTGTAACAGCATTTCAAAAGCAGAAGTGTGTCCAAACATGCCGTTTAGCTACATCTTCGGTAGTGTTGTTAACAAGCGACTCTGTCGAAATTAACGGCGAAGCCGTAGATGCGGCAATCTCGCAACACTGGTGAACGATAAAATGGTCGCTGTTGCTGACTTCCGTGCCCCAGTAGCGATACTCTGATACCTTATCTACTGACAGTACGCTCGCCTTCTCTGGCGGCAAATGCTGGGTGCTGCCTAGCCTGACGGATGCGTTCGGCGCCTTGTGCAAGAATTGCTGTATTTAGTGACACTAGTCCTGCCTAGCCTTCAAGGATAGTCTGTAAACACAGTCTTTACCAGAAACACATAAGGGTGGGGGGGTGGAGGGTCCATGTTCACATGCGCCTTATCATCCATAATGCGGTTTCGGTGCTTGTTTTGTGCTTTCCTTAATTGATTTTTTAGCCCTATGCTGTATGCCTGATTAGCCTGACGCATGTTCTCGGCGTCTTAGTCATTGGAGTCTTGGCGTTTTTGTCCACGGAGATGAAACCGCTGGGGGGTATAGGTATACAGCTTTGCTGTGAAGAGGTCTTAGGCCCTTCATATTTTGATATGACGGCTTATATTGCCCCTAAAAATGTCTTCTTAGTAATGCAGTTGTGTGCAAAAGTGAAGCCAACAAAACCGGTGTAAGCTCGGTTTGTGTAAGGTGGCGTTCCCACATTGTGGATTGCGCAGTGAAGCATAGCCGTCTGCGGTGCGAGTACGACTGCAGAAAACGGATCAAACTCTTGTGGTGCCGAAAAGTATCCCGAAAGCAATCGTATGACAATTAGCCGCTAAGACGACTTTACTCTTACGCTGAGTTACTTGTACTTGTAATTAGTTAGCTCACTGAAGTTTTTTGCTAGGTTTCGGCCAACAATGGCTGTCCAGAATTGTACAGCTCCAAAGTACGCACTGATGCTCCAAGGATTCGCGGCTGTTCTTGTCGCCCGCGGGTAAATTACGAGCAGGAAGACTTGAAAAAAAATGACGGCGTATTAGTGTCGTTCTAGTTCTGCATTTGCTTGCCCGTACGGCTTTCGCTTACATTCGCTCGGGAATTTTTAACGCCGGTGTACAGCGCGCACTACAGGCGTGATCTCGTTACTACCGACTCGAAACTAACGTTTATCATTTTACGATGTTGCACGAAACACAAACGTCACCTGAAGCATTTTGTTTTAATAGTAGGTGAGGAGGGCATTATGCGACCGCACGAATTTACCGGTGCATTTCTTTTACAAGTGCTTAAAAGCGAGGAAGGAAAAATTGAATATATATATTAATGGCAGAAGATCATGGTTTATAATTTTTTTAAGTTCTTGCTTCGCTTTTGAAGCTGCAGCCGGTTTCTAAACAACTGCAGTGAATACATTTTTTTTAGAAACAACCGGTTTTTTGAAGCAGACCGCCTTGTGGCCTACCACAAATTCGATCGTGGTACTGTTTTCCGGGCTTTGACCCAAGCCCGGCGCGGGTGCGGTATATCGTTAGTTGTTTCGAGAATATGCAGAGAGAGAGAAAGCAAACGGGAGAGTTGGGGTGCACACTGAAGATGATACCTGCATTAAATGCAGGTAGATACTAGGTTGTTCAGTGACGTTGGAAAATATACAATTTCACATTAGCCCCTGCAGGGACTCTTTAATAGCGGCATTTTAGGCGAAAGTTAGCCAACGTGTAAAAAAACTGGCAAAGTTAAAAGAGTAAAATGTTCAAAGCGTGTGTTTATTCACAGAAAGTGTAGAGAGAAGGACATCTCGATAAGCTGGAAACATTCACCTGGCAGGAAATCATCTTTGTTCAATAAATAGCGATGTAAGGAGTTAAATTTCCCCATGACCACTCTTTCATCACCACCCCTACATCAATTGTACGCAAAAATTACGCCCACCTCCCCTCGCGGGAACCCTGGTGTGATGCGACGCTGAGGGGGGTTCAAGCGCAAGCAGAGAGCAACCGTCGACGGAAAGGTCGCCGGAGAGCGGCACACCGGTTATATGCGCAGCGCGCCCGAAGGAGAGGAGACCGCGGAGAGAGAGAGAGTACTGCACATGCGCAGCACCGCGCGCAGCGCCGCCCACCGGCGGAGTGAGAGCGCGCTGGGCCGCACACCCGCAGATGTTGAGAGAGAGTGTTCGCTCTCACCTGGGCACGCGCCGGCGCCAGTGCGTCTGCCGCGGCTATGACGCAACACAATCCAACACAATACACTTTAATCCAATCGAATCCAAGCCAAGCCAAGCCAATCCAATCGAATCCAATCCAATGCCCCTCGCGAGAGAGTGTTCGCTATCGGAGAGGAGAGGGGGTGAGCGGAGAGTGCGGACGACGACGCCGACGACGGCGACGGACGCGCGCAGGAAGGACAGGGCCGCCGACAAGAGATGCTCTCAGCGTCGCATCTAATAAGTGTGTATGCGGGGTGCGATCGACGGGCTTTTTTTCTGAAATCAACGAGCGAAGCCCGGCTTACAACATTACCATGCTAGCAGTGAAAAGCAGTCGTACCACCTTATTTTATGTCTATACTTTCATCTCTCCTGGGAACAAAATTTATTCTGGTGTCATGTCGAGACAACGCTTCCAAATCATGCAGACACCAGCGGATCAGAGAGTGTGATGCAGCTCGGCTGTTGAGATGCAGCTTGTGTCCTTGTGAACTCTATCCTATTCAGTGCTTTGGGGTGCTCATTCACTCGTACACGCTCCTTCAAACGAAAGTTCTGTTATTTTCACATATCAAGTTCATACCAATGCCATGGTGGTGAATGCTCGTAGTAACGCGAAGGGGCTGGCAGGCACGTCGGAGCGTTTTCCAGGGGAAGCCAGCCCGTAAGCGGCATCCATCAAAAGGAGGTACAAAGCTGAAACTTCTATCCTGCGGCGGGTCAGCAAGCTCGTTTCAGCAGTTGATCTATGAAATCGCGGCAGTGTTAAAAGCTCACCCCTAGACGGCACTAAGTACAACAGGAAGTGCCCGGCCTGCCGCAACTTGGAAACAATGTCGCTGACGCCGCAGCTAAATCAGAATTGGCGAAACGTCCGGGAGCTTGTGACGACAGCTGTCATTGCCACTGGTCTGTCCTTTTGCCTGTGTATGTGTGAATTTCGGTTGGTTATGTACACGTCGCAACCAAATGGGAATACGTGAACCGGCCGCCACATTGTGACGATAGCCGTCATTTTTATTGCCCAATCCCGCTGAGTTGCTATGCTGTTGATTACGCCTATCACCCTCCTTAACGTACGGTTAAGTTAACGTTAAGCCTAAGTACATGCCAAGCAACGCCAAACTCATTGTTGGTCCAGCTACGTGTACCGATTGTCAGTGTTTTCTAAGTTGAAGACCTATAGTCATGGGGCTGGAGTGGCGCCGGGCTTGCGCGCTTGACTCGTATTCCGTGCGCCTTGTTTGATTGCCATCCAGTTCCAATTTTTTAACAGCGAAGCTTATGTTGCTGGCCGTAATGTCTGCGGTGTGCGGCGTCATCAGAAAACCCGGTGTCATTGTTACTCATAGTCATAGACATGCATAGTCATAGACTCAATCATAGTCGTAGACATGCATAAGGAAGACGACGACGTAGATGGATATGACGATGACTATTACTACAACCACAGCGAAAAGCGACGACGGAATATATAAATAAACAATTTCAAACCTAATGCAATGCGTGGTGGTGTGCCCTTCAGTGCTCACGTAGAAAGAAATCTTCCAGCCTCGCTATGGTTGAAGGCATGCGCGACTTAGTGCTACCTTCGCCAATTTTTTTCCTAATTTTTTTTTCAACTCAATTCCTTGATAATTTTCATATCGTCGTCAGCCATTTTATGAACCGTTTCGCTGCTACTGTCGCCGGGCGGTGAACAATGTACCCTTCATTGCTTTCGCATTTTAAAACAGTGTAAGCTATTTCACAGATTCGCGGACCCAATGAATTTTTAATTACTTCTCATTAAAGAAGCATAACTTATTTCACAGACTGCCAGACTATCCAGACGAGACGAGGAAAGCGACGCGTTCACCCGGACAGCCGCGCCGCCCGCTCCGTGGGGACTCGCTAGTCTCCTTTGGCGGGTGCCTGCCGGCGCCGCAGCGGTGGGACAGTTAGCGGCGGATATTGGCACGGCCGGCCGGAGACGTGACAACGGGGAGACAGGCGCGGCTGGTGTCGCGACACTGCAGGCTCTGCACACGACCGCGAGAAAATGGAACCGCGTGGGCCACTTTCTCCGACTCACTCGGCAAGGAGCGAGGAAAGGTTCTCTGCCGCACGTCTTCCACCTCCTCTTTCTCCTCCTCCCTCCTAGATGTCGGTACGCGGCGCAGCGGCGATTGATGGGCTGCCCCAGAGTGCGCCGGCAACTTCCCCCTTAGCAGTACTCGCGGGCGTCCTAAAGGGCACGACTGCGCCGCTGATGCCTTAGAGGCTAGCAATGACCGCTTCTCTCGTGTTTTCACGCTGTGTGCGTTCTGGGCAATCCTGCGCGTAGGTGTGTGTGCTCACTAAGTCTGCTCAGGCCTGCCACTGTTGTTGTTGTTGTTGTTGTTGTTGCGCATTTAAGTATGGCACATACCCAATCAGCGGATCGGCCAATCAACAGAAGACAGTGAAAATAAATAGAATTCTTCTTTATTGGGAGGCGCTTAGAAAAGATAATTTAGACCGGTTGTAAAGAGTTTTTGATCGATAAACGGCAGAAAAAAAACTATTCAAGGCGAGAGTAACCAATCCCTATCTTAAAGTGAACTTAATAGAATTTTCAATGCCATTCTTCTTCTTCTTCTCCTTCTTCTTCTTCTTCTTCTTCTTCTCCTTCTTCTTCTTCTTCTTCTTCTTCTTCTTCTTCTTCTTCTTCTTCTTCTTCTTCGTCTTTTCCTACTTCTTCTTCTTCTTCTTCTTCTTCTTCTTCTTCTTCTTCTTCCTCCTCCTCCTCCTCCTCCTCCTCTTCTTCTTCTTCTTCTTCTTCTTCTTCTTCTTCTCGCTCTTCTTCTTCTCCCTCTTCTTCTTCTTCATATCATCGTCATTGATAACTGCCATCAACATCATCATCGTCATCATCATGTCGTCGTCGAAAACTATAATCATCATCATCCACCTATTTATATCCACTGCAAGACGAAGGCCTCTCCCGTAGACTTGCAAATGCTCTTTGCTCTCTCCAAATCCATGCTCTGCCACCGAATTTTCTACACTAATACCCCATTGAGTTATTTTTCTATCCTACTTCTGGGCCAACATCTCGGTAGGCATTCTATGACCCGTAGGGGTATGGCGGTTGCCCGTTCTCCGCATCACAGGCCCAGTCCCCAACTACACAACCTTCTCTAGTTTTCGCCACGCAGGTCGGTACCGGCAGTACGCGTTGGCTGCATATCACTTCAGCGACACAGCGTTAATCACGTGCCGCAAAAGGAAACTGTCGTTAGCGCTCATGCGTTTTGATCTGTCGACAACCTATGTGGGTGTTCCTAATCTTAAATTTCATAAAAAAAGATTTCGCTGCAAGTTCACCGTTCACAATTTGCAGCGTTGCCACGTGAAATGTTGGTTGGAGGTTTTGACATGTGCTTGTGCATCTCCGTTCTGGATGACGAACAGGATTGTAAGAACACCCCAATTTCTAACGTAAGTGAGGGGTGGGGGCCATGCCGCTGAACCTATTTAGGGGAACCTGCTCACTCCGATTCTCGTTTCCCATACACTTTTGTGAGCAGAGCGATGAGAGAAACGTTCCTCACGCCGGAAGGCATTACTCTTGCAACCGAGAGCCCGAGTAATGTCTCCCTCACTACGCAGCCGCATTGTCCAGAACGACCCAAACAATAATGCCGTTCCCCGAGCGCACTCCGCATTCCTCTTTTCTAGCCCGCGGAACTCGCATGATCCCGAGGAC
>NW_027526361.1:46572665-46744708 GCF_048455015.1 Haemaphysalis longicornis | reverse complement strand
TCGCATGATTCCGAGGACATGCCTGATACGAAGAACATTGGTAGGAACGTATACGATGTAATGTTTAATGTTTTTTAATCTTTTTTTCAGGTAGAGCAAGAGGAAGTTTTCGAAGTAGTTGTAGGGAGATGGGGAAGTAAAGATAATCGGCAGGTTTGACTTAATACAGCGGCGCTCTTGTCGAAGCAAATCTGCGTACTACAGGAATAAGTTGCAGCTATATTGCTACGCAAAAATTATTCCATAATGAATTTCGTCCCACAGTCAGACGGGAGGCGCAGGAAAATTGAGGCGAACAGGCGGTATGTATTTCCAAAGACAAAAGTCCCATTCGACGCTAAGGGGGACCAACGGGTCACGGTTCTCCTTTAATTCGGCCCCTCTTGACACGTACCGGCAATTACAGGACGCAGAGTAACCCAACTTTCGACCTCAAATAGCCGGATAACAAACCGACTGTTCCCAAGGGCTCGCAGACAGGCGTGGTTTTCTTAGCAATCACAATTTCTTTCGTTTCCATCGAGAAACGGGCTCGGTGAAGAGTCGGGAGAAACCCACTCTGCGGTATTAGCTCGCCTGCAGAACCTCTCCTCGTGTCGTCCCCCGGCCGGCCCGAGAGAGCGCCAAGGCGACAACAAGATGGGCGGGCTTCTGGAAAGACCGCCGGCGGCTGCTGCTGCTGCTGCTGCGTACTTGCGCGCACTACGAAGCGTGTGTCTGCCTGGGCTCTCTGCACCGGCGCGGTCATCGCTGCAGTTCTTGCGACCAGCCTTCCTGGATACGCTTTTCTCTTTTTCCTTCCCATTCTGTTCGTTCGCAAACCACTACCCTGGCGTCTCCTCTGCGAAACGCCGCTTGTTTCTTACTCTTGTAGGTAGTGTACGTGCTCGACAGCGCCGTGAAGTGGCTTTCCACTGGGAGCCGGAACGCGAAAGAAGGGGTGGCTCTCTTCGTTTTTGTCCGTCCCCTGTTTTGCCTCCGTATCGATTTCCGTTACATTTCGAGTATGTATGCACGTATCCTGACTCTACCCGCAGAATTAGAAACGGCGTTTTATTTATTTATTTTTTTTTTTTTGGGGGGGGGGGGGGTCTCTTCTTAAATTCTCGTAAACAGGATGACGGGAAAACGAACCAAACAATAGGCGACTGTATATGAAGCCGGCGCAGAAGACGCTTCGCTGGCGCTGTTAGCCTCTTCTGCTGAGCCATGCAGTGGTACGTGACTGCGCAGTGTGCTCCAAGCCAGTTGGGAAATGTTGAACGGACGTGAGGAGCTGGAACAGGAATAGGCACACATCTGCTGCTGGAAAATTGAGGGATTCTGCTCAAACATTGAAGGTTGTTTAGAAGATCAACCGGCACTGATAGCGTACTTTACCCACAAATGCACAACAGATATATGTCTAAAAAAAAACTAAAAAAAAAACGAAACAGAGACAGGGAGGTAGGTAGACGACAGAGAAATGGATATGGCCCGTTATCCACCGTCTGTTCATACACTCTTCCAAAGGCTACACCTCCCTTTCGTCAACAGAGTTCTTCCAAATAGCAGAAAAAAAAAAACATTCTGTTCAATTTGGGTTTGTCGAAACTTCTGGTCTTTTGCTTGGAGAGACGAAAGTAAAAGCGAGACAATAAACTGAGCGTTGAAGAGTCGCTCCCAACATCCGCCACCAGGTTGAGATGCTGCAGCTCACCTACCACGGCGCGTATACACCAGAGACGCATGGAGAAATCTGCGATAGATCGGTACCTGAAGAGAGTGCAATGAGAAGGCAATACACAACCTGCAAATAACAAGGGAATCTTCGCTCTATCATATACTCATGTCGGGGAACCAATGGCCTTCGTCCTCTTCAATGAGCGAAGTACTCGCAACTATAAAAAGTGAACGTGCGTCACCGTACCTCCCACTACACATATAGTACCGTGCAGTTGCCACCAATTACGTGACACGGCCGTGTTCCAAGCAATGCTGCTTAAGACATCGACAGGTCTACAGAAGACGGAGCTGCTCGCAAGCTGAGATCTCACATTTTCCGTCAGGAATCATCTCGGTGCCTTCCTTAGTTCTTTCTTTTTCTTTTACGTATACCCTCCCGAAGCAACGAAAAAACAGCCCCCGGCAAGGCTCTAAGTTTTCTCGCCTTGTTTTTTGTTTTTTTTTCGCCTTCCTTATTGTTCTTTTGTCTTACGAGTGAAAAACCTACTGAGCGGCTGTCGATATTTTTTTCTTGTTGAAAAACTTGGCAGAAAAGTTGTGCGCTAACACTAAGCCCGCCAGGCGGGGTATTTTCCTCCGTGTGTTGCCTTGCGGGCTCTCGTTTCGAGTCAGGCCTCTTTAAAAGTTCAAGAGAATTTCGGCTGTTTGATAAGGGCGAGCTGCACGCCGAAGAACTGCGAAACCATCAGCATAATGGGAGGAAGCGCTCCGAAGCTGTGATAAAGGAGAGTGGTTCGGGCACGCATTTAGGCGCGCAATTGTAGTCGAAATAAATATCTTCTCCAACAAAGTTAGGTAGTCCAGCGTACGAATTGTGTTAAAGGGACCCTGCAGCCCTTTTATCCTAAACAGCGCTTGACAACACGACGGCGAGGAAGAGGTCAAGCGCTGTTGTCAAGCGCTGTTTAGGATGGACGGATACCAACTAGCCCAGCTGTAGATTTTGTTGAAACCCTTTTGTCAACTTTTTTTTTTGAAATCTTAAATGCTTGCAGAACGCAGTCACCGAACACACCCACTACTTAAATTAGAAAGTCGCAAAGTACCTCAGCAAAAAATTACTGCTCTATGCCCATCAGACAACTTGTAAACTCGCTCAAAAGATTTTTCTCTCTTTTCCCGGTCTTGACGTTCTTCGACGGCTCGAATTACGTCACTTAGGCCATGTAGCGGCTGTTGGCCAGTTTTCCTTCAGTTGCAGAAATGAACACTTTTCGATAGCAACTTTTTTTTAAAAAAGCCACGATAACAAAGCAGAAATGGAAGGCGGCGTATCTGGTGCGACGAGCAAATCACGCACTGCCGCTCCGTGCTGGCGATAACTATAGCTTTCGCAGTGGTTCCAGACGCGAAGGAAAGCGTGAAAGCGCTTATCAAAAGTGTTGCAGGGTCACTTTAAGTATAATATTTTGACGTTATAACCGCGACACAACAACAAAAAGCTGTAAGCAAAAACGCTTCCCAACACGTCGTGAAAGAAGTAATAGTTATGTACTCCACAATTATTTTTAAACGGATGTATGACTTAACTGATCAAGACGTCAAATATTTACACGGGCCCAACGCCAGAATGGACGCCATGATGCGGGCATAGACAGAATGCTATTGAAGTACACAGATTACAAAACCGAGTACGAGTGGTGTGCATCTATTCATTTACGATACGTCTAAAAGCCTCCTTCCTGAATAAACTACAAGAAGGGAAAATGGGCAGGGGGGGGGGGGGCACTGTTCTGCAGTACCGATAAAATAACTATGCGTAAGCAGATGCGCACCGACACGCCATACATAACTCAGGGGAAAGTCGTGTTAAGCGTAACTAAATCCAGCGTTCATAGCGCACGTGTGGTGCTCGGCTCCCATATTTCTATACCTATCGCACTTAGTACGACTAGAGCAAGGGCTCAGTGCTGTGTGGTCGTAAAGATAATGAGACGTATAGCCACAAATTATCTATAGCCCTAAAGCACTGTAATATTTACGTACCCGTTACATCTCCTGAATCAGAGGGCACTCCCCGACCCCTTGAGATACATTAAGTTCTCGACGGTTTATGCCCTAGCCTCGGAAGGTCAGTTTTTGCTCCGCTTCGTATCTGATTTATGGTTACGGGATCCTTTCGCAATCAAGAATTCATATCCATGTGCATAGATGGGGACCGCGAGCACGGCGCAAGCTCCAAGGGCGTCGAATGCGTTTGACTGATTAGCGGCTTGCCGTCGGAGTGCAGTCACTTTACCGTCCTCGGCATGCGCTACACTCGTGGGGGGTAGTAAGGATAGAACCTCGTGCACGTCGGGGCCGTATTTGTGGCAGTAATTTCACATAATAACGTCGCACTACAGGGGAGTATATAAAAGCACCCACGCCATTGATTAATGGAGAAAGTACTTGCGGATTTTCTCCTGTCGTACTTTATTCATGCGCGTAGATTGAACTAGGTATTCCAGCGGGTTGTGGTGACTCGCTTCTACGCGAAATAAATTGTACGACCTTCGGCGACCCATAGCAAGTCCCTGAAAATTACGCTGACGTGGCGCGAGGGACAAAGGCTCTCCTAACCTTTTTGTCTGACTCTGGAATCGAGGTTCTTTAACCTTGGGATCCTCAGACTCTTTTTTTCTCCGAGTGCTGTAATTTTTTCTACTTTCCGAACTAACTTTATTTTCTTCTTCCTATTATTCATTGTTGCTGCGTACTTTTTCCTCTTTTCTTTTCTTTTTTCGCCTCACTATGTTCACCCCCATCTGAAGTAGCCAGCCAGCCTCTTCAGTATCCATTAAAGCTCTCTCTCTCTCTCTCTCTCTCTCTCTCTCTCTCTCTCTCTCTCTCTCTCTCTCTCTCTCTCTCTATCTCTCTCTCTCTCTCTCTCTCTCTCTCTCTCTCTCTCTCTCTCTCTCTCTCTCTCTCTCTCTGCTGTATCATCGAGACGGGTATTGCTGAGATATAAGTCGACTCCCGTAATCCCCTCTGCTCTCCATCACAGGCTTTTTTTTTTATTGAGCTCCTTTGCTTTCCAGCAGTGCCTTGCGCGTACCGTTCGCTTACATTGTCACCTCTCATGTCGTCGCTATATAACCTATTATTCTCTTTCTTTATTCCCCGTACCTTCGGCTCGCTTGGAAGTAGCAGGCTAAATGTCTTGGGCGTACGTCTTCGCCCTTCAATAAACCCTCCCTCCTCTCTTCCCGTCGAGAAGCCGCCGGGAGGCCTCAACTTCCCCACTCGAGAATGGGGAAGCACAACACGCCTGCAAAGTCTGCGTTTCTCCAACGAGTTGGTCCTGTTCGCAGACGCGAAAGAAAACATTGCCAACTTAAGGCGCCATTTTGTGTACCGTGTGTTCCTAAGGTAAAATTACGAAGTTCAAATTGAAATGGAGGTTTCACGCGCCGAGGCTTCATCTTGGATATGAGGCGCAGATTAGTGTTGCGATGCGGGATAACCACGTAGCTTTCTCGTGACGGATTCTTCGGCTGTCGTCCGAGTTTGTACTGCGTTTCGACCGTGTCAAAATGGAGCAATCGGATAAACGGCGGCTTCACAACGCGATGGACCCAGGTTCGGTTGCAGCCATTCAGGCGTTTTTTTTTTATTATTGCACTTCACCCACGATTATTCATCTTCGTGGGAGAAAGTTGCGTTCCTGACGGAGGTTTTGCGTTACAGACGCCATCAGTGAGAACGATAAAGCTTCGCTTTAAAAATCCTCCAGGCAGCAGCGGTGTCGCTCTTTTATGTGTGAGGGGTTGCGGTGTACTGCCTGCGTCACAGCAACAAAAGGGTAGTAAAAGGAGCAGAAACGGGTCCAGGCTGCCTATTTTTGGTTGATTGTACTCCGTGGCTGCCGAATGGATCTTCCCTCGCAGTGATAAGCCGCATCTGCTTGGCGTGGTTGTCCCTCCCCACGGCATGACAGGTGACACGGCCACGCTGCGAATCGATTCCTGATATCACCGATGTCCCCCGCAAAGCCGGAAACGTCGACAATGTCTGTTCATCATGAAGACGTCCAGAGCGCCGGATCTTCCTTGTTCCGTGCACTGAACGAAAAAATTGTGTGGTTCTCCTGTATTCCAATGCGCATGCGCCAGCAAGCCAACTAAATATGTTGTTAATGTTTTTAAAGCGAAAGCTTTCTTAGTGCGACCGATGGTGTTCTGTCAAAAAAACTAATGCATTTTCCCATATACCAGTTGACCAACCGCAAAGCTCCGATAAGATCTCCGGACACAAGGCACGTGCGTGAAAACGGCCGCTTTTATTGTGTCAAAACGGTTGCTTGAAAATTGCGGAAAAAGAACGGCTCTAGATATGACAGTACACGCATCGATCATCAAGCTAGTGTACACAAGTAGATCTTTATCTCATACACCACGCATCGAAACACATTTGGATCGTTCGTAGACGCGTTTACTTTGTGCGCGAAAAATCGTCGCATGGGTTCGTTCTTCGTTTGCAATTTGGGCCTTTGAACTTTTGACGATCTATTCGACGCAGTTTTCTAGGATTTGACGAAGCGTTCTCGTTTCTCTCAACTTTATTTAGGAAGGGATAGTAATTTTTTTTTTCATTCAGGGTTTGCGCGCAGAAGCGACCTTTGGGCTATTAACCATGCCGAATTGAAGGCCTCCGGATTAAGCAATGCCCTCTGAAGATAATTAACGGGCGCCTAAA
This sequence comes from Haemaphysalis longicornis, assembly GCF_048455015.1. NCBI lineage: Eukaryota > Metazoa > Arthropoda > Arachnida > Ixodida > Ixodidae > Haemaphysalis > Haemaphysalis longicornis. The sequence goes on along the minus strand of NW_027526361.1, from coordinate 46,738,306 downwards.
TCTGGACACAGAGGCATTACCGTCTTTCCCCCCATCAGTAGAAAAAAAAATTCTGAGCCCTTGACACCTGTGAAGAGGGACGTCCAGCGAAGCTAGTGCTCTGGTGGTGTTTGCTATGTCGAATTATCAGGACAGTTGCGCGATCTCTACGCCATAGACTAAGGGCACACGCGACTGGTGAGAAGAGACAATTTCGTTTTATTACGGAGCAGATCCGCCCAATTACGGCGCAGGCTTTAGTTCGCCGCACGGATTGCCGCCGAATAGAGTGCAGCATTGCGCAATATCCGGGTGGAGAGAGTCGCCGCGCGTGGCGATGAGTCTACACGCCTCCGAAATAAAGCCTTTCCACTCAACGTGAAAGCTGTCGGACGTGCAGAGCAGCGATTCGTCATAATGGGCTGTAGCACCGTTATCCGCTAACGCAACCACCCAATGCAATTCAAATTTCCCACCTCCGCTGTGCTCGCGCGCCCCCTGCCTGAAACAGCGCCAGCGGGAGTTATGTTCTTTTTGTGCTTGCCTTTCGCCCCGCACGTGCCGACGTTGCACTGCCACTTTTTTTCGCTTACTATCGTAAAAATCAACCCAACGAGCGTCCCTAACTAAATGAACGCGGGCGCTGCGGGTTAATTGCATGTATTTCACAGCAAATGTACCTGCAGCTTTCTTTTTTTTTTAAGTGCGAATGCACTTCTTAAGCGATCCTGAAGCGTCCGCCGCCGTCCGCATTCCGCCGCCGTCCGCATAGCAACAGCTGCGGGTGCGCGCGCTCCTCGTCTTCCTTGGCAACGGGGGGAGATGGGCGCGCGCTGCCTGGCCGCTGACATGGCACATACCCACGTGGGGGATTGGCCAGAAATCTCCTCGTCTTCCTTGGCAACGGGGGGAGATGGGCGCGCGCTGCCTGGCCGCTGACATGGCACATACCCACGTGGGGGATTGGCCAGGAATCGGGCGTGAGAAGGGCTAATGCACCCGCTTAAAGGAGTACTGACACGAAATTTCAAAGCTGAGATCCGCTCTAGCAATCAAGTACAACGACAACACAAATAGGTGTCTGTGTATGGCACATACCCACGTGGGGGATTGGCCAGGAATCGGGCGTGAGAAGGGCTAATGCACCCGCTTAAAGGAGTACTGACACGAAATTTCAAAGCTGAGATCCGCTCTAGCAATCAAGTACAACGACAACACAAATAGGTGTCTGTGAATAAATGCATCTTTCTTTCTTTGTAGTTGTGAGTGTGTGTGTGATCTCTCTTTCGCGAACATTACCGAATTGCGCAAATTCAACTCGTGCATTCGCACTTTCACATTCTTCCCCTCGGGGAAATGCGGGGAATTTTTTCGCTAAACAACAGGGAGATGTATGACAAGCGCCAGCGGTTCACGAGTTTCGAACGGTTATGACTATTTAAACCGCTTGGTTTGTGAAGTCTCTGCGGGACGCCCTACGACGGGGTGTAGGAACAAATGGTCCCGGAACTTATGGTCCCGGAACAAATGGTCCCAGGCACCTCTTCGGGCAAAATTATTCTATAATACTCCACGTGGGTTCTCTGTTCAAATTTGTTGTATCTTGCTGGAGTGCAGTTTATAATTTCTTTAGTTCTTTGTTTTTGTTTTCTTTGTCTTTCAGATTCCGTTAAACAGGTTATCTCAATTTACGCTGTTATAATAATTAAATGCGGTATTTCTGCCAACCATGCATTTTTGTGCTTGTGCAGGGCATTACACGATTGGCCCGTTTGGGGAATTTTTTTATTCGTATTTCCGCCGTTTTTCTCCGGCCTTTTTTTATTTTTGTCTTCGCGTTTTTTTATACGTTGAAGACGAACGTTGAACTTCGGTCCGTTATCTCGCTGCGCCGCCTCATTCCGGCAGTCGCTTGACATCTAGCGTTACAGCGAGCTACGACGACAAGGTCAGCCTCTATAGCGCTCTGTACTTAAAAAGAGGCGGCAGTTGTGAAGGGGAGTATGAAATGGGGCTGTCACCGCACTCCCTCCGTAGCTGGCCATGTTTCACTGGGCAACACGCTGTGTGGGGAAGCCAGCTTGCAAAGACCAAGCTTGAACTGATCCCCTAAACTCGGTTTCGCCTTTATACACAAGTGCGTTGCTGGGAAGATATTTATAAGGGCAATATAAGCCGTCTTATGTCAAAATATGGAGGCCTGGGACCTTACACTTTTATAAAATTTCTCCATACCCCGAAAAGTCTTGGTCTACGCTCGGTCTGTCGCCGCAGTCGATCTGCTCGATCTTACCCATAGACAGTTTCGCTGTAAAAATGCCGTTGCGGCCGAGACCTATCCGCGTCATCCAGTACAGCATTACAACACTTCAGCTACCCACCGCGGCGGGTATCTTAATACATGAGAAGCCTGTAAGATGGAGCGAGTTTTGCAAACTAATTACAGTAATCCCTCGTTAACTCGAAGTCGTAAAATCCCCTGAAAATTTCGAGATAAGCGGAGTTTTTTGGGTTAAGCGAAACGCCGCAAATTTGTAGCAGGGCCACTGAAATAAGAGCTAATTATGGTAACAAAAGCACTTCACAGGGGAGCTTTCGCAATAATGGCAAGAAACTTCGCAGGAAAAAAAAACGAATTTTTATTATGGCCGAAGAAAGAACTGCGTGATGCTCGCCTGTTTCGCGTTCGCATCTCGCCTTCTTGAGCTGCTCCATGCATGGCATCAAATGTCTGTCTACAGATCTTCATTCCCCCTTGTAGCGAAGCAGCCGCAGCATCTTTGTTGTTTCTGTCTTGAAGGCACTTCTCGAGGCTCGCCTCCGTCCCCGTGATCATCTGCATCGTCCACAGCTCTCTCAATGATGTAGGCGTCGGACAGCATTCTGGTAACGGGAACATCGGCCTCGCAAAGCGTAAAATTTGCCATTCACGACCGCGTTGGCGTTTAGTGGGAGCTAAGCGTTAGAACGGATACCTTAGCAGCTGTCAGAAGCGGACTTTGCTTGTGTCCTCTCTGTCAACATTTCGAGATATTCGTGGTCCTCCCACAAAATGTTTCGAGATAAAGGAAGCAAATACTTGTGGCCTATGTGAGGTAAATACACGGCAAAAAACGTTTCGACTTAGCCGGTATTTCGAGATACCCGCGTTCGAATTAACGAGGGATTACTGTATCTATCTCAAGTGCAGCCATATTTCCTTGTCTTCGTGCAACGCGCGAAGGAAAGCTAAATGTTGGTAATTTATAGTTGCCTTTTTTTTTTGCCTAAAGTTCATGCTTATTTGTCAGTGAATGCCAGAGAGCCCAATCGATATCGAACTGAAACATCACAGCCCCAAAACAGCTGCTATGGACATATGAATCGATGTACTAAAAGACGACAAGTGAAATGATGGGGGGCAGTGGGTGTCGCTTCGCGCCCTTGCCACAGTGTTTTTCTGCGGCTCACACTCCGTGCACAGCTCCTCAAAGCGACGGCCCCAACCCCAGAACACATGCATTTGCATGGCGCTACTCCGTCGTTTCAAAGCGACGCCCGTTTTTTAGAGAATTCGGCCCCAGATGGGAGTATGGCTTCTGTGTATGTTACTCCTCCCGCCCTGTCGGTAGGTTCCGCTCTAAAGATGTACGAATTCAGCTGCCTCTCTCAGCCCTCCCCCCATAGAGAAAAGCACAAGCACCTGAGTTCGCCAAGATATTCTCCGCTTCAAGTTAAAAACAACGTGACCAACTGCGCATGCCCAGGCGCTGCGGTTCTAACCACCCACTCAAAACACTGTGGTTGATTCCTCTGTCACAGGAATTAGTAAAACACGAAAGAGAAACGTGCAGCGAATTCTGAAGCTGAGCATGATTTGCGGGTCGGCGGCTGTCTTGTGGGTGTGCTTAGCGAGCGACGTCCTGCTGGCGGTCGCTTCCGCAAATGTGTACTGGCGTCATTTCCGCGACGGATATGACGTCATCGAAATCTTGGGGTGCCGCGGCATAAAACACTTTCGTGTTAAAATATAAAACCTCAAAACGAACAACCCTAAGTATAACGTACTCTTTAGTACTAAAGGTTGCTTCCCCGCAAGAAGACCATTTGTGCAGGGGTGCATTCTTTACAGACCGCTTGCTTCGTTGTACTGGCGTCACTTCCGTAACGGATACGACGCCAGCTTAATCTTCGTGTATCCGGGAATAAAACACGTTCGTGTTAAAACTTCAACATTGCGTCTATTCGCACACCATGCTCACCGATGTAAGAGCAAGAAGACCCTGAGCAGGCCCCGAGTAAATAGACGCCGTTGAAAGAAGTCGGACAAGAAGGGAGAAACCAAGGCACGCGCACAGCGGCCGCAACTCGACGAGGGCGAGCAACGCCTCCGCCAGGAGATCGAGTTTCTTCTCCTGCCGCCGCTTCGTGGAGGAGGAGAACACAGCCCCTTTTGACCTGGCGGCGCCACTTTTCCCAGCGGGCGCCTCTCTCCCGATGCTTACCTGGTGGCGAGAGAGGAAGAGCATCGCCGTCAAGATCAGCGAAGACCTCGGGACTGCGTTCACTTTGTCGTCGGCATCGGGCGAACTGTGTCAACGCGCCCCGGCAGACTACGGACCATGGTCGGAGGGAATCAGCGTACGTTGCTCGAATTACTGCACGGCTTGGCGAGTGAACCTACATAAAGGGTGGGGATGTTATGGCCTTGTTTCCCTCTGTGGTGTGTGTGAAGAGGAGGTAGAGTCCCATTCTGTGCGGCCCCCTCTCCCCTGCGTCCCGACGCCCATCGCGAGCGCGGCCACCGCTACAGTCCAAATCGATAGGCGCTGCGCGAAGGCGACCGGGAGCCGGTTGTGGCAGCTTTCGCCGTTGCCAATTGCATCCCTCTAAGGTTGCAACGTCCATCGTTTCCAGAAATGGAGCAAAACAAGAAGCAGCGCCACTCACTGTTGCCTCGTGACCGGCTTTAGTGAGGCAACACGTTGTTTTTGTAATATTTATAGCTTCTATAATATTTTCATGCGTGGTGCTGCGTACAGACCACCAGACAACAGGGAATGTGCGGTAATTCAAACATTCGAAGCAGTCGGCCACTCAATTTCAGCATCTGCTAAGATTATGTTGATGTAAAAATTTGGAAGTATTCTGCGTACGGCTGGCAAAGATAATTCTTGTTTCCAGGTGTTAGTGGTTGGTCAGATTCGGACAGCGCAGGCTATGGGGGAATTTTTCGTACGCCAGTGAGCGTGGGTTGCCTGATGATGATAATTAGGATGCAGACGATGACGGTGATGGCCATGTTGAATTTTTTTTATCTCCTTCTATCTTGCAGTGCCTTGTTTTTGTATGTTTTATGTATATTTCTATATTGTGGTTGAAAGTCAGTGGGTGAGGCTTTCATCCTGCAGTGGATTTAAATAAGCTGTTGTTGTTGTTATTGTCATTGTTCTCGTTGATGTTGTTATTCTAGATTATGATGATGATGATGTTTCGTCGCATCAACTTCCGTTAGTGTTGCGTCATTGCATGGAAATACGCCAAGTGCGAGTTCGCGTAAAACCTTCAGTCAACCTTCTCTATCTCTTCTGGAGCCCTTACATCAATAAAAATTTAACTGGGGGAGAGGGGGGAGGAGAGACTAAAATGGGCGTCCTCGGCCCGGAATACTGAAAACATGTTGATCGATCAGCTGGCCTACGCACCCCCTCTAGAAGAGCCTCACGCCGTAATAAACATAGAAATAACGCAACGCGATGCCGTCAAGTCCAGGCGATGCATGCATCGTATTGCGCTGCAGTCAATTCGTGTAAGACTGCTTTTTTCACTGCAGCGTAGTGCAGCGCAATGCGTCGGCGCACCGCAACTAAAAGCTACCGCCAGTACCAATACTTCTCACTTTTTTTTTTTTTTTTTTGCGCTCGAGACGTGGGACGCTTCACTACACAACCGCTACATCCATACCATTTCCAGGACTGCTTGTAGACATCCCAAAACGTGAGTCTTCTTTTACTATTACCACCGTTATTTTGATCGCCTTGCAATGCACCGCACAAAGGGCCGTCAGCCGTCAGGGTGTTCCTGTCCATGTGGCGGCCGTGCGTGTCTAAACGCAGAACGGCACCGTGCGAATGACCGCAAAAAGATGCTTCTGATCGCTTCAGAATCTGCAGTCACGCGAAGAGATACGGTCACGTGGGTATCCCTCAAGGCTTGCTTCTCGTCCCGCTTCCGTTGTTGCGCTTTCCCGGTTTTCGAATCTTATTATCAGTTTTTTTTCTTTAATATCTGCTTTACGATTACCGAAGCGGGAAGAAGTCGAGCGCAGACTCCTCGAGTCATTTTCTTTTTTGTATGATTCGATGTTTGTTATTCTTTCCCGCCACCTATCTCCTCCAGCCGCTTTTTCAATAGCAGTTGGAAAACGAACCGGAAGAAGTGGCGGCCTTTATCGGCTCAGGGGGGTTTTATTCCCAACGTTCCCCCCAACCGCGGCGGCCCGTCTCGTTTTATTATTTTCCCGCCCTGTAAAGCTTCCTGCTTCTTGCTACTTTTTTTCTTGTTTGTTTGTTTGTTTTTTCTTTCGACAGTTCTTATTCTCCCGGTGCTGTTTTGCAAGATGGTTGCGTTGGACATTTTTCCACCCATTTGTTCCCTCCAATCGCCGTTCTGCCTCCATCCCCGGCTGCGGTCCTGTACAACGACGCGCGCTATCTCGATGCATGCGTTGTATTGTTTTCGTTACAAAAACTAGGCTCGTCGAACGCTCGTTGAGGGAACTCGTGGGGCTCCTTCTCTGTCTCAATTACTGCTCGGGACAGCATGATATAGTTGTTTAATGTGCTTCTAACTGTTTTGATCCCTACGTCAGCTTTAACTTCCTGTTATCGGTTGGAGGGGCTTGATTTTTATGAAGTGCACGGTTTGCTTTGGTAGTGAGCTTATTTTGTGTGCCAGATTTTTTTAGCAGCGAAGCTGTCTATGGCCAGGATCCATTATACTGATCGTAGCCGGTGACATACCGACAGTAGCGCAAAAATTTTCAGCGTATGAAAAAAAATTCACAAGAAATTACCGAAGTCCTGGGGCCTCCATATATTTACAAGACGGCTTATACTGCCCCTACAAACTGCTTCTCAGCAATGTACGTGCGTTTAAAGGTAAAGCCGACTTTAAACAATCAGCATAAGCATGGTTTTTGTAAGCTCGCTTTCCCGCAGTGTAATTTCACAGTGAAGCATTCGCAGTGAAGGATGCGACAAAATTTTCAAGATTTTTTTGGAGAATTTAAGAAAGAAACATTGGCTAATACGCACTGCGCACATAAACAAGACTGCCTAAAGATTGTTGGAAGTTCCAGGAGTTCAAAGGTATGCGCCATCAGATGTGGTCACACGGGACACACGTTTTTTTAGGTGAACAGATCATACATGCTCCGGAGTCTGACACATGGTTGGCCGCAATGGAACGTCGAGAATCGAGTTAGCGGCGCGCACTTACGGTTCGAATGCTCGATTCGCGCTTTCAAATACGTCATTCAGGCACAACGGCCGAATTGACAAACAGAAAAAATGAGACAATACAGCTCCGAATGCAATGTGAAACAGCGCTGTCATATTCGTTAAGACCAAGCAGTATCCTGTGTTTACAGTAATTAAAAGCGGTGCATATATACAGTGCATGTATCGTTCGAGATAAGACGCTGAGGGCCTCATACTTGTTTCTGTTCACCGACCTTTTACCCTCATCAAGCCACTTAGCTCTAATTAACGTTGTGCTTAGTCACTGCGCAAAGAAAGGTCTCGTCCAGTAGTCTATTCGCGGTTCCCTAGCATTACTTTGGATTCAGCACTTTGCTGTGCAGGCCAAGCTACAGCGCCACTGCGTTCGGGTGCTTCATTCGTCTCCCGGCATTTTTATTTTAAACGGCAGCGTTTCGCTTTGCTCTGCTGCTCTTTTTTTATCCGTAATGAGCTGTTCTATTTTTTAATCCATAGCCTGTTCAGCGTGTCTATCGAAAATGGCAGTGTGTGGACTACGTTGCCTCCTTTTTGTCCTTGCCTGGACAAGCGTTCTAAATGCTTAGGCATTCCTACGGGGGACTCATCATGGAAACACGTCTGTCCGCCTCTACCGCTTATGTGTCAAACTTTTGCAGCATACGAAGATGTTCATAATAAAAGGTTCCGGGCTGTTAAGTTCGGGCCCCTCACTTATTAATTAAAACTGCCCGGCAATTAGATATCTTCCACTGGGGTTAGCTTGTTTTGGGTTAGCTTGTCATCGGCTTGTTTACCTATATTGTGTTTGTTTCCCCACCGGCCGAGCTAAGTTAGGCGCGAGGAGCGTAGGGAGAAACCACGGAGGCTTCTTTGTTATTCGCCGTGCTTTTGTGTCCACCCGACGAGCTGGCCCGGAGACCGACGCATACGAACGCGTCGGTCGCTTCTGAAAGCGATGTAAGCTTTCGAAGAAGGATTTCCTTGCGAGAATCCCCGAAGCGGACGGGAGCTGAAGGTAAGTCAAGGGGTCAAACGTTGGGTCAGAGTTAGGAAGAGGTCACCAGGCGTTCTGTCTGTGATAGTTGCACTGCGCAAAGTTGCTGGGCGAAGTTCGTCACGCGTCTGAGCCTGGCGACTTGGCGGCTGGGATGCGTCGTTGGGTAGACGGCCAAGCTTTGTTAGGAGCCCCACGTGTCTACAAAGGAAAGGAATCCTGGCGGCTCGGAGCACATACATAGGCGTGCACGGTATGACAATACTTTAAGACGTGTCGCCCGAGAGCCGATTTCATGAGTTGGGTCTACTTTTAGTCGGTTGGTTTTCATTTCTGTTATATTTGTGTTTTGCGGAATACCTTTGGGTTTCTGTATGAGAGTGAGAGAGGTGGGTCACATGACTATTTTTTTGAACCCACCTAGCTTTGTTCGTCGCGGTGGCCAATCAGAGGCCTAGTGTGGGCTAATAATGAGCCATCCTCACTCTCAAGATGTGGCGTCCCTTGTGTGGGCGGGGTTTTGTTGGTAAAACCGAGCTGTTTGATGTTTGAGGAGGAGGGAGACAAAGAACAGAGAGAGGAGGTGGAGAGCGGTGAGCCCCGCTTGACGCGGGCCTTGCCCGACCTCTTGTTTGCGATCACGAGCCATGAGTTGTAAATACGTAACGTAAATAAAGTGTACATATTGTACATTTTGAGTTTACTTGGAGTAGACCGTCGTTGGCTATGTGCCGTCGGCCAACGAGCCAGCGAGTCGTCGTCTCATCGGATCATCGCTTCGATCATCGACATCGGCGACCGAATCACCTTTGAAGTTTAACTCGGCCCCTTCACGTTTTTTTTTTTATTACGACGGCTTCCTAGTAGTGTATTGTGTAGGTAGTGAAGCCGACATTCAAAAGTCGTTTTGTAGGGCACTTTATACGGAAACTTGCATTCCTTGGAGGTATTTTATAAAAGGCGCTAGGGCCGTAATACTTTAATGCCACAGTTGATATAATGCGTCTAAAAATATCTTTTAAGCAGTGCATTTCTGCAGAGCTGGCAGAATTACTTCTAAAAAATATATAAAATACATTAGTCATTACTTCGCTAGAATTATCTAAAATGTAGTTAAATTACATTAGAAATTACAGGTGGCTGAAAGTAATGGCATTACATTACTATTACTTTTCAAAAGTATTGAAATTACTTTGAAATTACATTGAAACGCATGAAAAAAGAACGAAGAGGCACGAGAAAGGAGGCAGAGCTCTCATCGAAGGGTTGTTCCCTTCGCGTTCGTCGAGTTCCAATGCCAAGAGACTCTCTGGGCATTGGAACTCACTTGGTCAACTTATCTTGGTTAACTTTTTATGCCGTAAGAGAAGAGGACCTATATCGTAGTCAAAAGTAATCGAAAAGTGATGTGAAATTTCCATGAAGTTACTGGCCTAAAGTAATTTATTACATTACTAAATTACCAACACTCAAAAGCAATTCATTACATTATTCATTACACAACAGAAAGTAATTCAAATACTGTAATTTAATTACCCTAATTTCATTACTGCCACGTCTGCATTTCTGTTCAGTAGTGAAGCCGTGAATAAACACTCGGTGTCTAGGGCTTCAAATGAGTGCTTGGGTTTTCTGGAGACATTTCATAAATGGCCCTTGGACCTAACATACTTCAATGTCAGGTATCTTAACTACACCTAAAACACCTTCCCAGCAGTAGACTTCTGTATAACGGTGAAGCTGATATTAAAGGAGCTTGGTGTATAGCAGATAGGATTACGCATTTATCCGACCATACCCTCCTGGGAGTTTCCGCAATTTTTGGCTAGCACATTGCCGCGCCAGATAAGCTGGCACTAAATGGTGTCTTTCTCGCAGTCCAAGCCCATACATCGTAGACAACGCAATTTGTTGCAAGAAGCACTTCTTCTTATCAGCCAGCGCACTACAACTTTTCGCCGCCTTGAGTAGGACGCGAATACTGCGCCTCTCTGGTGAATTTTCAGTAGCTTGTGCCGGAGTTTGGTTGGAATTGGTAAAACTTCGTTGAGCTTCGGGCGGATTATGCAAATGTGGCTTCGTAACAGCGCTTTCCCCAACTCATTTGAGCTTGCAGGGAATCCGCCGCGCGCCGTCGGCAAATTTATGCACCCTATTGCGTCAATAGAGAACGCCCTCTGGAGAACGCCCATCCACAGGCTCTTGAGCCTGGCGGAGCAATGCTGACATTGTACGTATTCTAGCTTGACATAGGGGCATTATTTCTTGAAGAACGGCTATCCCGAAGACGTCCAGCGAAAATTAGGCCCTTGTGCTCCCCCAAATATTCGGATGAGGTCAGTATACATAATGCCATCCGCTCCACAACCGCCTAAGCTCCCTCATTTAAGTCAAGGTCTTACTGTTGATGCACTTCGACCCGCTACAAATACTCACGTCTCTTGTTTCTTACTATATTGAGGTAATGAATGACCAAATGACAAAGTTAGAATTACAAATATCTTTTGAAACATCTCACACCAGGAGATATAGCTTCGAAGTAATTGCATATAATTAATTATTCTTTTATTCTCTACGGATTTATTTGTGCTGGGCGACCGCTTCGTTCCAGAACACTGCAACTATCACCTTTGCGCGAGTGTTTTCTTACGGCATAACATTTTTCAGGGAGAAGAAGGGAGAAGAGGAATACGCTTTTTTTTTCGATACATTTTTCTAGATAATTAGTTTTCTAGATTCTAATATTTTCTATATATTGCAGGTGCGGGTAGCAATATTTGAAAGGACGATCTACGCCATCCTCTCACGATGTCTTTCAGTGGTATAATGGTATTGTTTCTGTCACATGACTATACTGCCATAGAACTCATAGGTGGACAGTGCCCCACAGTGCCATGACCCGAGACACAAAATGAAGACGAAGAAATGGCTGGCGCCTAACCTGCGCGAGCTCTGTTGTGTCCGGCCGCCATGTACGTTCGGTTAATCGCATCTCTTTGCAACCATGGGACGTCTCATCTGTTCTGCCGTCCAGTAACAATATATGGAGCCAATATTGTAGTTGCACGCAGCGGAAAAATCGATTTACAAATTTTTCCATAAACCAAGGCGTCAATCACAGAAGCTAAAGTTTTTTGTTTGTTTGTTTGTTTCTGATCATGCGCTGCAGCGAACGCAGCAAACAAATTGCTTTCTCTAAAAATAAGAACGCGTGAGTACGTAAAGCTTTTCTTAGAGGGCTATCCAGTCAAGTTATCCCTTGATGATTCCATGGTCTACTTTTAACAGAAATAATGTCTTGAAAAAGTGTGCCAGTTTAGCAGGCCTTCAATGGCTACGCTTTGTTTTTTAAGTGCGAATGCACTTCTTAAGCGACCCTGAACCTGCGTCCACCGGCGATGTCCGCGCACCTGGAGATGGGCGCGCGCAGCCTGGCCGCTGACATGGCACATACCCACGCGGGGGATTGGCCAGGAATCTCCTCGTCTTCCTTGGCAACGGGGGGAGATGGGCGCGCGCTGCCTGGCCGCTGACATGGCACATACCCACGAGCGGGATTGGCCAAGAATCGGGCGTGAGAAGGGCTAATGCACCTGCTTAAAGGAGTACTGACACGAAATTTCAAAGCTGAGATCCGCTCTAGCAATCAAGTACAACGACAACACAAATAGGTGTCTGTGAATAAATGCATCTTTCTTTCTTTGTAGTTGTGTGTGTGTGTGTGTGATCTCTCTTTCGCGAACATTACCGAACCACGCAAATTCAACTCGTGCATTCGCACTTTCACATTCTTCCCCTCGGGGAAATGCGGGGAATTTCATGAAAAGTGCGAGCCATTGCTCTAGATTCTTTGGAGAGCTTGTCTACCGCAGTGGCTATCACTATTGCACGAGAAGCGAGTATTGCAACGAAGCCCGGCAGTAACACAGCAAAATTATGTGACTAAAACTAAGCGCTACAGTTGGCGCAGTAGTCTACAAAGAGTGACGTGTATAGCCACTCGAAGATTTATGCCAAACACTAAGTGGGCTCCGAGTGAACCTCCCATTGCTTGTAACGTTTAAAGAAACATGTGCTCCGTTAAACAGATTAGGACGACGGAGATAAATGACAGACACAAATGCCAATTCGTCTTCGCATTGTTTTTTAGTCATTGTTTCTTCAGTGCCGCACATTTTTTCTTCAAGTAGAGACCAACTAAGTCAGTAACAAGTTTTGTTTTGCATTTAACGATTGTGCGTAGGCGCCTCAGAAATCAGCAGTTTTAAAGGGCCGAGGCTAAACAGGCAGACGTCAGCATTTTTCGTTTTTCTGCCCTTCAACGCGATTCACTGTAGCGCTGTTCATACCACATGCGAAAGCCTCCCAACGGGTTCAATATTGAGGGCTACGGCTTTTATATAAAACTTTCCAGTGCCAAGAGAGAATGAGCCACAGACTGCGGCGTTTTCTTGTGACATGACAGGTCGCGACGGAAGCAACAGATACTCTGTCGCTGACAACGGGCCATAAATTATGCACTTTGTGTCCGCAGAAAGTGCGAAGAAATAAAGAAAGAAACTCTGTGTAGCTTTCCTGTGCCTGCAGTGTTGCCTTTTCACAACGGAAAGGATTTTCCTCTCCTGCCAGCTCGTCTGTTTCCTCTGCTGTCGTTCTTCATGTCCCGTTTATATCTATCATTCTCCTTCCATCATCGTTTGCTTCGCATGCCCAGTTCCTACCAGACGACAAGGAGCTTGTTTATCCCGCCCATTTTTTCCAAAGCGAAGCTTTATATAGCTAAGCAAACATAAAATACGACAGTCGTGTGTAGGCGTAAAACTCCTCCAACGCTGCCTCATTAGAATGCGCGAAAGCAACGCTGGTAAGTGGAAACAGCGCATCGGAGGGAACGAATCACACAGGTAAACACCGGCCGCACGTTACAGTTTCGCTGCTTAAACCGGCCCTGCAACACTTTTTTCAACTTTTTTTTTTTTTCTGAATCTGATATGCTTGCAGAACGTAGTCAACCAACACATCCAGTACTTAGATTAGGGGGTCGCAGAGCACCTCAGCCAAAAATTACCGCTCTATCCCATCAGATAAGTTGAAACCTTGCTCGAAAGATTTTTAGCTCTTTCCCGGTTTTAGCGTTCTTCGACCGCTTGAATTACGTAATTGCAGCGGTGCAGCGGCTATTTGCGGGCTTTCCTTCACTTGCAGCAACGAACGCATTCGATAGCCACTTTAAAGAGAAAGTCACAAAAGCAAAGCAAAAACGAAAGGCGTATCCGATGCGACGAGCTAATCACGCAGTGCCGCTCCGTGCTGGCGATAACCATAGCTTTGGCAGTGCTTTCAGACATAAAGGAAAGAGTGCAAATGTTAAATTTGCCGGTAGTGTTGCAGAGTCTGTACGACGTGCAACGGCTCTTCTTCTTCTTTTTTTTTTTTTTTTACGAGGATTTGGTTTTTTGTTGCCCGCCAGTGTTTTCACGACTATTCTTTACTTCAGACGAACAGATTCTGAACAGCACTCCCCTTGGAAGCACCAGTCGCTGCTTTGAGGCCGAGATTGCATAGTGGTTTTCTCTACTTAAAGAAGGGTGGCAAACAAAAAAAATAGCGGCTACACTGGTTTGGGCCGCTTCGCCCCGTTGCGGATGAGTTGCGGTTCGACTCAGTCAAGTAGCATAACGATTCGTGGACCATTCCGCGAGTCCTGAATCGTTTTGCGAACGTAAAACCATGAGTATAAACTGAAAAGCAAGTGAAAGAAACTAAGAACACAAACTACCGGGGCTTCACGTGCACTCCAGAGAAATCAGCGTTACATATTCTATACATGAAGAGTCGTGTCCACCGTCCCACTCCAACTCCCGACCTTGCCCCAACAATAAACAAAGTCCGTATGCCTAAAGTAACCTACATACGAGTCCTAGGCGTCCTCTTGCAAAGGGACCAGGGATGGAGCACACATCATCTTAAATCCCTTTCACCTCCACCCTCTTCTATCCAAGACTGGCTCGCGCCGCCGCAGAGGAAACAGACCGAGTGGCCGTGGTGGCGAGCTTTCGTGGCTCACGTTCGTCAGGTTCTCCGGTCTGTATGGATATTTTTTTTCCTTTAAGAACCCCAGACTTTGGGGGTCTTTTTCTTTGTTTTTGTGTGTCAATAAAGTTTACCAACAACAACAACAACAACAACAGCCAACTCTGTGATTTCAAAAGTGACTCACCTCATTCGCACATACACGAACAAACGCAGCGTCATTTGGAAAAAAATTCCCCGTACAAGTGACACAACCCCTCCCCGTGAGCCGGATAGCATACGGCACCCCGCACCTCTCAGTCTGCCCGCATGAACGCACCAAAAATCTACGCAACTACTCAACAATCCAGCAAGCTAGCCCCATGACTCCCAACTCACACCTTCACGCAACAACATGCCGAGCCTCACCCGATCTCCGATGGCCTTCCCGTTGTGCTGGGGGGAGATTTCAACGTCAACTATACTCACAGCTTGAAACGACCTGACTGCTGTTATGCGTGGTCGAGTGGTTTGGGTTGGTGGGTTGCATAGACAGTAAGATTCCTACGACGAGGGAGGTAAACGGACAGCCCCACGTTTTCCCGCTAGAATAAAATTCTAGTCCTTCCAAGTTTCATTTAGCTGATTAACTAGGCAGTACGTACAATCTCAAATTACAAACAAATGTGTTTTGTTTCGTGCCGTTTCTGGACTGCGCCCAGCTTCGGTGGTCATCCTTCTTCACCGAGTGGAAGGGCACTGAGTTTTATGGGTGAAGCCCCTTAGGGGCTGGGGCTGTTGGCGTCTCCTGTCATCGTCGTAATCGTCGTCTCATGTAGTCACGGTACTAAAACACCGGGGAACTTGTTTACGCATTGCACTAGAGCGTAACGCGTACTAAAAACACCGGAACCCTCGTTTACGCCTCGCGCTAGAGAGTTTCGTGCTTGAAAGACAAGAGACCTTTACAGCAAAGCCTGTATGCCTCTACCCCCCAACGGTTTCATCTCCATTTTCAAAAACGCCTAGGCGCCAAGAATACACTTACACGCTGCAATCTTCGCCCCTCCCCAGGTTTCAGGTTAGTGGAGATGGCCCGGTATTTTTTTCTTGAAGTTTAAGATACTGAATAAAAAATACTTTTTGATTCCTATTGCCGCATGCTTTTCTGAGATACCAGGAAGGGTAAGACATCGTACACTTGACTATTGTTCGAAAAAAATTCTTGTAGACGGCCCTGGTACTTTATTATGCCTTAACTATTTGCTTATCGCATTTCGAGCTACCAGTAATACTAAATGCGATGTTAACAACGTCCATCTGACTATTTCAGCACATTGTTGCATCTTGTTTATCAGAGTAGAACCATGACTTAGCGACGTTGATATCGTTGCCGTGGCTTCCACCATCTAATCAAAGCGCGACTGTGATTCTGGATCATGCCGTCGTGGCGAAACTCGCTTTGAGCACAGCAACCAAAGAGGCCGGAACATAATTGGTATGGCGCTGAGGCAGGTCTGGGTCACTAAGTGTCTTCTGAGACCACGCTGTTACCCCACTCTCAACAACAAACAACATCTGCAAAAAATGAGCGAGAACAGAACGCGGGTTTTCGTCTGACATCGAAGACTGACTGAGGTATCTCCACTTACACCCCACTGTAGTACTATTTCTTTGATCTACTCAAACAAAACAAGAAAGTGGGAAAGAAGGAGCGTAACATTAAATGGATGTAGTTACGCAACTGAGTCGATGCGCTGATTGTACTCGTTGCAAAACGTTGGCCAACTTAAAACACCTAGAGCTGCTTTTGTTTTTGCTGTCATATCATGTGCATAGATAACAGCGACATGCTGGATCGGTACACTCGCGTCCTTCACTTCCATTGTCGTTATTCTAGAAGCAGGGGTTTATGGATCAGCGGTAGTTGTCGTGATGCTTGTCATTGACCTTGTTCCCACTGTGATGCAACCTCCGAACCGTCCACTCCGTTTACTGAAATTCGGTACTTGCAGACACAAAGTTGGCATTTCGGTTTATATTCATCACTACGCCTTTGTTCCTAAACTATCAAGGCTCCAGCTTCCGATTTTCGCTCATCTTACAGCAGTAGGCGTCTAAATTTTACGCCATCATGTTTCGAGGGATGTACTGAATTCCGCGCTAAACTTCGGCGACAGAAGCTCTCCCTTCTAAATAATGGTAAAGACAACAAGAAACGACGCTGAATGTCTCAAAGTGTTCAAAGGCGCGGTCGAAAGCGGATGTCCGTAAAACGATCGCCGTCCGGAGAGAAAAACGAGAGCACACGGAGCTTATCACGCAGAAAGTTTCTACTTAATTTTCATCAAAAGCAAACAAGTACGATTGTTACCCTGACTGAGCCCATGTTCGCATTCGCAGCGATCCGCGCCTTGTGACATTAGGCCTTTTTCCCCGCCGAACACGAAGCGCACCACGCAGGCGCTTGCCGTCCGAGTAAATGGCCGATCTGCGCCGCTCATTAGTTTACATTAACGGGTGCTGCGCTGGCCACCGTCTCTGGAAACAGGCCGCAGCTGTCCTTACCCCTCTAAAACAGCCGCAAGAATAGAAACCAAAGAGAAAAAGAGCACGGCAGTGCTCGTTACCTTGGCGTCGCCCTTAATCTTGGAAATGAATTTCGTGTATTTCCCCCTTTCCCTGTCTTCTGTTATTCTGATGTCGTATTGCTAATTCCGGAAGCACGCAGCTCTGCACATTCGATTCCGTTTCGTTTCCTTTCATTTTCGCTCATGACTTTGCTTCGACGTTCGACTTCTTCGCACATTATAGTGAACAACAACGAGTTGGGAGCGGCATATTTCTTCATCTTCTAAACCAGCTCGTCTCACACTGTCGCTGTTGTTTTCTGATGGGTATGCGGGAGGCGCGGGGGAGGTGGGGCCTAATGAAACGCGCTCGTCGCGAGCTTGCAGTTGTTGCGTCAGCAGCTCCGGCGGAGTCCGGCGACGAAAGGCAGAGTGTGCGGGAAGAGAGAGCAGCAATGGTGCGATGGATGGCCTGTCGCTTGCGGAGGTTTCTAATTGCTTTTGCGCGATGGCGTTTCCCTTGCTGCGAGGACACGTCGCCGAACGCCGGAGCGATTTACAATAGCGGCGAGTGGTGCCACGGCGCAAGTAGCCTGCAGCGTTTGCCTCTCACGCTACATGTCTGCTGCAGGCGTCCTGGTGGTCGTTGTCTCGGTTCCAACCACTTGCGCCGAGAAGAGATGACGCTTCGAGCAGAATGTTGGTTGCAGGGTGCGCTGGACACTTGGGCGGACGTCAAGGGAAAATGGCAGTGTGTTATGTGGTGTCGATGGAGCCTCCGCGCCTCGATTGCGTTTTCATCCTATCGTCGTCGCGAGCAGTCTCATTTAAACCCCAATGTTTAATCGGTGCGAACTGCAAGAGTAGGGCGATTAATGGCTGTCACATTAATGGCTGTCACGATCGCGTTCCGTCAAGTTTCTCCTCTTTCATGTCCTTAATGATCGTTATGTGATGGTCCCTGATGACTCGTCGCTTGGCTGTCGGATATGCCGACATGACACCAAATAGAACTGGCGGTGGTGCCACTATGCTTTTTGGTATGTGCACGCGTGCGTGCGTGTCACAATAAGAGTAGCTTGCGAAGTTGAATGAACACGCAGATGAGCAGTTTTCTTGCTTTTTCTTAAGCGCGGAACACTTTAGGGGCTCGGCTTGCCGCCGTCGCTCGTCTGGCGTCACAGCATCAAGCCACCCAAGTAACGCTACAGTGGCTAGAATAGGAAAGTGTGATGACCGTGCCCTCTCCCGCGTGACGCTGTTGGATGAAATTCCAGGTGGCGCTGTCACACGCTTACACTTTCGCTGCGACGGCGGCAGAATACGAGGTACGAAAGTATTCGCGCGCAGGACCACATCGAGAAAGCCTTTTTTATAGCTATTCTACGTGCTAGCGCAAATTGAGATGCAATGAATGTCGTATTTTTTTTAAGAACTATTATCATCGCAGTTTACAACCGACTGGACGTGCTTGGACAGCTGAATATAGCCGGCTGGCTCTGACACTTATGAAACGCACATCAGAGAATTGTGGACTGGTAACTGGTAAACACGCATTTTATTTTTGACGTGCTCGTTACAGACGGACAGACTGCTCACTTTTGGTGAATTTCGCATGTTTCGTTGAAATAAATTACGAAGTCTCGAAGCCATCAACTTTCTTTGGTCAATGGGCCTTAATTGCCTTTCGCTGCTTGTTCCTTTTTTGTGTGTGAACAAATTCAAGCATTGTTTTCTCGAATTGTCTTCGGAAAAGCGTTTTCGACCTTCGATTCCGCTGTTACGTGAGGAAATGGAGCTGAAGTGCTTCTTCCTTTCACGACAAGGACAAAACGATCGACCAAAACGAATTTGATAGCCATGGACGGCCGGGGAGAGGAGCAGATTACTTTAGTATGTCAGATGCTTCGTAAATGCTTCCAATGTCTGGATATCGTACGTGTACGGGATTTGGCTTTATCCTGCACAGTGCGACACACGCTGTAAGCCACAGTGAAGGGGGAAACACTCGATCCGCGTGTGGTTTCCCCAATGTTGCCGAAGGTAGGGTCAAGTTCTTGACAGAAAAGGAGCATGGGGTTCTTCAAACTCTGCACTCACAGGGGAGTCACCATCCTTAGCTTTTTTATGGGTGGGTGGGGCCGCGGGTGCGCTTCTCGTTTGACATTTCCTGCTCGGGGAAGTCGTTTCGGCTGGTACTTCGGAGGACTTGGAAATTGCGTGGGTAGATTTTCCGGGGGCCTATGTAGATTGAGACAACTTCTCTGTACACGGTATGTTAAATGTGCCGGGGGATGTCTCTTACGTCGAAGTGTAGCTCGCACATAGCGGTGTTTTCCTTGAGCCGCTTCTCAGTACGTGGTATTTCTCGTCGCCACTGCGCAATACAGACGCACGTCCTTCGGAACGCCAAAGAACGACAGTTTCTTTTTGCAGGACTTGTACACCGTACAAAACTGTGGATCTACTTTTGCGGCACTAATGCACCCTTAAACCTGCTGCGCCACGGGAAACAAGCGGTGCTTCTCTCTGGGCAAAGCGGCAATCGCATTGCAGACGATCCGCGCGCGCCTCACCAGGCGACGTGTAAACGATCGCGCGCGCCCCCTCGCGGATCCCTATCGGCTGCTTCAAAGCGCTTCGTAGGCGCTGCATGCCGCTAATCACACTTTCCTATTCTAGCCACTGTAGTAACGCGTAACGGGTAACGCGACGTCACGCACCCAATCATAGGCTTCGAAAAGATATCCGCTATCCCTGGTCGAGATCGAACCTGGTTCTCTCACGTTACGAGGCTGGGCAACACGAACACACGTTCCTCATATGCAAAGTGTTGCGGGTGATCATTGCGCTGCGCCCTTGCCACGATGACTGCCGTTGCTAGGCCGCAAATAATTACAGAACAACATAAAATACGGGAAAATTCATGAAATAACGCATTAATTATCCAAAAGAAATGAAAACTCCATGCAGTGTCCTTTTATGGACCTTTTCAGGGGCCTCGGCGCCCTCTCATGACTACTTGCGGTATCAACGCCAGGCTCATACTGAAACTACTCAAGAGAGGGCGCCACAGCCCCTCTAGCGAATCATTGCTACGCTTTTGACAGTTCTCACTTTCAGTGGAACTGTTTCTTTTTCAGTGCTAAGGAAATCGCTGCTTTAACAAGAAGATTTCTTTTTTGTGCGTGAGCTGCGATATCATGGTAAGGCCTCGAGATACTCAGTGGACCAGCTCAGTGCGTAGGAATTGCAGGGTATATTAGAACTATGTTTTTACTTCTTTTATTCTCCTATTTTGTTGAAGCACTCGCCGCGGTGGCTCAGTGGCTAAGGCGTTGTGCTTCTGAAAACATGGACGCGGGTTCGTTTCCCGGCCATTGCGGTCGCTTTTCAGGTGGAGGCGAAAAGCGAAAACGTAGAAAGCGCGCAATGGACGCGAATCTGCCCCAAAACAGGCCTAAAACAATCCTCGCTAAAGCAGACGACAAAGCAGACGGAAGGGTTCTGCCGACACACCCGCCGGGGTGAGCACGGGGAGCGCCCTTTCGCCGCAC
Source organism: Haemaphysalis longicornis (assembly GCF_048455015.1). Classification (NCBI taxonomy): domain Eukaryota; kingdom Metazoa; phylum Arthropoda; class Arachnida; order Ixodida; family Ixodidae; genus Haemaphysalis; species Haemaphysalis longicornis. Next base: position 46,717,713 of record NW_027526361.1, on the reverse strand, counting down.
CCATTCGCCCATTCACCGTGCCATTTACAGTGTGCTCAGTAAGTGAAAACCTCCCTCCCCCTCTCCGGCCGCGTTGGGAGTTTCCTCTCCCACCCGCCACGAAGGAACCGTTGGCTGGTAGAGGTAGAAAGCTTTGCTTTCAAAAACAACTGCCCACGTATCTGCTCACTTCACTTCAAATGTCTTCGAAAAACGATAGTTATAGCCTTCTGTCGCCCCTGCATGTAAATATCTCTCTTCTCTTCCGCGCCCTCCTGTCACTCCCTTCCCCTCCTGTTGTGCTCCCCCCATGATAAGCACGGACGAGATTTGCTGAAGCCAATTGAATTTTCAAACGTCCACTGCTCGCGCGCCATTTACGAGAACCTTTTCTCCTCAGAACGCTGCCACGTGGTCTGCTCCCTCTGTATTTTTGCATCGAATAATTGCTTTCAACGCGCATATATATATATATATATATATATATATATATATATATATATATATATATATATATATATATATATATATATATATATATATATATATATATATATATATATATATATATATATATATATATATTTTCTATCGCAAATATCAAGCAAACATTTACTTTCGATTAAAAGAACACCGCAAGTTCCAATTGTGTATGGGTGTTTTGCCTCAGATAGGCCCAATGTTTTCATTTTGCTATAGCGAGTATAAACTGCGTTTCAAGATTTAGTGGTTTGGAAACGTTTTCTGCTTATACGCCTCGAGCGCGGCCTGTAGGGGCGCCACTGAAATCCCCCTAGCGGCCCGTTTCGAAAGCAGGCGCGGGAGTCCCCGGCCCGCTTCCCCCTGCCGCCGTTGCTTTTGGGGCTCGTTCAAGAGAGCGATTTACCGTTTGTCCGCATTCAAAATACCGAATTACGTGGAGCAGGCACTCTGTTCGCAAGCGTGGTGTGTTCACGAGAGTATAAACGTATATGACGCGATCTTAGTGAGATCTATATGAGCGTCGGGCGTGTGTCACAGGCCGGCGTCCCGAAGCCAGCATTTGCATGCAGCTGATTGCAATTCCGCTGCCCTGACATTTAGTGGCAGTGTCTCCGTAAGCAGTGTTTCCTCCGATGGTCATGTTGCGGCCATACACACTATGATGTAAATTGACTTTGTGCACTTACAAAATCCAGCGGAGCACTCATATCTGACAGCACGCAAGTTACGCCTGCCAATATCACATATCAGATATTTATCAGTATTATGAACAAGCCAATGCGGCATAAATTTCACAAACATAGTACGAATGAAGTACGATGGATAATGCAAAATTACACTCCGGAGTCAGCACACGATGACAAATTTAATGCTGTGTCGTCTTGTCCCGAGGTGAGCGCTCGCAAAGATTCATCTGATACATTTATCCTCCACGAGAAGCGCGAAGATGGGCTTATAGAGATATCCGCGTCCCTGACCAAAATCTTCTTCGAAACATCGTATGACACAGGGAGACTGCAGAATCTAGCATAAACCGAAATGGAGACCCTTATCAGATACGACACTCTTCCAACGAGCCCGTGTGTACGAGATTTCGGCGCACGTTAAGGATCTCCAGGTGGTCAAAATTAATCCGGAGCCCTCCACTACGGCGTGCCTCATCGTCTCCGTTGCGTCGGCGCGTTAAACCCTGCAACCCATCAATCAACTCTTCCAACGACACCTCGTATCGCTTGTGAACTGTCAACGTTGTATTCTTCAAAAAATGCGTCCGCGGAGTGATCAGCCGTCCGTTGAAGGCGAAAAACAAACGAAAAGTGAACACGCAGCTTGTGTGTGTGGTTACTAAAACGTCCTTTCGTTGATTTCGCTCCGCATTTGTAAACAACGATAGTTGAGCGTCCTCCTCCTTTACCCTTCCCCCCATGTCTAGCGAAATATCAGTGCATTTCGCATCTAGTTGGTCTGGTGAATACTACCTTGCTCAAACAAACGTCTTTAGCATTTCAGAAGCTGCACTCATTTTTTTTTTCATTCCCCTACGACTATTCTATTTATTTCTGACTTGCAGACCTTTCATTTTCCCGTGATTTCATTACATATACCTTGGTTCTTACTATAAGGCATAAGTGGTCACATATCTGACAATGCACAGGCTTTGAGTGTACTTAACATTTTCGCGTGGCTTATATTCCCATAAAAGGCACAGGTTTTTGTCAGCTATTGGGTTATCACATCCCCGAAACATATTTTTCTACGACGTACATATTCGAAGCAAAGCCGCATTTGTTTGCGCTGCAAAACGAACCAACCTCTTACAGTGCCAATATCAGGTTTAAACGAGGCGATCACTTGTGCTGACGTGTTCGAAGGTGACAGCGGTGATATGCTGCTGCCGTCGCCGACGCCCGCAAGAGCGGCCAAGAAGCGCGCAGAACCGCCTCCCAGGGTAGCTCTTGTTGGCGTTAGAGCGCTCTACCAAGACGCAGCTGTTTTTTTAAGTGCCCTAAACGTGCAGTTAGCTTACAGACGTCACCATAACAAGTTGTTTAGTGCGCGGAAAGGCAAAGAGAAGCCAAAGAGAACCAAAACACTGCATGACCACCTATCAGCCACGCAGCGCTAATCCCGCAAACGCCGCGGAGAAGCGGCGGCAGGCGGCGCAGCGATCGCGAATCTCGAGGCGTATAAACCTATCGTTCGTGTATTCTTTTAACTCTTTGCCGGAAGGCTGAGTCGGGGGACAGACAGAGACCACCATAATTGTTCGGGTTTAAGTAGCCCAAGAGAGAAGGTCGACTTTAAAAGCGGTCATATTCGACCATTTACATTTCCCTTCGAGAAATGATCTTACCACACAGTTCCACAGTACAGGGCGGGATAGTCCTTACTCATTGATTGATAAGTAAAGGATTAGGGGAAGCCCTCCACTACGGCGCGTCCCATAGCCCGTACCTTCGGCACGTTAAACCGCAAAATCAATCAATCAATCAATCAATCAATCAATCAATCAATCAATCAATCAATCAATCAATCAATCAATCAATCAATCAATCAATCAATCAATCAATCAATATTTTGTTGAAGCAAACTATTTTTGTAGCGAGGCGAATGATCGAGCGTTTGCTTTTCTGGTGAATTACACATACAGAGGACTGGAACCAAGAAAAGAAACACCCCTGATTTCAGAAAGGCAAATACGCAGGAATGAGAAATTTGTGGATGTCTAATAAAGTAAGAGGGTGTTGCACTCTTAATATCTGTGACAGTTATGGGGAGAAGGTAGATTCGAATGATCTTCTATCTGTTAAGTCGTACCCGTCTGCGGGGTCAAACCAACCCTTCGCCCCGTAGTTCGCTGTGCTGTTTGAAGAAGTTGCTTTCGTTTATTGTTAATTTAAGCGTTGCCGCTGCACACAACAGAATGTTCATAGAGCAATCATTCCCCGCAAACTAAAATATCTTTAACTTCCCTCGTCGTCTATAAATAAAGATGAATGGCATTCGTCAAGTTATACATAGACACAAAATTACCTGAATTGGCAGAGTTTGCAAATTGCCCCAGAAAAACGAGTTGAACTTTTAGCTTTCTTTCTATTGCTACCGATTCGGCCTTGGGTAAGTCACTTTCGCCGGCCAGGAACTAAAAAAAAAATCTGCTCTTAAGATTTACGGAGATTCAACTGGGTGCGACGAAAAGTTTAGAGCACACATTACGGAAACTACGTGCTACAATTACGTCAGAGCCTAGAAAAACGGCGTTGATCAAGCGACGAGCTCTCAGTACAGCCGTAAAGGCGTCCGCGCCAATCAAGCAAGAAAAGTAGGGCCCGATCCTCAAGCGCGGGCCTTAGTGAACACGTCAAGAGCCCTGCTCCGGCCCTTTTCAGCCGTCAGACAATTACCGTGCCTGACACGTAGACGTGTGTGTGTGTGTGTACGCTGTGCCAAGCATCTATTAAAAGCTTCGCACGTGGCTCGCACATTCAAGGCCGGAGGGTCCGGGCCATCGCGATTATGTATATCGAGGAAGCGACTGGAAGCAATTAGAGTCCTCGTCTTGTCGCTCGCGCGCGCAGCATTCGTAGCCGCGCCGCCTTAAGAAGAACTGTAAGTGAGCCTGTCAGTACAGCGCTGAGCATGACCCCATCTTTAATTTATTTGCTCCTCTCCGTCGATCTAGGCGAGAATCGTTCCCGAGGAACACTCAGAAGGCTGCTGCTAAGCAGGCAATTAGTAGGCGCGCCGAATTTCGAGCTCGGGACAAGATGACCCCCCCACGCTTCCGTGTTTTGTTTCCCCCCCTTTTTTTCAACGTAGTTTCCGGGCCGCCTTTCTTTATCGTGCAATATAACGTTTTAATGAGAGCCGGCGTAAGTCTCTTCGACTACTTCGAACCCGGCGGAGCTAGACAATTCAAAGCGCTTACATTAGGGATTGCTCAAGCGAGGCGGCATTTGTTTCTGTCAAATTAGAATGTCCCATGCCTTTGTCTTGTAATTGCACTAGCGCGGCGCGAGAGTATTCTCAATAGCGCCAGTGAACTTGAAGCGCCGGATTCAGATTACAAGAGCTCGTTTCTCGTTCATTTTTTCTATAGTGCGCGTCTTTTGGGGAACACCGTAGTAGTTTTTTTTTTTTTTTTTTTTTCTGTCGGCGTTCCTAAGACCAGGCTTTAGGTCCAGGTTCAGTGTCGACTAAACAAACCTTACGAATATTGTTCGCGTAGATTATTTAGATACCTTTATAATAAATGAACATTTGAAAGGGATGAGAGCTAGAAGCTCCAAAAATGAATTGTTCGCAAGTGTTTTGAACTACTCAACACAAACACACCTCTAGCTCACGAGCGCCGCCACTTCTTAAGTGTGAATAACGTTACCCTGTGCAGGATTTAAGGAGGCTTGCCCTGAAAAGCAGAGTTCTGCAGCAATTAATTACTGTAGATAATGTTCATTTTTCAACGAGGGAGTTATAATTCTCAGCGTGCTTGGATAATACAACGTAGCGCGCCCTTCAGCGACTTGTAACCACCGCCAGTATTTGCCCATATTGTCTGCTTATTATGGTTGACAAATCTGTGCAGCGAGTCTTCCACTCCTCGAATACGCAACGACCTCGAACCATGTTCTAGCAATAGTGGCACTGTTAATTGTACTGCCACGAAATAAATAAATAAATAAATAAATAAATAAATAAATAAATAAATAAATAAATAAATAAATAAATATTGTGTCAATGTGGCCGATAAGAAGCGCAGCACTAGGCGATCTTTGCGCGCCATCGTTTTCCCGGTCGCAGGCTTTCCGTATTGCATTCCGTAAAGCGGCCCCGTGGGCCACAACCAAACCTAGCAGCAGCATCGAAAAAAAAAAAATTTTTAACGCACATGCCTGCAAACAAGGTACGGGTGTGGAGCAAGTGGGGTGGAAGGGGAGCGAAGGGAGTTCAGCAGCTCGCCGAGATAAACAAAACGGGCGTTTAGCCAGGCAGGTACACCTCCGAATATGCCCTTCCTCTAGCTTTCTGGTCTTCTTATGAGGTCTTCTTTGCCCGTAAAGCTACACCGGTTTTTCTCTTTTCTTGGAAGATGGGCTTGGCTTTGCCTTTCTTTTGTTCTGTGAGCCTCATTTGGGCGAGTCACGAATGTTCTTGCTTGCCATTCAGCTTACCCTATTTCGGTTCGCAGGCACTTCGGCACACGCCGGGTTGGCAGTTCGCGGGTTAGCAAGCAACACTTTCTATGCTTGAAATCGCCGCGTTGCAGCGCTCGATTCGTCAGAGCCTGCTGGCTGTTGGATCTTCATTTCGAACCATAGGCATTCTCGCGTAGCTTTTAAGACAGACATAAATGGCTAGGATACAACTCCGGAGGCTCGTGCGGTCTGGAATACGCGAGGTGTTCTATAGCGCGAGGTGTACTAAAATGAACGCCCCAGTGTGGTGGTGGTGGTGGTGGTGATCTATTAACAAAGGAGGGAAGAGAAAAGGCCCTGGGGATATTCTTGAACTCAACGGGGAGTTCACCCTCATACGACCCAGTCCAGGGAAGGGGATTGGGGCTTCAAAGGATAGGAAGAGAGAAGGGGGAAGAGAAGAGCGGTAGGAGAGTGGGATATAGTATTATTAGGGGGCTGTGTGTCCTCCTCCTCCTCCTCCTCCTCCTCCTCCTCCTCCTCAGGTGTGACCGCCGTGAACGGCCAAGAGAAATAGCCTTTGCTAACATTTTTTGCCTAAATTCTGCGTCCCCTCTGGGTCGTGAAATGGCCCATGATTTGTTCTTTCTGCTCTTTTCAAAAAATTGCACCGATGAGTTATAAACCATTACATCGCGTTAGAGTAAACACGCTTCTTGTATTTCATGTCGAAAATGTCTCTTAATGACAACAGCCCGCTCCGCGGCCTAGATGCTTTTAAAATGACCTCAATGTGCATTCATGGTCCTAATGCATAGACAAGACACATCTACACGTGCGACAACCAGGATTAAGTCCTAACGCAAATTACCCGCGCGGTGGCTCGGTGGCTAAGGCGTTGTGCTTCCGAGCCCAAGAACGCGGGTTCAATTCTCGCCGCGGTGGCCGCTTTTCTGATAGAAGCGAAAAGCGAAAACGCCCGTGTGTAGAAATTTCGGCGCACGTTAAAACCCTAAAGTGATCAAAATTAATCAGGAGTACCACCCTACGGCGCACCTCATAGCCGACGTGTAGCTTCGGTGAGTTAAATCAATCAATCAATCAATCAATCAATCAATCAATCAATCAATCAATCAATCAATCAATCAATCAATCAATCAATCAATCAATCAATCACCGAACGCAAATTAGAATAAGTGAAGTTCTAATGATCAGTTTTCTGCTAAATTACTGAAGATGGCCAGGAAGCAGTCGATAAAGAAATGAAAATTACAGCCGCTACACAAAGGAATAAAAGCAAGTGGTGCAAGATATCTACAAAAAAATAAAAGGAACAGGCAGACGACGCGCCGGTTTGACTACGATGAGGAAAGTAAAGATAAGGTGACAACAGCGACGACGACGACGAATCAGACGAAGATTACACCCTTTTCCGTCCCGGTCATATTCATAATTAGAAAAGGCTCGCTTAGTCGAGCGAGAAAAAAACTTCGTTTCGGGCGGCACAAGTTCAGATCGATATCAATCACTACTTCCAGCAGCACCCGCATAACTTTCCCGCCCGTTCTTCGCTGGCGCCGGTTTTCGGTTGTTTCGCAATCATTCCCCCGGCCGGCAGCGTCGAATCGAAATCTCCGTGCACGCGGGGAGCTCTTTTAAAACAGTTTAACTAAGCGTCACCTGCATCCGACGATTGCATTAAGAAATCTCCCACCGAGCCCCGCTTCGAGCCGGCGGCACGAGAGGTAAGTGGAGAGCGGCCTTTCATTTGGCGCCGCACGGACGTCGCCCTCGTCTCGGCCACTACAGGCAGCCCGGGCGGCGAGGCACTTTCGAATTCGCGCGCTCTTCCCTTCCTTTTCGTTCACGCCTGGTGATAGCTCACGGGAAATTTCTTTGGACGAGAGGGCGAACTGTTTTTCTCAGCAATGGGTGAATTCCGGGCGCCGTTCAAGCTTGTTCGCGTTTTTTAGACGAAAAAGTTGGCCCCTCTCTATTGACCGGGTCCTCGTGTTTTTGTTTATTCATCGCTTCTGGTCCAGCCAGTTGCAGGTTAGGAAACTGTGGATGACGCGGGACTTTCGAACTTTGCCCGCCGCGTCGAACCTTGCTAATTGCTGCAGCCGGTCACTCGGCAGACTATTCTCAGATGTTTTGAAGCGAATATAAAATGTCGAAATACATCTGACATACTAAAATTCTGATTTATTTTGTGCTCACTGTTTGCTTTTAGTAAGTGAATGATAGATTGCTCCAAGCCAATGAGCGAGAGACAGAGAGAGAGAGAGAAAGAGAGAGAGAGAGAGAGAGAGGGGAGAGAGAGAGAGAGAGAGAGAGAGAGAGAGAGAGAGAGAGAGAGAGAGAGAGAGAGAGAGAGAGAGAGAGAGAGAGAGAGAGAGAGAGAGAGAGAGAGAGAGAGAGAGAGAGAGAGAGAGAGAGAGAGAGAGAGATTTAATGAATACTGAAGAGGTTAGCCCCACAAATGGCGGGGCTTGCTACTTCAGATTGGGGTGAATACAGTAAGGCGAAAAAAGAAAAGGAGAAGACGCTCGAAATTTTCACGTTAGCATATGCGTGACAGAAATGTTTACTTACTAATGAAGTTGGGGATTTAGTAGCAATCTTTTGCCAAGTTGTTTGATTTTGCGTTACGTCTCCTTGCTGCGCATGTTGTCTCAGCGAAGTGTTGCTTTGCCTAGTGTCTCTGGACAGAGCGCCATTAAACGCCACCTTAGCCTGACTTTGCCGGCCTTCAACATTATCGCATTGCCACGTACTTTATTTGTTTACACGAGTAGAAATACGTAGGTAGTGTAATCGATTTATTGTAACCCTTTCTGAGTTTAAATATTTGTATTTAACTAGTTAAGGTTAACGTTTTTATTCCCATCTCCTCAGTAGCAATGCATGGGTGTTTTTCACATTTGCCAGCTACTCAGTTTTTCGGAAAACGGTGACAGAAGTATCACGTCGACAAAATTTATGGAAGCAAAGTTTGCGGCTACGTTTGATTGATTTTTCATGAGAAGGGTGAATGTAAGCGACGCACGTCCGCGTCAGATTTTTATGCAACACTTAAAATGGAACCTGCCATCATTCTAAGTCTATGAACCAAATCTTGAACTTTGTTTCATAGACTATACCATAGTAATATTAATGGTAACACTATCGGTAATATTCACATCGTCGTCACCAGCATTCTAATCCTTGGCATGCTAATTTCTACAGCTTGACGAAGAACACAGCCACTCACTTTCAAACGCTGCTGTCTCAGGTGATACGAATCCAATCTTAGTCCCGAATTTTCTCACTCCATCTCTCCGCTGAACTTTTCATTTTCGAGCACTCTACCTTTTGTTCCGCATAACGCGCAGTTTTTTTAAACATCGTACTCATGGCTAGAGAGCAGCAGCACAGCAAGTACCGTGCGCAACTCCGCAACAATTCTTAAAGTCAATAAACGCACCCACTTACGTCCACGATCCAAAAACGCCCGCCAGTGATAAACACAACGTACTCCGTATACAAAATTGCTGGTCCGCGTCTTCGCATGAAACTTCATTATGATTGAGCAGATGACTCCTCCCGCTGCTCTCAACAGCATCCGGACGGAGGATGATGAGAGTTCGCTGTCCTTCAGACCAGCGTACGCCATTCCTGCCCAAAACGCCGCGCAATGCTAATCATATTCGCCACAAGGGTGCTAACAACGCCAATTTTCTTTCGAGTAGTTCACGCGTAACATCCCTCTACTGAAGCAACAGCTGAGAATAAGAAAACGGGAGAGGGGGAGGAAAGGGAGCGCATAATAAATTATCGGACCACTGGTTCTGCACGGACATGGCGCGAGCATTTCGCCGAATGGCGGGGCCTGTTGCTCGTGGCGAGCCACTCGACGAACGAAGACCTTCCCAGCGTCCACCAGTGAGTGGACGTCGTCGGCACTCGCCGCTCGGACAATGCGATACGAACGGGCAGAATGGGTGCGCACCTGCCGCACACTCGTCTGTCCCAGTCCGGGTCCCTGTAGCACGCGCTCGAGTTCGTTTATTCTGGAGCTACTGGCGTGCGCGGAATCTGCTTTGAGTAATGACTGATGTCTCAGATAGTGCGACGCGCGAGGCAAAGTTTGCGGGGCAAGGCGAAGGTAGTAGTTAATTGTAGCAGGCGAGAGTGGCGGGAAGTCACGTGACACTAAAAATGTGATGCGTTTATGCGAAAAGTCGACAAATTATATAAAAAAAGGTAATATCTAGAACATTTTCGCTGCTTTTTAAAAACGCTATCTGTATTCCGACCCTTAATCTTGATTCTTTTCACGTAGGCGCATAGGTTTTGCCCCATTTTTTTTATTTCCACTGAGCGAGCACTCGTAAAAGAAATGAAACTATAAATTATTTTTAAACATTCACCTACAACCTGGGTGGCCGAATGTCGAGCAGATGTACCAGCCATTGAGCATTGGACTGATTGCGAGAATCCAGGAAATAGACACAGCGAAGTGATAGTTTCACCACTGGTGGATTGAACAGTTCGATGCTCGATGACTTTGCAGCTTGCGTCATGCTCTTCTCAATTAAACATTCTGGGAGGAGCCAGGGAAAAGCTGTTATGCTACGTAGCATGACAGCTTGGCATGTGGTTTCATTCTATAACTGCAAAACCACAACTTATATGACCTGTCTGGTCCTACTTTACCAACAACCTTTAATTTGCATGCTGCTCCGGAAGCGAGGCAGTAAATACGTTAAAACTAACATGTCACCCAGTAGGCTGAAGGTGTGGACTCAAGGTTTAGAAAAGGCCTTTGGGTGTGTTAAATTTAAGCGGGCCTATCACGAACCGGTCACTGAGGTCACCGTGATCGTTCGAGCCAGGAAACACGGAATGCGTTTTCGATGTGGCCAGCCCTATAGTGGTTCCTTTGGAAGTAGTCAGTATCGGCAAACACAGACCAGTGAGGCGGAAGAGCAAGTCATATTGCTCTTTTCAGCTGTTACGTAAGGAGTTCGCTCTTTTGTAAAGTTGTCTGAGCATTGCTCATCTAAAGAGTAGCCCCACGAAGAAGTTCAGGGCTCGCTCTCGTGGTTTTTGTCTCCTGGTCTTTATTTTTCGGACTTTCTTTGAACTTGACTCAGCAAATGTGGAGACACCGCTTTATCGATTGAGCCTCAAAGTCCACTCTGCGAAGCTTGCTACTAGTTTGTTTCTCCCAGTAGGGAGCGAGATGGAGAAATTCGGCACTCTTTATTGAACTGTTCGATTTATGACCAACAAAGCGTATAGCTATAGAGCACACCCATACACTTAAGCTTAAGGCCGCACCCACCTTTCTTAGATCTCATCCTTTCAACATCATTTAGAACTTTTTGGGACCAATTGCCTGCGCCTGGCTTTTGAAAGAGGAATGACGCAACTGTCGGGAAAGTTTTTGTTACGTCAGGCATCGGGGTTGAGTATCGATTGACTCACGTTTTTATATTTAGACTGGCTGTATTGTGCCTCCAAAGAGACCGCTCTATTTTCTCTGCCTTGCCTTTTTTTTAACAGCGAAGCTTTTTAGCAAATCGTAATTTTTCGTGCGCGCAGTTAGAAATACCAAAAAATTTCCGAGCGCGCGCACCTCAGCAAGCGCGGGCCTCGCGGCGACCACTCGGTAGTTACCAAAACCAAGGAAATGTCGATCGCTCGTGTGTTCGTGCCTCGCGACGACCACCCAGCGTCCCTGGCGCACGTTTTCAAGCCAAGCATACCCAGTTGGGGAAATTGACCAAGATTGGCAAAAAAAAAAAAAATCGCTCCAATCCACCCCGTGAATGTGGTTGGAAAGCAAAGCTGCAAACGGCACCCACAACGATTATCCATGCGACGTCACTTAAATTCAGTCACATCGCTCTACAAATAGTAAAACCAGAGAGAAGTGTAATGCACTTACCACACCATTTATTACTTCAAAGAGATAATCTTGGTAAGGTTAAATTATGCATGATGCATGAACGGTGTTTGGTTGAGTTGTATTGGTGTAGCACATGAGTAGAAACTTTTTTTATAAAATTAAAGTAAGCTCCAGCCCAGTGTTAGACGATCTGACTTCTCCGTCTCTGCGCCGCGGTCGGAGGCGACGAGATTTGCGGCAGAGAAGGAGGAGGAGGAGTAAGAAATACTCCTGTTCAGTTTTATGAACGGCCCAGAGTGCAGCCCTGGGGAGTGATTCCTTCTTCTGTGGGTCCCATATGCAGTCCGCGCGGCCTGTGTTCTGTCCAACCGCTGAAGCTGGGGAGGTAGAGAGGGCCTGGACAGCAGCATCTCCCATTGCTCTTGTTGGGTAGTTGACGGAAAGAGAGGAGGGTGCTCAGGGCTAAAGTCGCACACCCCGATTACAGGGTGGAGTGTTCCTACTTCTGAGCAAAATTTACATTCAGCGTCGTAGCGATTCGGATATAAGTGAAGACGCGTAGGCTGTGGGAAGGAGCCCGGATTGTATGAGCCGTAGGGTAGTTTGTTGTTCTCTGGAAAGGTGAAAGTAAGGTGAAGGTACGGTCTGTCTCAGAAGGCGATAATGCTGGGTTATCTCCCTGAACGTGACAAGCGGGTGACTGTCCTCGTGCAGCTTTATAACACGGGAGGTAAAAGCGCAGGCTTGTTGGGTGGGCGTATTTGTTGCCCTCCATTGAAGCGTGAGGGGGTGTCCGGATGAGCTCAATGGAACCGTTTGGGGAGGGGTTTTTTAGCACGCGCAGTGCAGGTCAGGAAACCCAGCCCGACTGGTAATTCCAGTAGGCTTGCTGGGAATCGGTGACTACCCTCCGAACCCTTGGTTGAGTGAGAGCCAAGGTGATGGCTGCCTCTTCTGCTGCCGTCATTTCTTGGGTCCTAAGCGAGGTACACGCAAGGAGGTTGGTTCTGGAGGTAGCCACGATGATGGCGCATTGCTGCCCTCGATGTTTGGAGGCATCTGTGTAGATAACTGCATGATCCCCACCGAGGGTGGTGTTTGGCGCTTGAGCCCGTGCTTTTCGGTGACCCTCGTCAGGTGAGGGGTTCATATTTCTAAGCAAAGGGAGCATTTTTAGTTTTAGTCGCAAAGAGTCTGGGAATACGTCAAGCGGAGTGACATACTGGGCTGCCCAGCCATTCTGGTGAACATGCGGATACCCACCGCAGTTCTGAGTCGGACCTTCTGGTTAGAAAGGTGGCCTTCTATCAGCTCTTCCACCGTGTTGTGGAGCCCCGTGCTAAGAAGCCTCTGTGTGGAGGCACTCATGAGAAGAACAATGGCCTGATCGACCGCCTTTCAAATCATTATATAAAGCATCTCTATGTCTTCCTTGTCGAGAAGAAGACAGGGGGTTCACGTATGCGACTCTTGAGAGGACAAAAGCTTCAATTATTCGATAGGTACCGGATTCCTTTAGGCCTCGCTTCTTGGTGGCAACTCGCCTGATCATGTGTATGATCTGATTAATGCTGTTTTTGAGGCGCTGCAAGGAGACGTCACTCTTGGTGTTAGCCTCGAGATGTAGGTCCAGGATCTTGATGCTGATGACAAGGAGCTGTGATTTTTTACGTGAACACTGGAGGCCACAAGCTTTAGCACATTGGCGTACTAGAAGTGAGATGCCCTGCATTGGTGTGAGCTTCCTTTAATTTTTGTAACTCTTAGCACATGAGCAAGGTGCGCACAGAGCCGCTAGACGGGCGTGAGTGGTCGCGTGACGCTTTTACGTGGCATTCAGCGAGAACGCAGGGGGAAAACCCGTAGTTGTGCTTGGTGCGTGCACCCCCTGTCTTCCCAGTCTTCGCGTGGGCTCGTAGCTAAATTGGTAAGACAATGGGCTCTCGCTTTGTTAGTCTATTAGTTCCAGGTTCGATTCCCGGTGGTGCTAGTAAATTCTTTTATTTGTTCGCTGGAGTTTTCTGCTGACACTAACGGTCGCGAAAGAACCCTTGGGGGGTAGAGGTAAAAAGCTTTGCTTTAAAAAACAAAAAAAGAAATCTCCAGCGTTTGCTGTAACCGTGGCAACACTTGTTCGGAACGAAAAACACCCCAACGTTAGCCGTAATTGCTGCGACACTTGCTCGCAACGAGAAAGACAGGTCATAGCTTACGCCTTTACAAGGTGATGTTCAATGATTATCCCTTCCAAAAAAAGATGAAGGAAGCCCACACTTATAGGAACAACGACGGAGGAGAAGTAGATCGGTCGCAATAGTGGACTTAAACCGTCGTGATAGTCGTGAAGGCTGCCTACAGCTTCGTTACCTTCAAGACTTAGGCGTTAGTGTGAGCTTCCTTCATCTTTTACGTTACGTGACGCCAAACTATACTTTACAGTCAAGTAGACGAGCGCTTAATGCTATCAACAACTTGAGACTTATTCACCATTTGCTCCTCTACCGCCTCCTACGAGCGGCAACCTAGAAAGAACAGCTCACCGAAATGTTATGCTAAGCATGAAGCGGACAGTGCCTGCTGGCGATGCCAGAAAAGTTAACTGAGCATGGAAGTGGGCAACCAAGTGGCGTTCGCCGCCCCGTAACGACCGCACTGCAGTCAAACATGCGAGACGGTGCTGCCTACCCTTTTAAGAAATCATAACTTTCCTTCGTCCACGCCCTGCTTCTCTCCAGCTCCTGCGCATAACGGGGGTACCGAGCGCATGCAAACGCCAGAGGAATTCACTTGAATCGCCGCCCGCACGTACTGTTTACTTGTCTACGCACCGGTTCCCTCGCGGCGCGCGGTTCTTGAGCTCCGGTGAGGCCCATACAAAATGTATAGTTGCTGCCGTGGTATGACTTAGCGGAGGCCGGTGAGTTTCGAATGAGAAGCGCTAGGGTGGAGACCAAGCCGCTGCACCGCGTCGGCCACCTTTGTAGCAACTTACTTCCGGTATGTGCGAGCATTGCAGGCCGGAACGAACGCTAGTCACGTTCAAGCATGGAAACGCGGCCTCGTGTTGAGCGTGTATCCGAAGCCGACGTTACCAGGGCGCCGTGGAACCGGGAAAGTCAAAATCGTAGAAAGGTGTAGTGAGTTGGAATCTAATGGTAGCTGCGGAGATGAGAAGCGACTCGCAGGAAGATCTTTTACCATGGCATATGGGCCCAAAAAGCGTAAGTTAAAACATAAGTGATGAAGTCGAACAGGAACAATCGCAGATCTAACGCAGCTTACTTCCCATCTATGAGCAGCCTTATAATATACATAAGGCATACACTAGAGATTCGTCCAATTTTAAGGAACAAATGCGTATATGGCGCGTCACTTCACTACAATAAAATATGGAAAGCTTTTTAGTACGTTTACGGGAAAATATTGGCGCTAAACGGGAACGCTACATCCTGATACTTTCCTTACTACGCTGTAAGTGATAGTTACTAGATGGAGACGTCATCTGAATTCATAGTGCATACGAGATGTTTCCACCGAAAATGAAAAAAAAAATGTGGTTGATTCTTCTGCCATAGAAATCAGTAAAACACGAAAGTGAAATGTGCAGCTAAATTTGCAGCTGAGCATAACTTCCGGGTCGGCGGCTGTCTTGTGGGTGTGCTTGGCGAGCGACGTCCTGCTGGCGGGTCGCTTCGGCAAAGGTGTACTGGCGTCATTTTCGTGACGGATATGACACCAGTGAAATATTGGTGTATCCCGGGATAAAACACTTTCGTGTTAAAATATAAAACCCGAAAACAAACAAACCGAACTATAACGTACACTTTAATACTATAGGTTGCTTCACCGCAAGAGGGCGCTGTGTGCAGGAGTGCACCCTTTACAGGGCCGCTTGCTTTGCTGTACTGGCGTCACTTCCGTGACGGATATGACGCAAGTGAAATATTGGTGTATCCCGGAATAATACACTTTCGTGTTAAGATATGTGTGTGTGCGTGTGTGCGTGTGGTTTACAAGAGCGCTTCTGCTAAGACGTCGCCCGGGGATTAACTATAGTAGCAGTACTTTGCAGCAAACTCGCCCTGCATTAACTTTTAAATTACACAAAGAGGTTTGCTTATCTCGAGTTTATCATTTCTCTCAACTGTTTGCAGTATAACACGCTCGTCGATGCTTCTCACAGAGAACTCTCGCAGCAGTCACGCGCTCGCCATTTTGACCCAATCGCCATCGGGGCCCAATTTTTGGAAATATTTCACACCCGTTCTGTTCTTTCGGGGCATGCAAAGAATGTCGCATTACGGTGTTATCTAGGGAATTGAGAAAAAAATGTCATCCCCATTCGTTTTTACGGTTCCCGTGGCCCGTTTCGCGGAAATAAGCGGCCATTAAACCTCGCTATCTATCCAGTGATTGCCTTCGTCCAGCACTTCCTCTTCGGCGCTTTTGTTCGCTACGTCTTTGTTCGGCGACACCAAACGAGCAGATACAGCGAAGCAGCCGAGGGTGCGACGTCTCGCGCGCACTCGTCGTGGAATGCGCGCGTCTTCCTTAGGGTCATCAAAAGCGCCGCCGCTGGAGAGTAGCTCGAGTAACGGCGAGATATCGAAGGGAAGAACGTTCGTTTACAAGCGATTAAGCCGTCACAGCTTCGCCTAAGCCTCCGGGGAAGAAAAAGGGCGACAATGAAATGCACGATTCCCCGCGAGCAGCGTCGACGAGCTGGAGAGCCGGGGCTACTCTTGGCTGCGTTATTTATGGACTCGCTCGCGGAGTTATTCATCCGGCTCTCCCCCCTTTTTTTTTTTTTTTTTTGTCCGCTTTCTTCCCGGTACAAGGGAGGGAATCGAGCGCGAAAAAGAAGCGGGGGAAATCTTGTCAGCCTTTATTTAGCCTTCACTTCAAGGCAGTCGGCGCCCTCGCTGTGTTTTCAAGATTCCCCGGGTGCCACTGTTTTTGCTTGTGTTTATTTCTGCTTGCTGTGATAAGTTATCTTTTTGTGCTTTCAAAATTGTTGTGTTTGCGTTTTGAACGCAGCGGGTGACCAAAGCGCGCGTAAACATTAGATTTTACGAGACAGCTTCAACCGCGATCGCGCTTACCGGCAATGGTTGTTAGCGCGCTATGAAAGGAAGCACATTGTGGGTTTCCCTTTTGGGGGCGGAGATCTGGCATCTGGAAAGGCCGAAGGAAGGTATGTCGGTGTGACGAGCTGCGGTTGGCGGGAATTTGCGCGGGCTGCGGCGGCGTAGAGCAGCTCGTCTGACCGTAAGCTTGAGAGCAAGCTAAGTCAGACGAGCGCGGTTAAGGTGATGCGATATGTGGATGACTTTTTAATATTCTACAGCACTAACCCTTCTGACGAGCAGCCTGCTGCTAAGGTTGTCTTTGACGTGTTTGTCGCAGAATTAAGCTGTTTTGAACTGACGACTGAGCACCCTTCAGATAACAAACTACGCTTCTTAGACTTGGAGCTCGCGCTCTCAGATAGCCATGTCTGTTGGCGTTATGCGCCAAGGTCTCAAAAGAGCCTTCTTCCTTTTTCGTCTGCCCACTCGAAGATTGTAAAACGCGGCATTGCAACAGCGTGCATGAAGGCGGCGCTAAGTAGGTCTTGTGACCACCAAGTTGATGAAAGTTTTCTGTCGCAAGTAGCACGCCTGAAGCTTGCAGGTTTTCCAGCAACGCTTTTGGCTAACATTGCTGAAAGCCTCTTAGCAGGCCTTAAGAAAAAACGCTCAGTTGCCATACAATCGGAGACAAACTCGCAGCAAAAAATAGCCGTCATCCCATATGTGCACAAGGTGGCGCACAATCTCAAGAAGGTTGTCGGCAGGGCAGGCGTTAAGCTATTGTTTTCTGCCCAAAATAAGCTCGGTAGTCTGTGCCAGAAAGTGAATCGAGAGGGGAGGAGGAAAACAAGAGGATGTACTAAGAAACATAAGCAGAAGTATGTTGAATGTCGTCAAGGTGTAGTGTACAAAATTCCTCTTTCTTGCGGGAAATATTATATCGGTCAAACGGGGCGGTGCGCGAATGACCGCTTGCGGGAACATTCGAATAAGGTTAAAAAACAAGCTGCTGATAGTCAGTTAGCCATTCATTGTAAGAACTGTAGGAAATGCAAGTGCCACCCAATTTTTGAAAATACCACTTTCTTGTCAAATTACCATGATGAATGCGCGCGTCTCATTTCAGAAGCCTATCACATCCACAACAGTGGCGAGGCATGTGTTAGCCTCCCCTCGATTTCCCTCCTACCAAAAGAGATAAAATTCATGTCTGAGTGATCGCTTTTTAGCCTCTGCGCAAACTGAGTATTCCAATCAAATTGTTTGTCATTGCTTTATGATAATGGTGAAGTATATATGCTGACTGAAGAAATAAAACACATTTGGTTGTTAGTCAGCGCCGTGGTCCTGTGTCCTTTCTTGTCCTGTCTTTTTAGCGCTGTTTTTCTTCACTCGTAATTATAAAAAAAGACTTAGAAAAAAATACTACTCAGTGTTTCCAGCATTTTATGCGCGTATTTAAACAGAGTGCGCGTTGTGAGAAACTGTCCATCTTCACAGCACTGTGATAGTTCCTAAGATTTGCGATTGTGGGGTATGTAGTTTTGTATGACTATTTGGCCCAAACTGTTTTCGGGGTGGGTCGTGAGGAGCCATTTGCTGGGTGTCGCTGGCATTACACCGTGTCTTGGAAAACAAAAGGGGGAGGTCAGCGGGACCCAAAATCCCCCCCCCCCCCACGTCTGGAGGCTAGGAGGAGAAATTACAAGAAAAAAATTAGCGGATCCGATAGAAGAAAGCAAATTTACGTGAAGGGCTGCCTTACACTTGTGTGTGTACAGCGACAACATCACGTGCATGTGTTTACTGTGGACGTATATTTCCTCGTCATCAGAAACGTCGCGCAGAAGTGTAGTGACCATGAGGTCCACCTCGACTATCCCGTTACATTCGTGGTCCGCACAGCGAAGACACTCGCGCTGTACAACAGGCTGTTTATACGTCACCACATCCAAGCGCCGAGAACTTGATACACGCATGAAATGGGGCTTTGCCCTGCCAGTCGTCTTCTGACTCCGTGGGGCAAGACGAGCGTTTTCTGTTCAGCGCTATCTCTTGAAAAAGCTACAAACTTTCTTGACGTCTGTCTGCAATGTGCGCTCTTGCTCTCCTCGGGATCCGTGCCCGGACCCTATAGAGTGATGTCTTCGGAATACAGTAGGATCGGTAGACTTGAAACATTTCGGCGGCTATTCCGAAGACGATTGATCAAAATACTGAAAATCGGAGGTGACATCACTGCACCCTGGGGCCCGTAATGGGCACACACGGTGTCTGATTTTCCAAATCTAACTTTGTGCTGTCGGTTACAGAAAAATTGCTGGACGTGCTAGGTTCATGATGGCCAAATGGTTCAAAATGGTATTGTGCGGCATTTTGTACAACGCTTTTTTTTTAGTCTATGCTGATGGCTGTGTGAGTTTGTCCATGCTGGTATCGTTGAGTATTATTTCCTCGTGAAGACATAACGTGGTGCCTTGAGTCGAGAATAGGCGCTCGAAGCCAGTGGGGGCGTGGTAAACGAGGCCCTTGTAATGCTGGACAGTATCATTTTTCATCATTTTACATAGTCATGGTGTTACAGAAATAAACCTTTATTTGGGGAGGCTTGTAGGGAAAGGGAAACAAGTGAAAACGGCAAAGGGAGCATGAAAGTGGAGAGGAGGAGCGCCCGTCAGAAAGGCACATAACAGGGCACCGCCTTGCGGGAGAGGAGGAAAGGGGCAACGGGCACGCTGAAGGTCAAGGCGGTTAAGGCGCCTGCACCTCTCTTTTCGGGCGAAGCCCGCGTGAATTACTGAGGGCTCTAGATCCAAGGTGAACAGCCAGCTGCTGATCACATGCACACCGCCAGTCAGGGGCAGAGGAGAGGAGAAAAGCGAACGACAAGACCGAGAGGTTACTCAGGCGTAGAGCCCGGATTGCTATCCGGCAATGGAGGTGATAGAGAGGAAAGGCGAAAAGGAGGGGGTAGGAGCGGGGATGCGCACGCACTTTAGGCGCCGGGCGCAATATGAACAAAACTGGCAAAACGTACGGCCAGGCTTTCTCAGGAGGCTTGCACGTAACCCGCGTTCATGTAGTCGAACGTCACTATAATTTTTCAATGTAAGGGCGTCTGCCTGTTATCGATGTATCGATGACACAGTTTGCAATGCTCAAAATATTTCTGCAACAGGATCCCACCACTAATCCCACGAGATGCTTCTTGCAGGGCTCGAAAGTCACTAATGGACGCATCAGTGTCCTTTGTGTGAAGGTAAGCGGAAACTTATTACTCGTCAGCGCGCGAGAGCGAACACACACGCACGTGCTCAAACACAGCACACACAAACACAAAGAAAACCTTCGCCACTTTTTACGATGCTGATGCGAACATAACACGCACCTTTAATGGCTTTAATGTAGTGTTGACTGGGACCGCGTGCCATCAAACAAATAGGGGCACATTAATTTCTGCACTACGTTTTTCCGTCTAAAATGTGCCATGGTGGTGTACAGCTTCACGTCCCTTCAACTCTGCCGTTCTTGGTACTCCGCTTCTTCTTCTTCCACTCCCACTCCCTCCTCCTCCTGTATCTCTCAGTGCATTTGCGGGAGGAACGCGAGGACTGTTCAGCTCTGATCTACTCATTTTTTCGTTCCTTGACGTCTCACGACAGTCGACCTTCCCCCCAAATCCTTTTAAAATATCTGGGAAACAGCGATACACACTTAGGATCCCGGTATTGCTTACCTAGATATTGTATTGAAGCGCTATTCTAAATGTCGCAACGGAAAAGTTTCAGGACGAGCATTAAGGGAAAGATAATAGTAAAGGAATAAATGAAGTGCCCAAGATATTCCGAAGCTTTCGCAATCACGGTGGCTCGTGTAGGGTTTCAAATAAACGAGTGCCTTGATACGTAATTTATGCCTGCTTTTTTTTTTCGTTATCGTTTCTCCTACATGGTCGCTCGCTGGATAGACAAACTTGAAAACCCGAAGGCGTTTCATTTAGCCGAGTCGGCAGCGATGCGGGGGCCCGCGCTATTCAAACGTCCGCCCGCATGAACAATACGACCAGCTAATGCAAAGTGTACATACGGCGGCTCGTGCAGAAAAGAAGTCAGAAAAGAGCCCGCATAAACTTGTGCTGTAGATCAGTGACAGACACGCGCCAACGTTCAAGCAATGATTCAGTAACGAGAAGTCCAATCTATTTGTGTTTGCTTTAAGGAAGGATTAGTTTATTGGGTGCATACAGTGTTCAAATCGGTCTAAAATATACGTGTATCAGTTTTATCAACGTAAACATTGTTTCCACTGTGTGGTTTTGCGTCGTTCTGGTGCGCTTCCCCCGTGGTGTGGCATTGTCGCCAATGTTAGCGTAGTTTTGAAAGCATGCGTGGGGATTGACCCTTTACACTCATGAACGCAGCAAAACAAGCCGTTGTCAACAAGACGTTATGCAATTCCTTCTAGTTGTCATTCGGGCGAAATTTAGTCCCCATCCCGAGCAAGCGTAAACACATTAAAAAAAATACAATACGGCCAGAACATCTGAGATTTTTAAGAATTTCGTGGGGGTACAAACCCTTTCGTCTCCTTTTCTCCCGTTTCCTCTGTTTTACTAACCACGCACTTCAATGTTTCTAAGTGGGAACTTCTGTTGTACAACACATTTAGTTTGCAGCTCACTCCTGCGAGTGAGGTTAGGACTATGCACCCTGAGTGGTCGATTTCAATCTCAATACTTCCGATTATAGCCTCTCCAAGCCGACGCAGTGCGTAACGTAGAACCAATAGAAAAAATACCACGTCACCAGAAGTCAAACGTTCTGTGACTTCTAAGCGGCATACCTTACAAAGCCAACATTTACGCCCGGATAGGACCCGCCGCAGTGGCTCCCTAGCTAAGGCGCTGTGCTTCTGAACACGGGGACGCGGGTTCGGCCGTGGCAGTAGCTTTTCTGATGGAGGCGAAACGCACAAACGCCCGTGTGTACAGGATTTCGGGGCATGTTAAAGATCCCCTGGTGGTCAAAATTAATCCGGAGTCCTCCACTACGGCGCGCCTCATGTCCTGCGTTGCGCCGGCGCGTCAAACCCTCCTATCAATCAATCAAATCAAACACCCGGGTGGGTCTGAGATGATCAAAGTAGCTACATTACATTGTTAGTTAAAAATAACAAAGGTACAAGCAAAAACAAGGTTTATTCAAATCCTTTTGACACGAACTCGCAGCGAGAGCTTGTGATCTGGGAGAACAAAGTGCCGCTTCTTACTGCCAATTGAACAGCGTTTGCCGAGCCCCCCACAAGGCTGCCCTCAATCCCCTCCTCTAGCCGGCTGTTTCATCTCCCCGCGTCTGCACTTTGATGATAAAAAAACTCAAGGTTTTATATTTTATTTTTCGCCCACACGAAGTTTTAGGCGTGTACAACTATAGTTCCAATTTCCACAACCTCTGCAACCTTCGGACGACCAATAAACTGTAAAAATTCTGAACGTAAAACACCAAGTTTTACTCTGCAGGCAGACGAACCCCGCTACTTGGATTTTATCGCAGGTTTGTTTTTATTTGGCTGCATTATATCCATAATAACTTTGTTTTATTTTTACAGCGAAGAAATTTTTTTCATGAATCGCAATATACGAATAACAACTGTACAAACTCGCTCCCGTCAATGATACCTGCATTCAGATGGAAGAATCACTCCAGAGCATGCCAGAGAAGTTAGGCGCCTTGATAAACAAGACAAGAAAATGCAGTGCGTGACACAATATCAGCAGGTTTTGAAAGACCAGATGCGAAGAGCAGTTGTCGACTTGGAATGCCGTTTTAAACTGGAATTTTGTGGCATTCCTTTAACGCACAACGTGACCTCCTGCAGAAAGCAAATAACTTGGCGACTGCTCTTGACGTCCCTTTCTAGATACCGGTACTTCCCATACATTGCAAGCAAGCCCGGAAAAAATCTGAGGAATCATTGTTCAGTTTAGCAGGCAGGCCGACAGTGACACGTGGCTTGGAAATCGAAAAGAAATGACGGAAATAAAAAAAAAGGAGCTGAGTTCGTCCTTGAAAATGCGGCCAAACGGCAAGCGGTGCCGAAGGCTGCAACGAAAAACGAAAGAATGAGTCTCGGAGTACAGTATTTGTTCCATCTGTCTCGCAAACAGCCGAATTCTGGATATAAAAAATACCAGAGATGACGCAATCGTAGTAAAATCAAACAAACAGTAGCATGAGCTTGCATAGTAACCTGGCTTAAGACGTGTTATAGTTTTTTTTCCCAAGCCAGTTATCCCAGTGCACGAACACACACAAATCGGGTTTGTATTCGTGACAATAATAAACATTTCTGCAAAGTGAAAAATAGAGCAGTTAGAAATGTTCATTCATTCCTTAAAACTAAGGTTTCAAGTGTTGATGTTTGTGGAGACTTTGTACCTAGTGATGAACCGGCAACGCGCATATCAAGAGGCTACTCCCAGTACCGGGCGCAAGAAGGAAGGGGGCAAAGGCTCACACTAAGTTCACAGCCTAAAAAGACTCGCCCGCTTGTTTTTAGAGCGAAAGCTCTACTACGCTACGTCTTTCAAGGTCATTCATCCAGTCGAAATGACCTTTAGCAGCCTGCGAGCGAGTTGCTCCTTTCTTTCTTATCGCTTCGCGTGCTCGGACCTCCACCACTGCGGTATCACGTGACTAGGTAAGGGTGAAACGGCTGCTTCAGCTTTGCCTTACCGCCCTGCGGCGGTTGGGCTGTCTGTGCGTGCGGGGCAGTGCAAGCAAACTACATGAGCAGCCGAGAGTTTAGCGACTGATATATGAAACACTGCGCTGACTCAGTTTAAACGAACGAAGACTACAGAAACACACAATGTACGCACACGAAACAGGCGCTTTGCCGGCGCTTGGTTGCTCAGTCTCGCCATCGATGGGGCGCTTACACTTGGCTCTCTGTGCGTGCCCTATGAACTGCTCCAAAATCAACCTTGAGCGGACTAACTTTTTCCGTGATCTCCAAAAGCTGGGAGTGCCCCACGCTAAAATCGGAGGACATTATTTTTCCTAGGGACCACTGGATTGTGCGAAGAGAGGTGTCTCATCTCCTGCTGGGATTCTTGCAGTCCACAGGACTGTCAGGTGTGGTGGCATTGTGTGTCTCTGTTATAATAGGACTGAGGGAAGTTTGGTGACTTTGCGTGTCTCTGATATCGTATTGGGGATGTTTAGGCAGAGCAATTGCCGGCAGTTATGCAAGGGTAAGTCCGCCTCATCCAACAACACATACTACTACTACTACTACTCCAGCCCAAGGGAAAGGATGAGTCTAATCACCGAGTAGAGATAGCTAGCCGGGAGGCTGCGAAATCTCATGGAAAGGCAAACTTTCACGAAACGTTCTTTGCGTTCTTCTTTTCTTTCTTTCCTTTTTCTTTTCTTGCTTTGCTTTTCTTGCTTTGCTTTTTCACGAAAGCTTCTTTCCTTTCTCTCGTAATCGAGAGGCGCTAAACCTGGCCCATTTTTAGACTATACTGCTGTACTGTATCTATATTTGTAAACAGATACGCTGATATTGTATTACAGTTGTCTTTGAAGTAAGTACGTTTGCTACTGGACTAACTGGTGTTGTCAGAAACGGGCAGCCGCCTCTTCAGGCTACTTACAGCCGGTTCTTAGATGTGGGGAAAAAAAGTAAACTTGATTTGATTCCACTTAAATTCGTTGCTGTTTGAGCGGCTTTTCCCGGAGCATGCGTACGAAGGCTTACTCTCTAACAAGTACCCTAACGGAACCATTATTATCAGGCAGCACCGCAACTTGGCTCCTACTAGCGGGAGTGTGGCTGCCACCACGAACGGCAAAGTGAAAGGTTTCACTCTGGCCGTCGTTGAGACGCGGCCGGCATCGCTAACAAGAAAAAGAAAGGCTTGGAAGCGCCGGCGAGATTAATTCCCCCGCCGGCCGAGCACAGGCGTCTTCCTCCTCCTGCGAGCTTGTCCGCGCACTCCAACCGTGAGTTCCGCTGGCGTGCTCCGCTCCAATTAACAATTCTCGTGCTGTTCCGGCGCGCCTCAGACAAAGCGTACTGGTCGTGCGCCGGCCGCCCGACTCTGCGTGTTTTATCTCTAGACGTGGCCGCCGAGAGCGCCACGTTCATTCACTCCGGCCGATGAGTAAGCACTATTTCCTCTGATTGGATTGCGATCGTGCCGGCTTGCAATTGCAGCCGCGTAATCCGGTTTCCATTGCAGCTACTGCTGTTGCTGTTTCCATCTGCCGAGCGCTCCTTGTACGCTCAGCACGCAGCTACGCGGGCTCCGCGCGATGGCCGTCTCCCCCGCAAGCGCAATCAAACACGTTTATTACCGTCATGGTGCGGCGGAGAAGTAAATAAAGAGCGCGGGAAAGTTGAATCTCCGGGTTTGAATGAGCTCCCTCTCCGTGCTCGTTGCGGCGGCCACCCCTCCTCCCCCGTCCCCAAGACGACGTTCGGGGGTGGCTTTATTACGGCCGGATAGGAAACCCCGGGACACACGCGATTACTGCGGGAGGTCGTAACGTATCGAGTGCAAACGGAAAAACTTTTCCCGCTCTTGATCCTCTCTTTCTTTCTTTTTTCACCCTTCTTTTCCCATCGGATGTGAAAGTGAAGACGAAATGCTAAGAGAGAATTGAGAGACGGCAGTGTGCGGCATGCCGGGAGAGTAAAAAAAAAATTCGGGGTTTCCCGTTCGCTCAGTGATCCCTCGTCGCCACAGCAGTTGCTTGTAGCGAGCTAAATGATAATTTCTGTGTTCCTTTTCGGGGGCTGCTATTTCACACCAGCTTAACCCTTTGCGTGCGCGTATGATCCGGAGCCTAAAGAAAAAAGATTAAGTTTTCTTCTCTCTTGAGGAGAATTAATTTTTTTTTTCATAATACTCGCTAAAAAAATCGCTCTGTGCAGCGACCAATTTCAACGGACGGGGCTCAGAGTAACCCGCGTTTGCTTTGACAAGTGAGAGTACAATTTTTCTCTGCAAATCTGCATCGCCTTAAAAAAGACGACGAGAAAGAGAGGTTAGGGCAGTTGAACCTGGTGCACTAGCATGAAAACAGGCGCTGGCAACGCTTGCTGTCATCACGACAATCGAAGCAACAGATTGAGGAATTAAGATATAGCCGCTCGTGAACTGTGCAATGACTGAACCATAGCGCACCAAGTAATGTTAGTCAAGCAAGCGCATCATGTCCGTATCACCTGCATCCGCCCCCATCATTATTTTGAATTGTCGACGCATAGGCAACTATGCAACATTGAGGGCCGTATTCGGAGTCTCTCCTTCGCTTCATTTGCTCCAGCCACGTGGCTCAGGAAAGGATTCCGCAATGCTTATGCGTGGGGGAATCGATTTCAAGTATCTCCTCTACTGGAGGCTCGAGTTGAAGAAGGACTCAGAATACCAAGCTAAATCTCTCTGGTGACTGCTTCAAGCTGTTCGCCAACATTTCTCTTTTTGGCTAGCATAGACGTCGGTAGAAGTTTTGTTTAGCCAGGAAGTGTCCATGCCTCTACCCTTGACAATTATTGTCCAATGCATGCCGGCGGCTGCTCGCTTCAGAGCTGTAGCTTGCAGACGCTCCCCCTTTGTGACCCGTGCTTCACTTAGTACCTATTCGTCGAAAGCACCACACTGTCCCCGCCATTATGTGAAGTGCAGGGCCAACACCCGACCGTAAAAAAGTCTGATTAAACGAACCGTGATGCAAGGTTACAAGTTTCGAATTACGAAGTGTGGGTTTTGAGGCTCAGCGGGTGTTTTCACCTGCCTCTCCCTCGTTTGTGCAAGAGATTTAAGTAGCCCTTGATTACAGTTTCTTTTGGGCCGAGAAGTCCAGGAAAATTAGAATCTAGTTACAGAAATATTTCGAAAAAACAGAAATTACTCTCACACATTTTTTTTTCTCTATTTTCTTCGACTACAAGCCGGGTTTGTCTTCTATTACAGCTTTACAAATGGGCACTTTGAAATCAGCTGCAGTTAGAAATTCCGTTGGCCCTCCTTTCCTCCGACTCTGGCGCTTAAAAGCCCTTCCAAGTAGTTAAAGTTCTAGGGCCATGTTACGTAAATGCACCCAAGTAAACATTTTCCGATCCAACCCAATCCCCTCCGCCTAACGACGACGATGGCTGAACGCGAAGCTTTCTCGCGATGGGTTCTTTGGCTTGCCAATCCCACATTGCGAGTATGTGCTACTCTGGAGGTACGCACCCATTTTCTAGAATACCCACAGCAACTTTCGGGTGTGTACTCGGTAGGACCGACGTTTGGATTTGGGGTGTACGGCGCGAATCGCTGCCTTCTGCGGGAGCATTTTTTTTTTCACTTCACCAACGATCATTGATAATCATCGTCAGAGAAAGTTTGCTTTCCTGCAGGGCGTATTGGCGTACAACGGCACCAGTTAGGACGCCAAAGCTTCGCCTTAATGAAACCTTGAACTTGGGTGTAACGCCGTCCAACGATGATCCGTCATGTAATAACTACTTCGGAAACGACGACCTGGCCTGCGCCTGCAGCTTTGGTTGAACAAACAACGACGCGAGCGCCCTGGACCGATAATAACGACGAAAAGAGCAAACAACTTCTTAAAGAAAGCGCAAGCGCGCCACGCGGAGCTCGGAGCCGCCTTCATCAAAGCGAAAGCGAAACCTGGCTTCCCGGCCGCTAATGAAAGCAGCATGCCGCAAAGGGGGCCTCCGTTGTTGACACTTTGACGGCGTTGCTTCGCCGACCGCGCACCGGTGGAAACGTAATTGAGTTTCCTCCTCTGAGTGGGCAAGGCAAGGTTTGGCGAATGCACCGGCCGCTTCCCCGCGCATTCGTCCGTAAACATGCAACTTACCCGTAAACCTGCGCTCCGCGGAAAACCTCTATGAGCTCGGCGTCACCGGACCCGGTATGTGCGGTGGCGTAAACAAATCAGCACAACTCTCGTGCAGGTACGTTTATATTGCTCGCTCTTACGCCCGCCAACAACGTCGAACTCGATGGCTCCAACGTCGCCATCGAGGTATAGGAGGCGGTAGCTAAAAATGTGACGATTAAAGAATCACATTCTTCCTACAAAGGGACCCTCCACATATTGCGCATTTGTTGCTTGTTTCTGACGATGTCTAGGGATGATCATTCTTTTAAACCCTCTGAACTTCCAGGTAACCAGAAACATTGTCGTGAAACTGTCATCATCACTGTAATAAAAGAAAAAAGATGGTTTTTAGCTTAAGTTTCATTTAAACGGAATTCATGGTAACTTATTTCGTTGCAGAAAGCCTATGCATTTACATGATGTAGGGAGCTAAACAGCTCATCTACCACGCACATGCTTCTTTTTTTTCTCTTTTTGTTCTCAATTCTTCACTCACTACCACGCCGCCTTATAACAATGTCTATATCCCCCGTTATTTCTACTTTGCGGCCTGCTGTCGAACCACAACAAAACAGATCGACACTCAGCCCAGCTGACATGAATGGCCAGAGAAGCTGTGGAAACTACGCCGTCCCCGGCCTGTGACGCGGCGATCGAGATAAGACGAGGCCAGCTGCGTCCAGACAAAAGCACTTTGTCGTGACCCCCGCCATATCGTCCCGAGGGGCTCTCAGCGCTTTAACGTTTCATCGCGGCCATGACGGTGCGGCTGTTCCGGGGCTCATCATCTTCGTCGGCGGGAGCAAGGGCGTCGTCATTCATCGTTTTCAGCTCATCGGTCATTGTCCACGCACCCCTCCACGGGCTGTGGCCTCGACCGGACGAATGGCACAAGTGTCCACTGGCGCACTACGCCAAGGGCAACCGGTACTGGAAAAAAAGATGAACAGGATGTCGTCTAGCCCCGTGTTTCTGCTGCCATAAATGCTTAAACAATCACCGCATCGCCTATCCCCATTCATGTCCTTCATCCTGCCACCACGCAACACGTTGACCTGCCGCACTCGTCACTTTCACGCGACGTCGACCAGAAGGATTTGTCACGTGACGGAGAAGGGAACAGTGGGACCGAGTGCCACGTTAAATCAACGCATCATCACCGCGTAAGGGGATGACCAGCCTTACTCGTCATTTTGCCGCGGCTTCGAACGCGACGGTCGCCCTTCCCCCGGGGTCTATGCATGTGATAGAGAAGAAGTGAACAGTGGGATGCTGCTCATGTTCAGCCACCTTCGAGAGAAATTAAGCGCGGTGCGGAGCATTGATTTTTGTTGACGGGTTGCTAACAGGCGACGCAAAATTCCGATCTATCACTGACAGCTGTTCTGTAAAAGGGTATCTTTTATTAGGGCAGTTCAGTTATTTGGCTTGAAGAAGACTAAGCACCGGAAATACAACTTTGAGTCCCCTCTTTTTGTTTGTTTGAAATCGAAACTGTCCTAAATTGTCAGCACTGCCAATCACAGTTCTCAAACACGGGAGGAAGTGGAGCTAGAATGTTCCCTCAAACGGTGAATTATTGCTCTGATGTCAGGGATATATCTGGCGTGAATCGAATGAAGACGTGAACCTAAACTACTTAAGCAAGCAAAACCTGTGCGGATGAATAAGCACGTGCCAGCATTGATATTAAGAAGCGTTATTTCTTTATCAATTACCAAACGTAAAAAAATATCCAGAGCACATTTAAAATTGCTGAGAAATCCGCTGTGGGAAGGTGGATGGCCAGCGAAGCTGGAGTCCAGGCTATACGCTGCGTCCCCATAACGACGACAGGATAGAATCGAAATTTGTCTTGGCGACGCGACGACCGCCCTGAGGAGCCCGAGGAAACTAGACAAGCAAGCGCTTGAAACGTCGACCAAATGTGAGAATGTAGACATGGCCGACGCTGATCGCACAGCGGCAAATCTTTGAAAAACCTTCATTTTCAACCTGAAAGTCTACTGGTCCTAAAAATGGTGCCTATTGATAGCTAATCTACTCAAAATGAATGCTGTCCACGTGAAGAGACGTATAAGCTTAAGGCCCAGCTAATGTTTTGAACGGCGTCCGACTTTAATGGCGACAGCATGTTAAAGGCATACACGTATGTATGTATTTATTGATAATTGGAATGGGAATATCCACCAACAGACGTAAATTGTCTCGCCTAGGGGCGGGCAGCGGAACGCCGTCTGGTGTAGGGGAGGTGGGATATGGAGGAAAGAGTAGATAGGAATGGGGGATAGGAGGAAAGAAGGTTGACAATAACAAAAATACAAAACATAGGGCAAATTAACAACGATAAGTATAAAACACAATAAAATAAAATACAGAAAAAAAAAGAGTTAAACAATTGTGCAAACTGCCAATACAGAGGAAACACTACACATATAGACCGAACGTAGACTCCCATTTTCCGGAGCCTCACGCTTAAAAGACACCTGGAGACGCCGGAGTTCTTGTTCGCGCACACAAAAAATTACTGAAGATCACTACACTCCCTAATGCGAAATTTGTGCGCAGCGCACTCTTCTCGGTCATGGCGCATATCTGCTGCGTCTCAAGAAGTGATCGCGTGATCAGCGAACGCAAGGCAGCGCGCGCTACTCTGCCGTCATCTCTCAGCGCGTCGCCGCCCCCGAACATATAGTGTGCAAATCGTGTTTGAACCTCCCGCGCAAATGTCACGTTGTTCAAATGAGCCACCTAGCGATGAGGACGCCGAAAGACCACGTGCAGAGCGTAGCGGGTGCTGGGCTTCAGCTAGGGCGCCCCGACCTCCCCCTCACACGTTCGCCACGCTTTCCTGCGCCGTTTTCTTTATGCCTTCGCTCGCTCGGTTACAACGCCGTCGCCACCGCCAAACCACTGTAGCGGGTGCCAAAATTCTGCGCGCTAAATGAACGCAACCCTGGCAATATCACGCTTCGCCTTAAAACGCGAACGCAATATACCAAAGTTTGCTTCTCCGCAGCACTACTGTTAGTGCTGTGGTGCACCCTTTACAGGTAAGACACGCACGTTTGTAGCAGTGTACGAACGCAGTAGACCGCCAGTTTAACGAAGCCGATAGGCACAGATACACACACGAAGGCATTCATGTCACTGATGGTCGGAGTTAAAGTTCCACCACGATAGTCGGTATTAAGCATACTCGGGGCGCTGAATACTGGTGCCAGAAAAGCGGCTGAAATTCTCAGTCTGACCCGCCGCGGTGGCCTAGTGGCTAAGGCGTTGTGCTGCTGACCCCAAGGACGTGGGTTCGATTCCCGGCCGCGGCGGCCGCTTTAGTGATGAAGACGAAAAGCAAAAACGCCCTGTGTGCACGGGATTTCGGCGCACTTTAAGGATCCCCAGGTGGTCAAAAGTATTTCGGAGCCCTTCACTACGGCGCGCCTCATCGCCTTTGTTGCGTCGGCACGTTAAACCTTACAATCAATCAAGTATCCTAAAAGATGGCACGCGACAACTTCAACGCGCTCAATTGAAATGACGGGAGCAAACCTCCAGCGTATTTATGTTAAGGGGAGCGGGACGGGACGGGAAGAGCGTGACTGGAGGGGGGAAGAGAGAAGAAAGACATTTAGATGGCAAGGGTGGCAGACGACTATCGGATTTCGCCGACATTTGCAGCAAAGTGAGCGGATACGCTGCCAACTTCTTTTAACACGAAAGTTTTTTTTATGCCGGGGTCCACCAAGATCTAACTGACGTCATATCCGTCACGGAAGTGACATCGCCAGAAAAACTTCGATTGACGCGGCGGCGCCGGGATTCGAGCCACGAACTCTTTCGCCGCAACGGGAGGTACGAAACGCGCTCCCGTCTGCGCTATGAACAGACGCGTGATTAGGACGACAAACGCGCCTTATAGTCTTCCTGTCAGATGGTACTGCCATCTAGGAGAGGCGAAGCAAGTAGTGCATCATGACGTTAATGAGCGCCGACAGTTTGCGCCTCGATGCCAGCGCCTACGTGTACGGCGGAAGCACAGAGTAAGCTGCGGAGAAGCCGACTTGCAGATGTCGCGCTCGTGTCACGCTCCGCTGCTCCTTTCGCTGCAGCAGACCGGTCCGTGTGTTCACCAAACGATTCGCTGACAACCCGTTCGGTTTCGTTCGCACGGACGGCTTGCGAGCGCCTGTGGTTTCAGTCAGATTTACGCAATGATCCGGCGCGCGCAATCCAGTGTCTAACGTTGATGCGTCTAACGGTGCCATACCGACGAAATATAAATAGCGACGTGCAAGTTCATATCGATGCACAATAAACTTCAACTGCTCCTGTGAAGGCACATTTCACTTTCGTGTTGTACCGATTACTATGAAAGAAGGATCAACCACATTTTTTTCATTTGTACCGTGGCGTAGCTTTTACAAGGTTATTTCACACCGCTTCTGGTGTCTCAGCAAAATCAAAGGAGTACGCACACATGAACATTAATCGGTGCCAAAAGAAAGAAAGAAAGAAAGAAAGAAAGAAAGAAAGAAAGAAAGAAAGAAAGGAATAAAAATGAATACGGATTTTCAGATTCAGGGGCATACAATACATCTTTTTTCTTAAGATGGGCCTACTACGCAGGCGCGAATTTCGTAAGCTGGGTTGCTACTGCGACAACAGAAAGATCCTCCTGTCACGTACCAGCTCCAACAATGCTCGTTCGCATGAATAACTTGGTTTCGAGCTCACGTGGCCCGCGGCCGTAAATATATTTATTACAGCGAAGGCCTTCAATGGCCCATTGAGCAAAACAAAACAAAAAAAATACGGCATCCGGTCTCCTTCACAGAAACAACTCATTAGTAGCGGTTCCACGTCACGAGGCATTCAATAGCGCGAGCTCAAATTAGGCACTAGCCAGAGGTGACCCCTTCGGAAGCGTTCCATAGCACGAGGCGCTCCGCAGCGCGAGTTTAAAGTCGACATTAGTGAAAGGTTGCTTCTCACGCCAATACACTCCACATGGAGCAAGTGGAAGAACGCAGCCGCACGAGCAAATTGATAATCAGACATATTCTCAATTTTCCCATTACACGGCGGCAAAAACGGGCAACGGCGCAACGCGTAAGAGACAGATCGAAGCCATTCGAAACGTTCAAGCTGGACTGTCGAGCAAAGTGTTCCAAGCGGCAAAATTACAAAGCCCGTCTACAACGCGATGTGAAAGCGAGACGTATCAGACAATCAACCGGATGTTGTTGCTTTTTCACAGACGTTCTTCAAAGTCAACAGGCTTTTCTACACTTTGTTTCACAAATTTATTGAAAATTAACTTTTATGCTTTGTATAAAAGTTTTGTTGATTTGTTATGAACTACAATTACGTCCTAGTATTCTAAATTTTTGACCTCTTAACAGACGTTTTATCCTTTGCTGTCTGTTTACATTACGTATGTACAGATACAAAGGCGTACCAAAAGAGAAGCGAGACGAAGAATCAGTTACGAAAACAAAAGAAAAGTCTTGGATGTCTGGCGTATACTTCACATGGCCTCCTAATCGTTTTTGTTCCTTTTTGTTTTCCCTCGGGGGTATTGCAAAACGCTGATCGCTATGATGAAAGCAGACTTCGCGTCCACGTAAGTTGGATGCGTTGCCTCAGAAAAAGAAATGTCAATATTGGTAGTTTGTTTATGACAGAATGAGAATAGGACAACATCTATCATCTATTAGACCTCCTTACACCATTTATGACTTGCGACATTTCGGTGGTTTCTGAAAAAACGAGACTTCAAATGTGTTGCAACGCACACTTCTACGGCTCTTTGTATGCTTACAAAAAGTCGGCCTTGGGCAGTTTTTTTTTTCTTTTTAATTAGTGTGACTATGGTTCCTACATGGTGAGCTTGTTGTATCTCTGCTCCGATTTGCCTCATTTGTCAGTTCAGTAGACTGCATCTGGTTTGGGGAGAGGCTAGAAAAGGGTAAAAAAGGTAAGATAGGTTAACCAAAAAATTTGCGCAGCTTGCACTAGTGGTGCAAGGCTGGAGAAATAGCAGAGCTAGCTGCCCCTCTCCCTTCGTCGGAGACCCGGCTGTTGCAACTCACATTTGTTTCCGAACTTGCCGCTTAATGTTCTCTATGACTGGCTGGCCCGGATCGTTTCGTCTGCTGGGTTTTGCATTTCTCCTAAAGTGGACTGCGTTTGCATGCACTAGAACCCACGGCCAAGTCCAAAGCTAACCACGCGCTACGAACCCAAAGCAAATGCTGTGCGCCCATCCGGGCACTACACAGCTTATCCTCAATCGTGTTCTGTCTAAGCCGATTGCGATCAAGTCGTCAGTCAGACAAGGCTGCCCCCTGTCACCCTTGCTATTCACCTTGTACCTCGAGCCTCTTTGTCTCAGCATTCAGAAGAGTCAAGGAGTGAAAGGTTTTTTTGCTTACAATCGTGCGAAGTTAAGGTGCTTGCTTGCGCTGATGATATAGCGTATTTTTGCGCTGAAAAACGGAGTGTCCTGGAAGGCCTTACATTGGCTAAGCAGTTCTGTGATGTGTATGGATCGGATGTTAATATGGAAAAAACTAAGGGATTTTTGATCGGACAAAGGGAAACGAAACCATCCAAATTCGCAGGTATTATTTGGGATAGCGTCCCGCTTCGGTACCTCGGCGTGCCTTCGCATCAAATACGGAACACAGGGCCTCATTGGGCGTCAGCACTCACGCAAGTTAAGCGCGCATCGCAGGCATGGAATGGGCGAAACCTTTCTGTGCTTGCACGTGCAAGAGAGCAATGTCTTCCCTTCTACCAAGCTCCTTTATGTGCTTCAAGTGCTTCACTGTGCGCGATCAAAAGTTCAGGCCCTACATAGAGTTTTTGCAACATTTGTGTGGGGCTTTCAATGGGAACCTATGCGCAGAGACAACTTGTTTCTTCCTTTAAAGGCAGGGGGTGTTGGGCTCATGCATTTGTTTGTGCACCAACTTGTGTCTCGTTTTTTCTTCTACAAATTGGTTGATCACCCACTTTTACTAACTGTACTTCAGCAGCGCATAAGTTTCCATTTGCCCTTTTTGCTTATATGAACGGGCGAAGTTAATACGAAGCCTCCATGAGCATTTCTCAAGGAGGTCGCGGAATGTTTTAACTTTCTTACCGCGTGGTTTTCCTTGGAATATCTGTTCAGCATGTCAAGGAAACCTATGACAAGCACTCTAATTGCAAGTCTATTCCCGGTGCCTATTTATCACCAGCCTTACTTAGGCCACCAGAAAAGCAATATTTTAAAACGTGTAATGAGTAGGAGTATTCCGCCAAATGCATAAACGTTTTTCTTCAAGCTTCATTCTTCCACACTCCCAGTTAAGACATGGCTGCGCGAAAAGGGAATGTCTATTCCTCGGTCGGACAATTGCCGCCTATGCAATCAACCAGAGACAATTTATCATTGTTTTGTGTTGTGCCTGGACGCTGTGTTTTTCTGGGACGTTTTGCAGCGGACACTAAAAAAGGACATTGACATCACCCCGTACACCATTTGCTTCTTGCCATTTGGAGATGTTAAGCGGGTGCCATATGACGTTTTTGTTCTCCTAGGATTGTTCAGCATGTGCAAGTGCCGCGTGACTCATTATCGGCATGCGTCACCCCCTAGGCCGACCGAGTGCATTTTTCGGGAACAGGCGGCGTTGGTGCGGAGCGTTTATTCTGCGCAGAGTGATCCACTCCCTTTTGGATGCGTGCCTCTTTTGGATGCGTGCGTTTGCTTGCCTGAGTTCTAAAATGTTGCCGATATTTCTTAGACTGATGTCCTTACCCATTTCCTGTCTAGTGTTTATATTGTGTGTTAATTGTCTTTTCTGAGTTTTTAAAGTTTTCTAACATTTCCATGCATTAAAGAAGAAAAAAGAAGGAAGGAGAGGACAGCTCAATCGTTTAGACGTCGGTTTCAGAACGCGAGGAACCCAGGTTCGATTCCTACCACGGGAAGCGTTTTTTTTTCTTTCATTTGCTGCTAATGTTAGTGTTCTCCTCCGCTGCTAGCGCCGTACCCCTCCAGCCTTCTAGAGGGTCCCGGGCTCGATTTCGGGGACTTTGTGACGGACGGACAAAGCTCGGTCCACACAGCTCTGCTGTTAAAAACATGAAAGCTTGGCTGATTGGCTGATTGCATAGTGACGTCAACGTGACGACAGCGGCGGAGGGCCGGCGTGTGGGCCTCAAGGCGGAAGTGTGCCGTGTGCAAAAGGATGACGTTGCCGGGCGGGCGTGACGTGCGAAGCCTTGTTTTGTGTCGGCGCATTGGGCGAATGGGTGCTAAAAGCAAGCGAAGGTAATACACATCGAAAGCGCACGAACGAATCTCAGGAAAATATAAAGAAGCATCATTAGAAAATCAAGGTGTCTTAAGAGAACTCCGGAAATGTATCCCTGCTTCGGCACCTAAAACAGATATGCAACAATCATCCCGAAACTTTTGATGCGGCACTGGTAATAACTCTGCTGATACCTGTCGGCTGCAGAACAAGTTATGCGTTGCATTCAACTAAATTTCCATGCAAGAGATTCACGATACGGCACATCCCAGTCATTGGCGATACACTCCTGGCGTCACTCTGCTCACGAACGACTCGGTAAATAAATATCTTAATGTTCAATTCTCAGCCGACCTGGCTTGAACCACGCGTGTTCACTACACGTGCTCTAAGGCAATCAGGATGCTTCATAAAATAGTAATTATCATCACGCGCCTTAGGTCCGTACGGGGGGTACTATGCCAGCGTCATAAGAGACCCCCAATTTTTATTCATGCGGCATGATTTGTTTCAATGGGCTTCACTTATGACAGCAGCATCAAATTAGTTGTTCAAGGGGCAGCTTGGGTGAGCCACTCTGGGGAACCGGCGATTTCGTGACAAATGAGTTTTACTATATCGCAGGTAGTTAAGTAATCTCACCCGCCGTGGTGGCTCAGTGGCTGAGGCGTTACACTGCTGAACCAAAGGACGCGGATTCGATTCCCAGCATCGGCGGCCGCTTTTCTGGGGGAGGCGGGAGGTGATAACGCCCGTGTTCGAAATTTCGGCGTAAAGATCTCCAGGTACGTGGTCAAAATTAATCCAAAGCCCTCCAGTGAGGCGCGCCTAATCACCTGTGTAGTGTCGGCGCATTAAACCCCATAATCAATCACTCAATCAGTTCAGTAATATCGGAATTCCGGGGGACCCATTTATTCTTACTTCGCACTCTATACGGCACCACCGTGACCACAACGGGAAGATTCATGCTTACCACTGCCACACTAATGTTTTCACGTTTTCTTTATGTGCACACGCCATAAGTGACCGGAGCAAGTTGCCACGCAGTACTGTCGAATGGCAAACTAATTAAATCTCCGTTACCCAGGTGTAATTGCGCTTAGGTTTTTGTTTAAATTTCCTCCATTTTTTTTTCTTAAAACTTATTTGTGTTTTCAGCACAGTGTCCACGTTGCTGCCCTTTTTGTTATTTTTAAGCATCTGTACCTCGTATCTTGTACCCTGCATGCTGTATACCAGTACAGTTATTACCTTCTTCTTAAATTAGGACCTGAATTCCGCAGTTTAATGCTGTGGCGCTGTCATGTTTTATAAATGTGTATTTATGTCCTTCCTCCTCCTCATAATGCCTGAGGGACTCTACAGGTTATCTAGGAAAAAGTGGGCTCGTCCTGCCCCCCCCCCCCCCCTTCCCCCGCGTACCACCAGTGTTCACTATATCTTTTATAGCATTCAGTTCTATTTTAAAACTATGTGCCTGATTTACTTGTACCTGATAAACTCTGTACCTGATATACTTAATTTGCTTGCTATTTCTCGCGTTTTTGCGCTGACTTTATAAAAGCTACAATAAATCAGTTCTTAACTTTTGAGCTTTCGCTGTGTCATCATGATCCTCTGTTAGCTTTCCCAGCTAACTGAGACATTATCTTCGAGCCCTCTAAACACGGCTGTTTCTCACGTGCTGCCCTGTGCCAACAGTCACGTACCGGTACATCCCATTTTGAGAACCATGAGTGATTTCGCTAACAAGCTCTCAAACGCGCTGCCAAGAGCAGCTTCCGTTAAATACCCTACCAACCCCTCGCATCCCGGTCAAAAGAGCGCAGGGGCCACTCTCTTGTACAGAAACCAAATTATATCTGCTTGTCTAGACACCGAACAGATGGAGGGGGATTTCATTTTCTAAACTGACGGCCTTCCACAAATTATGCCCAAGTTCGTGTTTCTGATTGATTTTAAGGTTTAACGCGCCGGCGCAACGCAGGCGATGAGGCGCGCTGTAGTGGAGGGCTCCGGATTAATCTTGACCACCTGGGGATCTTTAACGTTCGCCGAAATCTCGTACACGCGGGCGTTTTTTGTTTTTCGCTTCCATCAGAAAAGCGGCCGCCGCAGCCGGGAATCGAATTCGCGTCCTCGTGCTCAGCAGCACAACGCCTTAGCCACTGAGCCACCGCGGCGGGTAAGTTCTTGTTTCTGAGAATCTAAATAAACACCAAA
This sequence comes from Haemaphysalis longicornis, assembly GCF_048455015.1. Lineage (NCBI taxonomy): Eukaryota > Metazoa > Arthropoda > Arachnida > Ixodida > Ixodidae > Haemaphysalis > Haemaphysalis longicornis. Next base: position 46,679,709 of record NW_027526361.1, on the reverse strand, counting down.
GATATCCCTGCGGTGCAATATTCTTGGAGCATTTTTAGCATTATAAAAATCTGACCATTCCTAACTTATGCCTAAAAAAAGGCAGGACATACCCAGTATGCTGAAAGTTGTTTTGGAATTAAAACAGGTGACGCAAGAGAACAATCGACATTTTAACAGGAAATAAAACGCTTAAGAGTACAAGTGCACTTCCTCGTCCTCTCGTCGTTCTGGAGCTATACTGGCCCATTCATTCATTCGGTTGGAGAACCCGCACTCGCTTCGCGAAGACAACCCGCGTGCAGTTTTGGGCAAGTTCCCTACGATATCTCGAGCTAAGGCTCTCGAGATGAAACGTGCGGGAGGAGCAAGTTCTGGTCGATATCGCAACAAGTGGACGCAGAAGCCAGGATTTCGTCGACGACCGCCGGTCCTCCCACTTCCGAGTAAACCCGCGCATCGCTTCCACATCTCTGTGACGAAAGATCGGGAGCGCTCAGTCGTGCAATGTTTGCGGGGTAACACCGTCAGATCTATTCGCTCCAGATGAAAAATCACTGTTCATGCGTGCTTGGGAATCAGCCCAGCTGCTTGGGTGTCTTGACTCCTCCGCGCAGAGCGATGTTTACGCGCGATTTGACCAAACTATCGGGGAAGCGGTGTGTGCTGCACGTGATCGGGATTATGCCTGTTTTTTTTTTTTTTTTTTTTCAAGATGAAGCATCTGTTCGAGTCAGATTCACCCACCCCTCATCAATCAGCTGGCTCAACAGGCGATAAAGGTTCGCTCTTCCGTAGTCACCGCTTGGGATAGGTTAGTTGCCATGAATGAGAACGCGCGTTTCCGTTCGCTTTCCGAAGTCCGTATCTTCCAGGCGCTTGCGATGTGTACAGGGCCGTACTGTGCCCGCAAGTCTACCTACTTTCATTCTGACGCAAGCTTCTGTGTCGGTGCCGGCGCGCTGTGAGGGAGGCAGCTGTTGAATGGAAGCCTGCAAGCGCGCCGCGAACCCGCGCGCGCGCGCATCGGGACGTCGCCGCAGCGAGGGGAGCGAGGCGCCGCGCCGGCGCGACTCACCTGAGCTGCGTGGTGCTGCCGGTCGCGGCGGATCCTTGCCGCACGCTGCCTCGTCTCGCGCCTCGCGCCGTACCTTGGGGGGTGGGAACCCGTCGCCGCCGCCACCGCTGCTTGGTCACGTGACCACTCCTCTCCCACCGCGCCTTTCTTCCCTTCGCGCCCTCCCTATTTCCCGCGAATCTTCTCCTCCTGATGAGACGGCGCATGCGCTTTCGTGTCCCCAACCCGACCGCGGCTGGCAAAAGGGCGAAGTGAGGTGCCGGTCGGCGCTCCATTTTGGTTCCGGCAACAGCCTTTGATTTAGCGGCGCTCCAGGCTATTGCAGCCTCGCATCTTTTTTTGTTATTGTTTACCTTGGTGACGCGTGGTCCGTGCCTTCAAGGTACCTTTATTTATCTTTGAGGTACCTTTTTTTTTCTTAGGGAGCCTTCAGGGTACCGCAAAAATATGGTATTCATTACAAAATTCTTTCAGTACCACTGTGCAAGTGGATGAGCTTTTACGCATAACTAGCTAAGGAAAAGTTACTAACGGGAAGTAGCTACAAAAAAAAAATCAATATTACGGTATCGAATTGGGTAAACTCAAAATGAGTTTCCGGTGAGACGCCTGGAGGTTTTAATTGTCGCAAACAAGCCCAGAACTTTTCTACGTCGCCGTAAAAGTATTCCAACAGTTTGCAAGACCTCACATATATACGTTTTTTTTTTTTGCAATATTGACTGAGATGCTTAATGCAAATACATTTTATGGCTCCCCCAAATTAACCTGTAAAAATCATACCATTTAAAATTCTCTCTCATGGACACACATTCACTTTAACGTAATGGTCATATAGATTATAAAAACAATACAACAGAAAATATACAAGTGCGCGCTCTTTCACGCACTTTTGTGGCATATGCGCTCGTAAGAGAATTTCAGTTGTGTTAGGTTGCGAGTTTATTAAAGCCGGCAAATTTGCTACAAATTTTACGCCTCTGAGTTAGCACTTCCCTCGGGTAGGCATTTTTCATTCGAGGCCGTAAATGCGCATATTTCTGCTAACTGTACGACACCGACATGTTTCTTGCTTATTTCCTGCAGACAACCAAGCCTGTTAGACCTGTCAGGCGGAATGCTGAATTTTTCGCGCGGTCATTCAGCTCGTCTCTGCCACTGGCAGGTTCGCGTGTATCACACGCCCTTGTTTACACCAGCCACAGAACTGGAGCAACAACATCATCATTATGATCAACAACAGCAACAACAACAACAACACGCCCCACATGTTCCCCCTACAACTCGAGTGCATAGCGTTTATACTTACCTTAACGTTAATCTCACTTAGTTGTCTTGCGTGATTTAGGAGCAAAAAACATTACGTGGATTACTGCATTGTACTTTGCTTGATTTGGCATTCTCTTGACACGCTCCCATAAGAGACTCTGCAACTCCTTGTTAGGGGCACAGAAAACATGAAAGCATTACTAAATGAGCTCTGTGTCACAAAAAATGCGCAAATAAAACATAAAAAAGAAATACCGATGTCGTGCAACAAACTGTCAACAGAACCGAAATAACACACGGCTATAAAAGAAGGGTCAGTGACCTCCTTGTTCCTGAGCTCTGAAGTCATCTTCCGCAGCCGAACAGTGGGAGCTGGTTTCTACCCCGTCGCAAACAGTAATAGCATAGACGTGCTTCATAACGTGGCCCAAATCTTCTCACAACGCGCAAACATGACTTCTACCTTTCCTACCATGGCCGGTCGCTGTTTATGCACCGAATCTTTGAAGCTTGCCACGCACACACCAACCACTTTGCCGTATGGCATTTTAACTGGAGAGAACATCGATAACACGTAATTAACTGCAGGGTGTGAAATCACCGCACACATTCCCGATGCATTAGATGCTGTGTAGTTGACTGTTAGTGCACAGCACAACCGCCTAGAAATCGTAAACAATGAGGACATTCCTGATGCATTAGATGCTAGTCCACAAGGCCGCTTTATTATCATATTCGCCGAGTCTCCCGGTGGTCCTGACCACTCTGTCATCACAGCCGCGCGTACTGTCCGCGGGCAACGCAGACAAATCGTGCCGTCGACAGGGCGCGTAACGCGCCCTGCTCTGCTCGAACAGCGCGACTCGCAGGTCCACTCTGAGTGCTGCTCTGGGGCGCCCCCAGGGATTCAGAGATGAGGAGCGCGTCAGCTGATCGCGCCGCTGGTCCGGCCGCATATGCCCCCCTCCCTCCCCCGTTTGTGTGTGTGCCGAGTTCGCCGCGATCGATGCAGCTTCGTCGTATAGTCGTCTCGGTCGTCGCTGTGCCGGCACAAACCTCGATCGCCGCCCTCCCCCCGACGCACGTGATTTCTGGTCTGCTCGTGGTTTTGTGACCGCGCGCCAGAGGTCGTTAGCGGACACGCAGGCTCCGGCTGTTCGCTATCTCTCCTTCCTTCCTCCTCCTCCTATTCCACCCCCCTTTCCTCCTCGGTCTGCATGCGCAGTTTTGATTTGTTTGCTTAGCGCCGCAGGCCGTCTGCCCAAGAACACTAGCCAAGCCGTGTTCCGCGTTACTGCACGACGGATAATTCGCCCTCTTATCACGGAAAAGATTAACATATTATAGAAGGCGTTGCTCCAAAATGACGATTATGATGGTGACTGAATGTCATTGCAGTAGATGACTCGCTGGCCTGAAGGTGAAGCGAAAACTCATAGGGGTTACAGGAGGTGCAGAGGACACACTCCTTTGCAAAGGTCGCGACTTAATCCGGGACATTTTCATTGAGCATCGGACCATTTTTCTAGCGGCCAAGCCCAGGCTTTGTGCAACAGCACGAGAACTGTCCAGATACCGCTGCCTGCGTACGCACTGGCTTGAGAGTTCGTGTGTACGTGGATCTCCATGATGTGATCAATTGCACACGCTCCACAGTCCAAACAAGACCATACAGTTCAAGGTCTATATATATATAGAGAGAAATAAACTTTATTGCGATACATAGTTAGGAGGGGGCGTTGACCGGTAGTTGCAGTTTGCCGGTGACCAAGGCAGCGCGTTCCGTCAGACTTGTTTGCATCTGCGGGTCGGAGCTACCCAGCGCCGCCTCCCATTGCTCGGTGGTACGGATTAATGGGAAGGGGTCGTTGTTGCATGCCCACATGGCATGGATGATGGTGTCTTTCAAGCCACATGCGGGGCAGTTGACGGACTGATACAAGGTGGGATGAATTAGGTGCAGTGTGGCGCGACAGGGCAAAGTGTTTGTTTGAATGAGGCGCCATAAGCGTTCTTCAGAGTGAGAGAGGGTAGGATGAGCCGGGGGGAATATGCGGCGGGCGAGGCGGTAATGCTCAGTTATTTCCCGATAGCTAAGCAAGCTGTCTCGGGCTGATCGAGTCGAGGATGGCTTGGTGTGCTAGTTGGTAGGGCATCATAAAGGGGTTAACAGCGCACAGAGACGACTTCCTTTTGTGTCGTCTCTTCCTCATGTGTCGTCGACTTTATGCGCTGTTAACCTCTATTATTCCAATGTTATTCACAGCATGTTTACAAGAAGTATTCAGAACGTTGGATTGGGAACAGGTGGGAGTAAGGGTTAATGGAGAATACCTCAGTAACCTCAGGTTTGCTGATGACGTTGCCTTGCTAAGTAACTCGGGGGACGAATTGCAAAGCATGCTTTCCGCATTGGACAGCGTAGAACCGTGGGCCTGAAAATTAATATGAAGAAAACCAAAGTAATGATCAATAACCTCGGGACAGCACAGTGGTTTGAGATAGGTGGCGAGGCAGTGGAAGTGGTAAGCGAATATATCTACTTAGGCCAAGTTGTGACCCCGGATCCCAACCATGAGGCAGAGATAAATAAGGACAAGAATGGGTTGGAGTGCATACGGCAGACATTCTCAGATTATGAATGGCAGCCTGCCATTGTCCCTGAAGAAGAAAGTGCATGACAGCTGCATCTTACCGGTACTCACCTACGGGGCAGAAACTTGGAGGCTCACTAAGAGGGTTCAACTTAAATTGAGAACAACTCAGCGGGCAATGGAGCGGAAGATGATAGGTGTAACATTAGGGTACAAGAAGAGAGCGGAGTGGGTCAAGGAATAAACGCGTGTTAAGAACATCTTAGTAGAAATTAAGAACAAGAAATGAACGTGGGCAGGGCATGTAATGCGAAGGCAAGATAACCGTTGGTCATTAAGGGTAACAGAGTGGGTCCCCAGAGAAGGCAAGCGTTGCAGGGGGCGGCAGAAAGTTAGATGGGTAGATGAGATCAAGAAGTTTGCGGGGATAAATTGGTCGCAGTTAGCATAGGACCGGGATATTTGGAGATCTATGGGATAGTCATCTGCCCTGCAGTGGGCGCAGATAGGCCAGTGATGATGATGATGAAACTCTTTATGCTGTAGAGTCGGCTACGCCAGAGGCGGGCACCTCGATGAGGGTGGTTAGGGTTCGGTCAAGGCACATTGCTTTGTATGCTAGCATTGAACATACAACGAACGAGTCGACTGTTACGTTCGTGTACCCGTGCCCCAGGTCCATCGGCGATCTAGCTATGGCTTTGCCATGCCGCTGGTTGTAGGCGGCGCTGAGGCAGTAGCGGTCCCAGAGATCGGTTTTGGGGGGGGCGATTTTTTTTTTTTTTTTTTTAGGGGGGGGGGGGGCGAATAAAGAATCGTTCTCCTCCTTGCGCCAATTCTGCGGAGGTGGTGATAACCATAGAGGCGGTGCGCGTATGTGGTGCAACCCGCTGGGATTTAACTTCGCGCAAGTGGAATGCTTAAAAAAACTAAAAATAAGAAACTGAGGACCTGTTTGGGGGGGGGGGGGCGACCGCCCCCTTCGCCCCCCCCTTAGGACCGCCACTGCGCTGAGGGGGGATAGTGTGGTCCCAAATTACTCATAACGGGTGGGCTTGGCTACTACAAAGCACCCCCATAAGGCATCGCTGCGGTGATCGGAAGCACAAGTGAAGCGTCCCGTCCTATGTTGGCGATGATGGCAAGACCCTACGAAGTATATTGGAGGCGAGTTTGATGTCCGACCTGAGCAGCCTCAGTTGTTTTGCGGATGGGCCGTAGTGTGTCGGGTCACTGGATTTCTTCGACTCCCGTGCGTTTCAGCACACCTGTAACAAACCGAAGCGCCTCGCGCAGAAGTAGTCATGTCGAGTCTATTGGCTGGCGTGCCGGGGACAACGGAGGTGACCGTAAAGCACCCTCGACGTCAGTAGGGCAATTGTGGACCGGCAAGTGACGTCAGCCCCCGCGCCTGCCAATGGGACAAAGATTCTTCGAAAAGGTGGAGTATCATGTAGCATGTACAAAGGAGGCTATCGAGCCTTACGTGCATGCCGTGCACTCTCACGGCGTCGATCCCATGTCGTAAACGCTGGTGGTCGAACGTTGGTGACACACGTGACTTGTCGGCTTCGGTACCTCGCACAACTATACACGTCTTTTTTTTTTAAATGAAGGAAACATGCCTGTGAAAGGTAGAACCTCGTCAATGCGTCAAGGGCCGCTTGTATCGTTCGTTGTTGATATGCGACGGGCCGCAAGTGGTTCCATAATGGTCCCATCACCAACTAATATAATGAACTTTAAGCCACAAATAGCGTCGACTCGCATGGCAAGCTCCGTCATCACCAAGTGTCAGGTTTATATAAAAAAACAGTGTAAAAAAGACACAAAACACTGGACAAGACCCTGCGTTTATATTTCCCGAGCAACCGAAGGCAGACGCACGGAACAAAGACAAGCATGTATAACAAAAGAAAAAAGCGTTAATGACCCTGCAAAGTTTAAAACGAAAATTCAATTGCATGGAGGAACACGGTTCACGGCTTACAGTTGCACCAGTTCTGTCGTACCTTTAGACTGGTTGAGGCGTGGCAGCGTAAACAGGGGCCGGTCGCGGCACGGCGTCGTTGGTGGGGGCCAGGTCACGCATGGAGGTCCACTGTGGTACACCGTGTTCTGGGCTCCCGCAGTTGTAGCCAACGCAGCCCTCATGGACACACTGTCGTCCCCTCCCGATGCCTGGCTTGATCACTTGCTGATGGTAGATGCAGGCGCTACCCGTAGATGAATGCTGCTACATGCTCGGGTATGGGTGCCCGACAGCTGTGTTCTCAATGCATTCCACCCGCACCCCTCCTCCTTCCCGTGATCACTTTCACCGTTGTTATTCGCCGCTTCCTATTGGACGTTAGGCGTGAGAGTATGGGGTGAATGACCCCGCACGACGATGATGATGTTTCTCTCAGGGTGGTCGGAACGTACCTCACTTGGAGCGTCTTGGGTTTCGTCCTCGTTTTCTTCTTTCACTTCGCCTCGCGACACAAGTAATAATAGGGGAGAGCATAGTGCCCCGGGTACAGGCACCAGGTTGGGACACGACCTAATAGAACGGGCTCTTTTGCAGGGAAAACTGAATACAGTTGAGTGATAGACCAGCAACATCACATCGCAATACGGGTACTATAGTACACACGTATGAGACGATGTCGTATACTCCCTCCTTAATTTGATCAAAGGCTACGCGAATGTACGGTCGTTGGCATTTCTCTAGTAGCCAGACAAAGCCTTCTTGGGGAAAAAAGGCAGGCTGTAGTGCGTGCCCACGGGCTGCTGAAATTCGTTTGGGCAGTTTGAAAGTGGTCATTTGCATCATACGCGTCAAGGAAAGACTACGCGCAGAAAAGTGACAGTCTTCCCTTCATTTAGGGTGCGGTGTTCGCAGTTGTAGAATCGCTGTTCTGGGTTCGACATCATGCTTGCGCTCAAAGGCAGGGCAACAGTAGTTATTGTATTGTCGTAGCAGGGTACCAGTGTCATGCGTATCTTGAAGCATCAGGACGATTGGTCTTTGCTCCGTAGCACAGGTATACAGTCCCCAACAGTATAATAGCGTAGCGCGTGCGGCTGAGACCGTTAAAGGAATACTGACACCAGAATTTCACGTCTCCTTTTTATTGCCTTTATCGATGCTTAACGGCCTATCAACCCCGAAACAGTAGTGTAAATACTTGAAAGCGCGGTAATGAATAACGTAGAAAGGCCTGGAAATCGCCAATTTCGGTTTCAATCGCTTCCAGCCAGCATGGCGCGTATGGCAGAGTCACGCTATGACCTCGCCGTTTTCCGCGGACCCCACAGCGCGGAGGTCGGTGGAGGCGTTGTTTTGACCGCCCCGGACACAGGTGGTTAGCGGCTGAGCTGCTTTGGCGGGTCAAGAGAGCCCTAGAAGCCGGACAAACTCAAGGGGCCCTTGAATGGGAACTCTCTTCCTCATTACTGACTGCTTTATGAAGATGTTTTATCCCTTCCTTCCTTCCTTCCTTCCTTCCTTCCTTCCTTCCTTCCTTCCTTCCTTCCTTCCTTAGTGTATCTAAGCCTACCATCGAGGCTGATATTGATCACAGCTTTCAATAAAAGTCCTAATGGCGACTTCTATTGCAATTCTAAGCTATTTCATTGGCCCCTTTCACTCGTGTGGTACTTAGTTGTTAGTAAGAGTGTCTTTCTGGAGAAAGGTTATGCCTGTAGCTCTGGCTACCCCAAGCAGTTCATGAATGCGCCAGCGCCTAGTCGTCGCTCGCCGGGCTGCACGTGCGAAGTGACGTCACGCGTCTCTGCCGCACGTATGAGGCACACGGCTATGTCACCTTCGTTTCCCTACCACGGAGTGATGTCACGCTGATGTCCATTTGCTGTGCACCACCCCACGAGCTGTATCGGCCGGCCCGGTAAATGAGATGAAATAAAGTATGTTACACGCGTCGCAGGCCGCTCATATTTCAGTCGGGGTATTTCAGTAGAGGAAGCAAACGGTGTAATAATATTACACAAAATATGGGGTCAGTACCTCAGTTAAAACAGGTGAATCGGTCGGCCGTGATCGAAGCGATCATCCGATGAAATGACGACTGGCTGGCTCGTTGGCCGATGCCACGTAGCCAACGACGGTCTACTCCAAGCAAAAGCAACATGTAAAATATGTACACCTTATTTACCCTACGTATTTACAACTCTGAAGACTCATGATCGCGTAAAATAGGTCGGGCAAGGCCCGCGTTGAGCGGGGCTCGCTGCTCTCCCGTCCTCTTTTTTCCCTAAACCTCAAGCCCCTCGGTTTTACCACCAAACCCCGCCCACAAAAGGGACGTCACAACTTGAGAGTGAGGATGGCTCATTGATTAACCCACACTAGGCCATTGATTGGCCACAGTGACAAACAAAGCTAGGTGGGTCCAAAATAGTCACGTGACCCACCTCAATCTCATACAGAAAACCGGAGGTCTTCAGCAAAACATAACTGTAACACAAATAAAAACCAACCAACCAAAAGCAAACCTAATGACGTGCATCGGCTCTCGGGCGGCTCGTCTTATAGTATTGTCCCTACCATGCGCGTTTATAATTGGGCCCCACGCCGCCAGAATTCATTTGCTTTGTAAACACGTCGAGCGCCCAACAAAGCCTGGTCGCGTACCCATTGACGCGTCCCAGCCACCGAGTCGTCGGGGTCAGACATGAAGTGAATGGAAACTTCGCCCAGTAGCTTTGAGCAGTGCAACTGTGTTAGACAGAACGTCTCGTGCCCTCTTCCTATCTTTGACCCCTTGATTGACCTCCAGCTCCCGTCCGGTTCCGGCATTCTCATGGCGGTAACCGCGGTCGTTAAAATGTCAATCGCCCCCCTCCTCCAGTTTCCCAAACAAAGGGAAATCCTCCTTCAACAGCCAACATCGCTTTCAACTATCCTTGGGTACCGACGCGTTTGTAGAAGTCCTTTCCAGGCCCGCTCGTAGGGTGACTACAATAGCGCGGCGAACAAAGAAGCAGCTTCCTCCGTTTCTCCCCACACCCCCCTCGCCAAGGTAAGCTCCGCCTGCATGAAAACAAACAATAAAGGTAAACACGCTGTACATAAAGAACGATAATCTATGTGCCGCGCGGTATTAATTAAATGAGCGCGTACTTAACAACCTCTTTAAGTGGTAATCGTGCAACGGCTTTACTCGCGGATTGTGAGGAACTGCTAAAGGAATCGGCCATAGGTCTCAAGTCGGTGCGTCTGGTGTTCTAACACAAAAATTAGTTAGTGGAGTGCGCCTATAGCTCCGGCTGCTGCCCTAATTGCGTGATCAATGTAACCATATTTGATTGTGCAATTGGTCCCTTTTGTGAAGTTTCAAGAATGGTAGAGTCAGCGTGTGTTGTGGCCCACTCGTCAGCGAACGCGATCGGAGTGAAGGCACGTTTGGGCAGTTTTGCTCGAAGCTCCCTCCTCAGAGCGATTGCATCGATGACAGGTGCGCTGCCTTCTTTTTTTGCACGCTCCACGTCTGTGCAAATAGTTCTACTCGGGGTGTAGTGTCATCTTTGTTCATGTAGCAATTTGTTCGATTTGTGGAGATCTTGAGATTGTCCAGTCTTCATAGTCCGCTGCAACATTAGAGCACGGAAGAACAGAAGAACAGTTGCCGCAGTACGGGTTGGTCGTCTGTCCGAGGCGAAAAGGGTAACTGTTGGGGCAAGCCGAGAGGAGTCGTAGGCGATGATATAATGTTTCTAGGCTACGAGGGAGCTATCTTCGAAGTCTTGATTTCTACTCCGGGTCAATCGCGTGCAAAAAGACTTCGTTATTCGCTTGGTTACACCATACTCGGTTTCTTTCAGCTGCAGCAAAGCGATGTGCCATGGTAGGACCATGGACTTGCCCCTCAAAGCAGCGTCAGGCTCTAAAAAGTTTGTTTTCTCATTTGGAGGACAGTGGTCACATTTTAAAATTGTGAATTCTGTGACACAATCTGAAACTAGTCCGTCAAGCACGTCAAGCCACGCCAGTGTTCTTTTTTTCTTCTTCTTTCTGCCAACCTCATTGTAGGGCCTGTTTTCCCTATCCATCGCTGACCCGTAGCAGAGGAGCATGTAGGCAATTGCAAACGCCGGCAAAACTCTCTGCATTTTCAATAAAGAGCTCGCTCTCTCTCTCTCTCTCTCTCTCTCTCTCTCTCTCTCTCTCTCTCTCTCTCTCTCTCTCTCTCTCTCTCTCTCTCTCTCTCTCTTCTTTTCTTGGTGCTTCGATAGTTGGTCGAAGACAGTCTGTAACTTCTGAGGATACCATGTCTTCCAGCACAGCTGCCGGCACTGCATCAAATCGGATAGGGCTAGCAGCCATGAAGTCCATGTTGAAGTGTTCCTAAAATCCGAGTTTGGGGTTGACTCACTTAACGTTTTCCGTGAAAGACCTGAAACGTAGCCGATTTCATCGCGGGGTCTCTGCTAGGGGTCAGAGGATCACAAAGCGGCAGACATCGACGCTTTCGTCGCATCGTTTCTTTGGGGGCAGACACGCATATTTGATTAATTCCGTCTCAAGAACAACATTCTGCTGAAAAATGCATACACTACTGTGACATTGTTTACCACACTAAGAAGACGGGCAGAGAGGCTACTGACTACTTACTTTTTATTGAAAGGCAGGAAAGTCTGCAGATGCTTGGGATGGCGGACTTGCTACTCAGCGTTCCTGGTGTATTCATTCGCTAATCCCTAAGAGAACGGAAAGAAAGAACAATGGTCTGAGAATTTTCTCGCAGCATGATAATGAGCTTCACAGGCTGAAGTTTACAACGCCAGAGAGGTCATTAGGAATTGCCAACGAGAATTTAATGAGAAAGTTTTATTACTGAAATGCTTGTGATAAATTATCCTTCTAGCCCTGTGAACAAGTATAAAGCTTATTTCTCTTAAAGTGATACCTGGCATTTGCCGTTCTTTTTTTTTTTAGTCAGTATCACAAGCATCAACATGCACCTGTCAAGATACAACGTCCGCCCGCTTCCACATGCTACGAACTAATGATGAACAGCTACAAAAGAGCTTCATCGCTAAGGGAGTAATAGTGTTTCCAGTTTCTTGGTACAAAATCTGTTTTTTTTTTCACCTCTACGCCGACAGGTAGTTTCACGGTTGCCTAGGAATTATAGCTTTACTTTGACGCACTTTTTGTAGGCTATTGTGCGTTCAACAGCTGTTACGCCTCGAGAGGAGCACTTAGAGCGAATAGCGCACTTCTGTCATTAAAATACTTAATAAGCTCTACAGTATACAAAGCGATGTGCTTTAAGTAGCCATAGTTCTTGCAATTTCGTCTCATTAAGGCAGCTTCAAGGGTGTTTCGACTACTTCGTGTTTTCCGCTTTTCCCTGAAGTAACGCTGACATCAGTTTTGTGCATCCGCTTGTAACTATCGTGAAGGCATTTTAAATCATCGAAACAAAATATCCATTCCACATTTTCAAAAATCAAAGTCCTTTCACTTAGTGAGTGTTCTCCTATCACCCTAGCCGGGGGAGGAGGGACGGGAGCGCCACTTGTTTATTGAAGGTGCTACGAAGACAAAATACAAGTTGGTTCATTAGAATACTGCTTGGTCTTGATAACAATTACACAACTTTTATCGCAAACTTCAAAGAAATAACCCGGATATTGAAGCAAACACACGAAGCAGTGGAGACTCCCCGGGTCTCTATGACGTCACAGAATCTTGTTCGCGCGATTGGCGGCCGCCGACGTGAGCCGCCGCCAACAAACATGACATCACACTGGGGCCTCTGGTTCCATTTGATAGCATCACTTGAAAACACACTGATAACTATGTTTTTAGCGCTTGCCCATGACGCGACACTCCTGCCCATACGTATAAACCTCCTGTGGTTTTAAAGACGATAGTCTTTATTGGGCTACTTAAACCCAGAAATTTTGATCTATCTGTATGTATGTCTGTTTGTCTGTCTGTCTGGGACTCGATTCAGCCAGCCGGCCGAGGTAATACGTGTACTGCGCAATAGTCTTATATATTCACAGCCAAATGTTAGCGTCTAAGCCCGGTTTATATGTTCATACTTGTCAACTTTGTTGAACAAGAACAAGACATTACGCAAATATAAGACAGGAAATTAGTACACAAGGGATATTTACAGTGTTCCTTTATTAAAAAATTCATGGATGCATGATTTTTCGATAGCAAATGATATTCTGCGTCTACTGCAGAAAACCGCCGCCTGCTGTTGCCCGCGCCCCCTCCTGGAGTCATATGAGAAATCACGCGGCAACAGCAACGAAAGGTTCGACTAGCTAGGTTCCACGTTCTGCTTGGAACGCACGTGGAGCAAGTCGGCTGCCTCGATTCACGCGCGTCTCCGCCCTACTGCAGCGCTGGCATCGAGAAAGCCGACCTGTAGCAATGGAACGCGGTAAATTCAAATCGCCTTGAGCGAACCTTTAGTGTGTTTACCTTGGGATGAGCGCGACGGAACAAGAACAGCATGAGAGGTGAGCGGGAAAGCAAAGGGGGGCAGTTCCTTGGCAAATGTCTACAAAGACTATCGTCTTTTGACGACATCTGCAACTAAAGGAGCAGATACGCGGCCCGTTTTTTTAATGCCAAACGGCTGGTTTCCCAGGCAACTATTGTTCGAGATTGCCCAAGTAGCGGCGCTGTGGCCAACGATAGAAAACCCACTGCTGTGGCGGAATACGTTTTGACAACGCTGCCGCCTTCCACCGCACGTCGCCCTGAGATTGACCGGCCACGTGACTAAAGCACTGGGAAGGCTAGCATTGGGGGAGAGCGTTGGGAGCAGAAGGAAAGGGTTTGGTTCGCCGTTCGGGGCTGATGCGTTCGGCATTGAAAAAAATGACAAAATCTGAATTTTTTTTTCAATATTGCATTTTCTCAGTTTTACAACGTCTTGTGTGGCTGGAAGGGAGCTGAGCGAGTTACTAAAGACTACGTTCTTTTTTAAATTGAACTAAGTTGTGTTTTCTCATCATAGCACGTTGAAGGCGCGCGTAAGCCCTACATCACCATGTCTGCGGAAACTCCGTGTCAGCGTCGTCGGAGTTACCAGGACGGCACCAAAAATCTCGTTGTCTGACATGTCAACATACCCTCCATTGGCTGCGAACAGAGGTGTGACGTCCGCATTAGCTGCGACGCATCTTGTGGCCGCGGACGCGGTAGGCGTTGATTGATTGTAGGGTTTAACACGCCGACGCAGCGCAGGCGATGAGGCGCACCGTAGTGGAGGGCTCCGGATTAATTTTGACCACCTGGGGATCTTAAACGTGCGCCGAAATCTCGTACACACGGGCGTTTTTGCTTTTCGCCTCCATCAGAAAAGCGGCCGCCGCGGCCGGGATCGCGGGTAGGCCTTACGTCTGCACCTGCATTGGCTTTGAATGGGGTTATGAGCCGTGGAATGCGAGGTATGCGTTTTGCATTGAAATGTGCAGGTATTTTAAAGCGTTATTTTTTTAGATGCGTGCATTACAACATAGTCTACAGCAATCCTATGGAATCGTACTCCTCCCAAAGAAGCCCCTCAATTTGGAAGTTTGGAACGCACAAAAAGATTGAAACACTTTTACAAGTTCACTGTAAAGATACTGTTCATTAATGAACAGTCACTTTACACTGACTGTTCATTTTAACAACAGACACTTATCATTCTAAATGGATGCGCTTGCACGGCAAAAGGGCGGTTTCGGCAGACAGCTTTAAACTTCTGACTTGCATTGTGTTAGCCGTATACTATATAACAAAGGTTACGGTCCCTGCGGCCGCGAAACGGGTTTAAAGTAGTAGAGGCGGCCGGAAAAACCGTAACCTTAGTTATATAATCTATACGGCTAATACAATGCAGGTTAGAAGGTTAAAGCCATTAAAGCTGTCTGCCAGAACCGCCCTTCTTCCGCGCAAGCGCATTTATTTGGAATGAGAAGTGTACGAAAACATTTCCAACCTCACAATTTCTTGCCTACTGATAAGAAACGTATCTTTGCCAGCGGTAAAGCGTCGGTATACTTTACACGTGCGCTAGAAGGGGCGGAAACTGGCGGCTCGAAAAACTGTCCTTGTTCGCACGTATCCCGATGGCTATACGTTTCCCTGCGCTGCGCACTCAACTGAAGAAGTGGCAACGCGACGTTCCATCATTTACGACAACCACCAATTGTTTTGCGATAGAAGCGCAGCCCTTGCGCTTGTTCCTTCTCTCGTTAAAATCACATTTCAGCAGCGACGGAGTGTTGAGTGTAGGGGCGCAGTTCTTGGAAGTCATCGATGAGTGGCGTTTTCCTTCCGAGAAGTGGCACAGCAGGGATCCCAGCCACGGTACATTTTATTCGGTCTGAACCAGCCTGCTGGCTAAAAAAAAATTAGCAATGGGCTAAGGTCCAGCTGGTTATTCTTAGGTTTCCTGGTTGTCTAAGATTAGCTGATTATCATGCTTACTGTTGCTAAAACTATTTCCGATCCAATCCAGTCCAATTTAATCCAATCCAATCCAGTCGCGGCAGCAGCGGCGCCGGCGCGCCACCTGTGCGCCATGTGACGTCTCTGCTTCTCGCGTATACGCAGCACGGTTCTCCAGGAGCCACGCGAAACTGCTCAACCTCGGCCAGTGTAGTTCACGCTAGAAAAAAAGAATATGAAGAGAAAAAACGAGACGTCACACCGCATCGCATGATGTTCGGAACGCGGGATGCACGTTGCGAAAACTTTCTGCTACAGGTAGTCGCGTCCATTGCATATCGGTACTGCTTCAGTGGTGGTGCGCGCTTGTCACAGCATTAATGCCAGATGTCAACGTACGTTCGGAGCTCTGCCGGTGGTGATTTGCAGAGCCTGCATCATCTTCATCTCGCTGAAACGGCCGACCTGTATTATTCGTATCGCTCGTGCCGCAGCCCTTCGCAACAAAGGGCATGCGGCTGGTTTAAAGAATCCCCGCCGCCCCGAATCGCGCGGCATCCTTTCTATCTTCCAGTCGCTGACAACTGCGCTGCCCTTTCATACCGTCTCTCACGTGTAGCTCTGTTGATCAAAACGTTGGACCTAATAACCTCCGTGCATATGAATACCTCGGAAGCTCCACGGGCGTGTAGACCCATGCTTCAGTTTCAGACGAACGAGGGCGGCTTATGCCTGCACGCCGGAAAGCATTCACCGCACAGGGCTCTTCCTGTGTGTGTCTGTGTCATGTCACGGTATACATGTATAAGGACTAGCGAAGGCGGTGCTTTCACGAAACGAAAAAAATGTAACGTATCGACAGTGATATTCGCTTGATTGGGAAAAGGGACTAATTTATATCGTACCAAGGGGGTAGCGGAGGGGGTTCAACACTCCCTGTATCCATTCATGTGGCTTGGTAGAGCTGTTTCGGCAAGTTAGTTTTTTTTCGGAGAAAGAGAGAGATAGAGAAAGAACTTTACTCGCCCATAAGGGGCTCCCTCTGCCGGGTTAGTCATCCAGCACATCTTGA
This sequence comes from Haemaphysalis longicornis, assembly GCF_048455015.1. Lineage (NCBI taxonomy): Eukaryota > Metazoa > Arthropoda > Arachnida > Ixodida > Ixodidae > Haemaphysalis > Haemaphysalis longicornis. The sequence goes on along the minus strand of NW_027526361.1, from coordinate 46,663,306 downwards.
TTCCTCGCGGCATCTTTGTCCATCTGGACAAGAAATACCTTGTCAGTACAGCCGAATGCAAGCTAAAAACAAAAAAAAATCCTTTTTCAATTTGGCGTCCGTGGAAGACGTTGGACCCCTGCTCCGTGCTTGGTAATTCGCAGAAAACGCTGCTTTTGTTGCTTTAAACATAGATTCATTATCTGAAAGAAGATACTTTATGCAACAACGTAGGTGGCGGAGGGAGCGAAAAAAAAAAAAAAAAACAAGCAGCGTTGGTGGTAAGACGAATCCCTGTTGGCTGCGCTGCGAGGCATCATAGGGCTTCAAGCACGCGACTGGCTTCAGCAATGAGAACAAAATATAATACAAAGGATCGCGCGTAACAGGGTCATCTTTTCTCATAAGCGACAGGAACTACTGCAAAAAAGAGGGAAGGGGGACGCGGGTATGTGCCGGATTTGTTGTTAGGCCTAACGTTACGGTTTAATTATGAGAGGACACGTGATTCCAGTTCACGCCGCCCCGTGTTCCGCACTACGGCCACCTCAGCTCTTTTTTTTTTATTATTACCGTTACGGCCACCTCAGCTTCTGTCTCTCTGTCTCGACATCGACTGATTCGACCAAACCATCTTGGCCAACAGAGCAGCAAGTGCCCGGACGAACCAATGGGGGGAGGGGGAAACCGACTCTCAATTTTTAAGCCAAGCTCATCACTTCATGTAATAAACCCCTGGAACGCCTGGTAGCGTCCCCCTGACCTTCAAGCTTAGCCAAGGTCAAGCAAGCGCCTTCTGCGGTTTCGCTGCGCCGACGGAAGCGCCAACCACCGCGCTTCGGTTGCCGGCTGAAGCAAACACCTCGTGGCCTTCCTAAAGTCACACGTCTCGTTTGTCGTCGCAGCGAAATACTTCGAAAAACACTTTGTGGGGGACAAATTTGGAACGGCATGCACTTGAAGCTTCGTTTCACATCGATTCCCACCTACGCAATAAATTTACTCAATTAAGTACTCTCCGATTATGATGATGATGATGATTGCTATTGGTTTCCCCTTTGAAGCGGGGTGATGACATGTCATCTTACCAAAAAGGACTAATATAATCATGTTTTACACTTTTGGTTTAATACTAGCGCTGCTTAGGGCAGGCACTAAAGCTTAAGGCCCGAAATACTTTTTTTTCCCTGTTACAGGTGGTAACTGTTCTAGGCAATATTCCACTCTCTGCTTTTCGTCCACCAGCATTCTAATCTTCTTTTCGTCCCCTCGACAGCCTCGAAGTTAACTTCCTCTGTGATACCCTTAAATCCTAGGGCTTCTGGAAGCCCAATATTCCCTTCATGTAGATGTGGGTGGATACCCTCACATTCTAACACAATGTGCCGCATAGTTTCGGTTTCTTTTCCGCAGACCACGCATACCCCATCATTTTGTGAATACTTCCCTACAAAACTCTTAGTTCGCAGGCAACCTGCTCTAGCCTCAAAAAGCAAAGCACTGCCCTGGGAATTATCGTAGAAATTTTCCTTTCTGATGTTCAATTTCTCAGCCCTGTACATCTCTAACGACGTTTTAGCTTCCATTTATTCGTTTCAATCTGCCTTGCCTCTTTTTTGGTTACCTTGGCTGTTTTGGATTCTCCACTGTTCTTTCCGTATATCATCGTTAGCCTTCTAGTCTTTCTTAACCACTGCGTGTCCACGCTTTTCCTCTTTCTCCCTCCTCTCTCTCTCTCTCTCTCTCTCTCTCTCTCTCTCTCTGCGGCTCCTGCAACTACCACATAAGCTGACGTTGGTGTCCTTCAAAAACTCTTCAGCTTCCTTGAGAATTACACCCACGTACAGAACCGAAAAAAAAGGTACAATCAAAGCTAGAGGGATTCATATAAGCGTGCACGTGCCGTTCACAGATGGCGCAACCCCTTCTCTAGGCAGAAAATAAATAAATAAATAAATAAATAAATAAATAAATAAATAAATAAATAGTATATTGCTCGGCCCTGTCAAGCTTCGCTACACCTTCTATTCTACCTTTTCATGTGGACATAAAAATCAAGAAAGATTGCTCGGGGCGCAATTTCCAAAATATTCCCGAGCGTGTAGAATGATCTCAGTAGACACGAAGACAAAAATAAATTTCGCAAATGCGTAGAGCGATCGCAAAGAGGGGGGAAAAAAACTCGTAAGACTTGACCATGCGTCATGCTATTTTTCAACCTTTGCACGTCGCGGCAGAACACACACGCCATGGCAGCAGCTATTCGAGCGAAGCGCCACTTGCGGAAGATGATAAACTAGCGCCAAAAGAGACAAAAGTTCTTGAACCAACGGAATTATTTCTTTTTGCTTTCAAACTGCGCGCGGAATGTACGGGAGGCGAGGAGGGGAGAAAGAAGACCGGGCAGAGGAGCTATGGGCATTTTTCGGCCGCCCACGGCCATTTCGGGCATGGATCTTTCAGGAACGCGTCTGTATACACGCTCCGAACGTGAGGCTCCTCTCCGCGCAGCTCTAACGGCTCTTCCCATCCCAGCAGCATCGGCGCATCACCGAGACGCACTCCTTACGTTTCAACCAGAGCGAGCAAGGCGAGCGAGGAGAAAGCGGGCAACACAGATCTATTTTTCTTCTGTTCCAGCAACCTGGGTTGGAAAAAGCTTTGGGCAAACCAACGCCTCGCAGGCAAAAAAGTTTAACCGTTGCCTCATCTGCGGAGTTACGGTTATCAAATTGCCAACGCGGCGATCTCACGCGTTAGTGACGCTTCTTAACGTCAGTTGTTGGGAAACACTGAAGAATCCTGGAACCGGCGTTACCGCGATCACGGAATAACGAGGCATTCGTCTCTACGAGTCGTTACGCGCCGAGCTGCGCAGGTGAACGGCGCGAACACCTTGAAGACGCCGTTCGTCCCCAGTGCGGGTGTTGCGGCGTCCTCCTCAGACCGCGAGATCGTGTCTCGCAGTGCGGAGATGTCTTCCGCTCATCCGCATGCAGCATCCATCCATACCCGCGGGAATGCTTGTCTTTGCTTTTTTCTCCCGCGCGCCGCTTTAAGTAGCAGCGGCCAGCGGCGAGCGGCGATGAGGCTCTCTCGCTGGCAACCAAGCGGCGCACAGATTCGCTTCAATTTCATTGCTCGCCATATATCACCGAGTCTCTCAGACGCGCCTCCGCCGTCGGCGCGGACACCCTGATTCTTTCGTTCTGAATACGTTTGCCGGCCGGCAGCGAGGAGAATGCACCGCCGCCAGCCGTGGCGGCTTGCAGCGTTTCCTCCTCATTTGGCTGTTTGTTTGCATCCAAAGCTTCGGACAGTAGGAAGAAGCGTAACTGGTTCGGCCAGCGTCGATATCAGCGGCAACACGCGAAGTGGCCTTGCAGAGCGCATTGCGCAGTCGGCAACTGAGTATGAGTCGGAGTCGCCGACGGCTCTCGACGCCGCTCGCTTGTTTTTACCTCGACTTCGCTGAATATGTGCTCGGGATACGAGGCGCGCTTCAATATATTCCGAAAACTGGGACAATTGATGGGTCTGCGTGCTTCTCCGGCTAGGAATGCCATTTTCTTTCGCAACGCCGGACCGATACACAGCGTGGCGGGTTCGGTGCTGCTGCATTTGTGGCTACTGCATATGCGGAGAACGCGCCGGAAAGCTGTTCGGTCGTTTACTTTTCTTCCTACTGCGTTCTTTGTTTTGGTGCGCCGCGGTTTTTGTTGGAACAAGTTGGAGTATACTCGTTGATGTTCACGGCGTGCTTCTGAATTGTGGCGTCATGTTGGGGCTGTACCGCTGCTTGTGATTGTCGATGCCGAAATGAACACTCTGCGAGTACGCGTCCACCACGATGCCTGCGTGTCGTCGTGGACGACGCGATCAAGTCCTGCGTGTGTAACCACCACGAACAGAGTGACTTCTCACGACAGTACTTCTGATTGGATAAAATAAGAACTCTTCAGAATAAGTATTGTCAGCATTCCGATTGCGCCATGGAGAAAAGAAAAAGCTGAGAGGGAAAGCCCACGTCATGCTCCGAGCCTTTATTGCTATACGGATTGTATACAGACGGGTAGAGCGTGAGTGGACTGTCCTCTCCGGAAACGATCGGTTTGAGACTACATTGGAAAGGTGTCGTTATTCTGGTCCCTTGGCTATTACTGAAAATTGCGAATAGTTTTATAAGAGTGCGGTGCTTTTCAATTTGTTTTCTCTCACTCTTTTTTTGTTCTTTTTACCGCGCTTGGTGCAGTGGAGCGACCAGTGTGCTCGATAAAACTCAACGTATGTGTGCGGGTTGGCATTGTCGTGTGCACGCATGCGCGCATAGGATAGGGGTAGATACGTATAGCCGTGAGCAAAGGTTCACGGACCAGGAAAATAGTAATTTTAGGTTATTTCTCTTCCGGTAGCAGCCCACAAACTGTTGTATGCATTTGAGCTGTCGTATTATTACTAAAATATTGCAACCACAATACCCGGGCTGGCGAGCGGCCGAGAAATAACCCAAAATGGCTCCTTTCGTAGTCCGTAAACTATTGCTCTTGACGGTACATACGTGCATGCGCATTGCGTTTCCTAAAGCTAGACAAGGGTTACATTACCTGATCAAAAGATATGTGGCCTGTCGGCGTGAATGCACAATAGGAGTTACAAACTGCAAAAAAAAAAACAAAAAAAACAGACGGATGGATGTACATGTAATTTATAGATAGGCATTCATTAAAACTGCTACGAAACGCCACTAAATGCATGTTGCCGTTCCACAAAAACAAAACCCGCTAACGCAAGGGAAGAAAAGCGGCTGCTTATTGACCATTCTGCAGTTACGACAATATAAACACCACCAAAATTATCTAACATCCGAACGCCACCTAAATTTTTGAACAAGAAAGTGTCTTATTGCCAGATACACGATCATTTCGCTGACGTCATATCCGTCACGGAACTGACGCCTCTACAACGAAGCAAGCGGCCTGTAAAGGGTGGTCCCCTGTATACCGGGTTTCCTTGCGGGGAAGCAACCTTTAGTACTAAAGAGTACGTTATACTTATGGTTGTTCGTTTACGGGTTTTATATTTTAACACGAAAGTGTTTTATGCCGCGATACCCCAAGATTTCACTGACGTCATATCCGTCACGGAAATGACGCCAGAACACCTTTGCCGAATCGACACACAAGCAGGACGTCGCTCGCCAAGCACCCCCACAAGACAGCCGCCGACCCTTAAATAATCCTCAGCTGCAGATTTCGCTGCACATTTCACTGTCGTGTTTGACTGATTCCTTTGACAGAGGAATCAACCAGTTTTGTTATTTATATATATATGAGTACTACTGCTGAGAACTCTCAACTTTTTTTTCTGACGGTATCTTAGACGTATCTGCGAGGTTTCCTAGCTTGTCCCGCCGCCTCAGTCAGTAGTGTCGTGATGCTAACCGAAAGCCGACCGACCACTAGAAAGCATCGGAGAACAGGTATGCGCTCTTGGCGCGAAATTTCGCAGCATTTTTGCTCGCCAATGTGCAAAACTGTCTGTACGTACATCAGTTCCCGCAATTCTCCAGGGGGACGCCGGAGATGCGAACTTGATCTCTCCGCATTCACGTCGCGGGCCCAGCACCCATGCCACGCTTTCGGCACGCGAAGGTCAGAGCGAAAAGCGAAGGCACGGCCGGCTCCCTGACGCACACTGGAGAGACAGGGAGGGCGTAAAATATGGATATCTATTCGGTGTGCATCTCCGCGATGCCGCCCTGAGCCCTGCGGGCCTTTCGTTTGCGGGACGTGTATCTCCCCCGGCGTGTTTGTTTTTAGAGGCGCTTGAGCCGATTCGGGGCCACCTCTGGCTGGGCCTTGTCATCGCCTACGCCACCCGTCTCCCCTTCCGCCATGCTTCTACTCGCTGAACTTCAACACCAAGGGCGGTATTCTCGTGTTTGTCCGCTTTGAAAACGTCCGTTTTGAGCCCGTTTTATTGTGTCGTACTTCCCGTTGTAGGCGGGCTTTGGGTTGACTTTTGCGCAACTGTTCTTGTAAACACATTTTAAACAACTAAACCTATTTTAAGCTATCCTTTATGTGTTGCATGTTCCGGTAGTGAATCAACAACAAGGCGACGAAACACCGTCTGCTCCAAATCGTCTGCTCCGAGAAGCTGCGGCTCAGAGCTCCGCCGTGCTTGCATGGCGTCACATCCGGGTGTTCGCTTTTAGCCAATCAGTGCGTGCTCAAAACGGACACTTTTGAAACGGACACAAAATGGACAAAACACGAGAATACCGCCCCAAAGCGGAGAAACGCGAGAGGGAGAATTTGTTTTGGTCCGTGGTGTGGTCGCCGTTCACACCGTTATCTTCAAATCTTGAGGAGCGAAAATGCCTCGGCGAGTTTTAGAGAGAAGAAACAAGGAAGGAAAGGAGCAGCGAAGAAGAGGGGTGAGGTGACAAGGTTGTTGAAGGGGTCACCGAATCGCATACCAAGTCGTTGTTTGCGCAGACGACAACGTGTCTCTTTTTTACGCGTGTGCGCGCTTCCGTTTGAAAAAGATATGTAAATACGCTCGCTTTGTTTGATTTCCCGCGGCGGGGTATACGAGAGCAAGGCGAAGAGACCGTGGATTCTTTTCTCGCACGTCCCCGCCCCGTCTCTACTGGCGGCGCCTCTATTTTCCACCCTGTAGCACGCGGACATAATGGCTGACACGCGCTGATGCGTGAAGGAAAAGGGAATAAGAGCAGTAGAACGCGGAGAGGCTAATCAGGAACAACACCGAGGACCTTGCATTCGCTAAGTTTTTTTAGAAAGACACGATGGAGGTATAAATTAGTTGTCCTATTTCATTTCTGCTGTACATTATTGCATATTTGGGCAAATGTTATGCGGACACAAATAAATCCCGGGCCATCTCTACTAACGTGAAAGCTGGGGAGGGGCGACGCATGTAGTCGCCCGGATATTTCCGCCGCTGTTTTGGATAATCCCACCGAAGATATGGATCTCGGCGTGCCAGTGCCCACGGACCCGCCTGCCACGTCGCACGAGGCCTCGATGTCACCGGCCTTTGACATCGCCCGACGATTCGGTCGCACCGTCATCGCAGTGGAAGGCGACGCCCTTTCCCCGCGAGACACCGAAGGATGGAAAATCACCGGAAAACAAGTAAGACAACGCCTCTCGGCCCCACCATTACCCGAGCCTTGTAATTCCGCACCCGCGAAGTCCCCCGCCAGAGACGCAACCTTTGCTCAACGAGTATCAGCCCGCATTACCCGAGCCGCACGAATGCCAGGAATTATGCCCAAGGAAGACATTAAGATCGTCATGCGGCCGAGGGGCGGCCTTAACATTGCCCGAATAGAAGCCAACATCATCATGTCGGCAGTGCTCACAGCGGCCGGAACGCCCAGAGAAAGCGCCCGCGAAGACACCATCTGCACGAATGTCGCGCAGAACATCATAGTAGTCAGCACCCCCAGCGAGACACGCGCCGCGAAATACGCTCAAGTCCGCAGTCTTCAAATTGGCGGAAGCCGTTTCGAGACACACGCATACCGCTCGGCCCCGCACGGCACTGTAAAGGGTGTTATTCGCGGAATCGCCATCGAAGACACTGACTCGGACATTCAGGACAATGTGCTCAACCCCGCCAACCCGATGGCGCTCGAGGCACACCGGATCGGAAACACCACCACGGTAGTCGTGCTATTTGCGGGCCCAAAGGTGCCGAACTACGTCAAATACGGCTCCATGCTTATGCGGTGCGGGCTCTACAGACAGCATTACGACGTCTGCCGGCAATGCGGCCAGGTCGGCCACAGGGCTGACGTGTGTCCCAATCCCAACGTACGAGTATGCTTCGCCTGCGGAGCACCCAACCCTGCTCAAGGCCACGCCAACGACTGCAAACCACGATGCAAGCTCTGCAACGGACCACACCCAACCGGGGAGGCAGGTTGCACAAACAAGTACAAGGTTCCCATAGTGGTCACCAGACGGCGCTGGGAGCGACGAGCGGAGGCGCAGAAACAGCTGCAGCTGGACCGCCGCGACTTTCCGCAGCTGCAGCCGCCGCCGCAGCGCCCCGACGGCGCCCGGCAAAGCCGCTCTCGCCAACGAAGCAACGGGCGCGAGAGATCAGCAAGCCGCGGCCGCAGCGCACGCCGCTCTGCGTCGCGAGCAGGCAACCGAAACGGACTGACAAACACTATCAGCTGGGCGGATGCGGCCCGACCACAGGCCCCGACGCCACAGCAGAGGCAGGACACTCCTCGCACAAGCCCAGAGGTGAACCAGCTACGCTCGGAAAATGTGCAGCTCAAACGCCGCATCGAAGAACAAGACGCGAAGATCACAGCACAGGCAGCCACCATCGACGCCATAAATGCCAAACTCGCCCAGCTGCTCTCGCTGCAACAACGGCCCCCAACAAGCCACCACGAGCCCGGGAACACCGCCCGCACTGACGCCGTAATCGCCGAGGCAGACAATGCACTGGAACCCATAAGTGAGGACAACGACGTGAACAGGCCACAGCCGGATCGCAACCCCACCGCAAATAGGACCGCTGAGCCTTTCCCGAAGCGAAGAGCGTTGGAGAACACCAAAGACAGAAGAATCCAGGCGCGCCTCGATCATCAACAAGACCGCCAAGACAGACTAGAAGCCGCAATGAAGTCCAATACCGACCGCCTCACAACCCTGGAAAACATGTGCCAACAAATGATGCACACCATGCAGAGTATCCAGGCGATGATGCTACAAATCCGGGCACAACTTCAACCAGAGTACGCCCCACCACCGCCTCCACCACCACCGCCGCAACCAGAGCAACAACCGCCATATATCCCCGCAACAGCCCAATCATGGACAGCAGCCCCGGCTCCCAACATACAGCCATAAGGGCGTCGAAAGCCCGTAGCCCACTGCGACACCTCACGGTGTGGCAATGGAACGCCAATGGTATCCAACAAAAGAAGGCCACGCTACAACAGTACATACAACAAGCACCTCACAGAAGCCCCGATGTCCTACTCATCCAAGAAACACACAGCGAGACCCCCCTCACTCTACCGGGCTACAGAACGCACGCCAGCCCACCAAGCGCCAGGGCCGCCGGAAAAGGTTCGGCGCAAGGAGTGTGCACCCTCGTGCGGAAAGGCCTCACATACGTTGACCACGCCGCCCTTCCCAACTGCGCCATCGAACACTGCGTTGTGGAGGTGATCATCGGAAAGAAGAAGAAGGAGAGCGTCTACCTGGTCAACGTATACAGCAACCCCAAACACTACCAGCAGAAATTCCGAACACTCATCCACAAGACCTGCCAGCTAGCCCAAACAGACGCGGCGCTCCTATGCGGAGACTTCAACGCCCAGCATCAGAACTGGGGATACCCCAAGACAAGCACTAAAGGCCGGCAGCTCCTCGACGAGGCAACAGACGCTGGCTTCTACCTGCTCAACGACCCCACGGCGTGCACACGAATCGGAACGTCGGCGCAGAGGGACACCAACCCAGACCTCACCTTCCATAAGCCGACGCCCAACCTTCCACCCGCACAATGGCGCAACACTGAGGAAACACTGGGCAGCGACCACTGCATCCTAGAAATTCTGGTGCCGCTCCGCTACGGGGGGCGCCGCCCCTACGCTCCTCAGAACACACACGCCGTCACGGAATGGAGCGAGTTCAGGGCCAAGCTCGAAGAATACGGCGAGGAAGACACGGCAGAGAACGACATCGAAACGTGGACCCAGAGAATCATCGAAGCGAGGAAGGGCGCAACCACGTCGATCGAAACCGACGAACACCTCCCCCAAGTCGACAGTCACCTCGCACACATTCTCGAGGCAAAGCAGTCCCTGCAACGGCGATGGAGGGCCCAGAAGCACAACCGTAAGCTACGCAAACGCATCGCCCTACTCAACATCGCCATCGACCGCCACAGCGCCGCTCTCTCACGCCAGCAGTGGAATGCAGTGTGCCAACAGGCGGACGGGCAGCTACACAAAGGCCGCACCTGGAACCTCTTACGCCACCTACTAGACGAGTCCAAGAGCAAGGGGACGCAGCGACACTCGCTTCACAGAACACTGCACAAAGCAATCAAAGATCAGGGTGAGGCCGAGTTGCGTAAAAGCCTTGACGCCAGATACCTGCCGTCCACGCCACGGACCCCACTCCCTGACTACACCGGTGCGGACAACCCCCAACTCGACGCCGACATCGAGGAATGGGAAATCAGATCCGTATTACAAACGCTCAACTGCAGCTCTGCAGCCGGCCCAGACCGCGTCACCAACAAGGAACTCCGCAACCTGCCGGACACGACAATCGCAGCCCTCGCCAAGCACTACAATGCCTGCTGGCGCGCAGGCACCTTACCTAAGGCCTGGAAGACAGCGAAAACAGTCCTCATACCTAAGCCCGGCAAGCCCCCACACACCGACAACCTCCGACCCATCTCGCTCACGTCATGCGTCGGCAAAGTACTCGAGCACGTGCTGATGAACCGATGGAAGAGATACCTAGAGGACAACGAGCTCTATCCCCACACCATGATCGGATTCCGGGAAAAGCTGAGTACACAAGACGCCATGCTCCTCCTGAAGCGAGACATTTTGGATCGCCCGCCGGGGTGCCGGGACACCTGCGCTGTGCTGGGCCTAGATCTCCAAAGCGCATTCGACAAGATACACCACAAGGCCATCCTGGAGCAAGTATCGGCACTCCACATGGGAACGCGAGCATTCGCCTACATAAAGGACTTCCTAACAGAACGCACCGTTACCATCCACGCCGGCGACATCGAGCTCGCCCCCAAGACCCTCGGCTCTGAAGGCACTCCCCAAGGCTCGGTTATCTCGCCGCTCTTGTTCAACTTGGTCATGATACGGGTATAGCCACGGCCCTGCACACTGTTCCCGACATCCGGCACACCATATATGCCGATGACATCACCATTTGGACAAGAGGCGGCAGCGACGGTCAGACCGAAAATGCACTTCAGCAAGCAATAGAGGCGGTCGAGTTCAGCCTCGAGGGCACAGGACTCAAGTGCTCTCCTGCGAAGTCTGAGCTGCTTATCCTACCACCAGGACCAAACCGGAAAGATGGCAACGCCGCAGCCAACATAGCACTACATACACGCGACGGCGGAAGCATACCCCAAGTCCCTAAAATCCGCGTCCTCGGCATGCACATCGAAGCGCACAGACGCAACGGATTCACAGTCAACAAGCTCCTCACCAAGATCACCGCGGCCACGCAGCTGATCCGCCGGGTCTCATCGAGACACGCCGGCATGAAAGAAGCACATGTACTGAGACTCCTGCAGTCTTTCGCTATCAGCCACGTCGCCTACATAGCCCCGTACCACAACTGGAGCAAGGCCGAGCGTGAGAAAATTGACGCGGCAATACGCAAAGCCTACCGAACAGCGATCGGCCTCTACCAGCACTCACGCACAGACCGGCTTCTCGACCTCGGCGTCCACAACACTCTGGCAGAAATAGCAGAAGCCCAAAACACGTCCCAGATAGCCCGGCTGTCGACCACACGCTCTGGACGACACATCCTGCAACAAGTGAATATCAGGCCCCGCAACCAGCCCGCCGAGGGCACGACCACCCTATCCGAACCCATGCTCAGACTCCTCCGAGTCCGCCCACTTCCCAAGAATACGAACCCGGAACACCATCCAGAACGCCGGCTGGCTAGAGCCCGATCGCTAGCCTCTACGTACGCCGCGGATAACACCGCATACTACGTCGACGCGGCGGAAGACCGCGCCCGGCCCAACTACTACACGGCAGTCGCAATCGCAGCATCCGATGGAACAATCCGCACGGCCGGCAGCTTCAAGGCCACGGACTCGCATCACGCAGAAGAGCTCGCGATCGCCCTCGCCGCGACCGACCCTCGATGTAGTACGATACTTAGCGACTCACGAACAGCGATCCTCCGCTTTGCGAACAACACAACAAGCACCAGTACGGCCCGCTTCCTCCACAGGACGGGCCAAACGCGCCAGCACCCGATCTTTATCAGTTGGTATCCTGCACACGTGGGACCGCTCGACCCGGAGGGGCGGATCCGTAACCGGAACGAGGAGGCTGACCGCGCAGCGCGAGGACTTACGTACCGTGCGACGCACACCAGCCAACACTCGGACCGCAATCGGAACAGCCAACTGCGAGCCGAAGAGAGCGAACCAGTACCACTGGAGACGTACGGAGACATCCTGAGATGGTACCGCCACAACAGGCAGCGACTCCCTGCCCCACACCCGCAACTAACGCGCCGCGAAAGCGTGCTATACCGCCAGCTACAGACGGACTCAATCCTGACACCCGTGCTCGCCAGATACATCTGCCCAACGCTATACAACACCGACCGTTGCATCATCTGCAAGACCGCCCCCGCTACGACAGCGCACATCCTCAACGATTGCACTCGCCTACAAACACACTCTGAAGCACAAGAATTGCCACCAAAAGTGCGTGAAGCCATCACCTCCTCAGACTACAACACACAACTCCAGGCCGTCCGGCAGGTGGAGGAAGCCCTGACCCGACAGCGGGAAGGACCTGCGGTGGCGCAAACCATTACGGGCTCGACCCGCTCGGGATCGGGGCCGACCCCCACGGCCTAATTCACTCTGCCGGACACGCAATAAAGTTTCTCTCTCTCTCTCTCTTGGGGCCTTGGCGGTTTGGCCAACGAAGATGAAACCGTTGGGGGTACAGGTATACATCTTTGCTGTAAAAGTCTCATGTCTTTGAAGCGCGAAGCGTTTTGCGCGAGGCGTACACGAGTGTCCTGGTGCTTTTTGGTACGCGTTACGAAGCGTTCCAGCGCGAGGCGTACACGAGTGTGCTGGTGCTTCTTAGTACGCGTTACGGATCGTTTCAGCACGAGGCGTAAACGAAAGTCAGGGTGTCTTTTTTAGTACGCGTTACGTTCTAGCTCACGGTGTAAACGAGTGTCCCGGTGTTTTAGTACCGTGACTACATGAGACGACGATTGCGACGACGACAGGAGACGCCGAGAGCCCGAGCACCTACGGGGCTTCGCCGCTGAAAATATGAACCAGAACGTTAGAAATTACAGTTCGTTGAGGTCCGGTAATGGCGGCCTATTGGTATATTTGGAAAGCCACATTTCCCAACTTTCTTTTTGTAACTAAGCCACGCGTCATTCTGACTTTCAAGAGCAGAAATCGCGCTAGTTTCATGTTCGCGTTTAATTTGTCCATGACTGTACATTTACATGAACATACGTGTCGAAGCCAGGAACGCCAGCGCTCAAGAACGCCAAGGAAGGCACAGGAAAAAGAATTCGTAAGTGTTTCATTATGAAGGTCACTTATTTCTTGAATAAAAAGAAATAAATAAGAGAAAACGTGCTCCCCGGATGTGAACTGAACCCACGACCCTCTCAATACGCGTCAGATTCCATACCAACTAGGCGATATATATACCAGCGAGGCTGTGCTCACCTCCCCTTCCTCGTGTATTTATGCGAGTTTAATTGTATCCTGCGCCTGAGTGTGGTAGGCAGCGCCGCTGCAACAACTTGGGGTGAATGGGAACTTCTTTTAGGGACTATAGTCTTTCTTGGGCTACAAAATCCCGAAAATTTTGGTCTGCCCGTCTGTCTGTCTGTCTCTATCTGTCTGTCTGTCTGTTTGTCTGTCTGTGTGTCTGTCTGTCTGTAGCTCGATTGGGCACCCAACCATACCTTAGCGGAATTTTTGAACGAGAAGTTTATATAGGCAAAACTTTTCCAAAGCAACAGTTCTGAAAACACACATCATGTTTGACAACGCTGTTCAACAAAGAAAAAACCTTAGGCATTTTTGATGCAAAACACCAATACATGAGTGGTATGTGCAATGTTTTTTTTAATTGAAAACACAAGACTGCTTCCATTTTGCGATAGTGAATACAAAAATACCCGTTGAAAACAATGTTTTGATCCAAAAATACAAAAGCGCTCGTGTCCGAGCCTAGACCTCGTGGCGGCATTCCAGGAAGTCTAACAGTAACGAAAAGTTCCAGTAGATGGCGCACGAGCGGTGGAACCAGGAGAAATTCACGCATCTCCACGAAGTGAATCATGACGAGCGGGCGAAGCACTGGGGATAGTTCTTACCGTAAATCACCCGTGAGGGTGCTTACTGCCGCTAAAACGATTTCCAATACAATCCAATTCAATACAATTAAATTTAATCCAATCCAATCCATTTCAATCCAATGCAATCCAATGCTCCTCGCGCAGGCGCAGCACGGCTCTCCAGGAGCTCTCTCTCTCTCTCTCCTAACCTTTTGTGAACATTTTAGTTTGCTTTTGTTAACCTTTTGTGAACCTTTTGTTCAAAGATGTTTCGATTTACATGGTGCTGTGCGTCTCTAGCCGACTTGCTTGGAAAATAAAGTGATTTCTCTTTCGCTCTCTTTCTTTTTCTCTCTCTCTCTCACACACCTTTTGTGAACCTATTGTTCAGAGATGTTTCGATTTACACGGTGCTGTGCCGTGAGCACGGACGCCGGATGCCGGACAAGCCTCGGACTTAAAAAATTGAATTTACTTGAGCAAACCATCGTCTTCATGGGAGGGGAAGAGCGTGAGAGGTGGGCGAGAAAGAGAAGAGGGCATCTGCGGAGAAGGGGCGGCCGAGGACTATCGTCTTTCGACGACATTTGCAGCGAAGTGAGCAGATGCGCGACAGATATTTTTTTAACCTCCGTGCCGCGAATCAAACGTCTGCAACGTTTCGGGCGCTGCCAGCTAGCGGATAACCGTCTTATGCTACCTACTGCAGCAATACGGCCAGAGCCGTGGTCCTCGATAAGCGAGATAACCAGTGTTGGAAATTAGGGGTTCGATGAATGAACACAGAAAGGAATGACGTACCGCAGTCACGTATGCCAAAGATGGAAAAGGGGAAAGCATTTATAGCTTTTTGTGCGTTGCAGTCCGTTTATGTGTATGTATTTATTTATGCATGTATGTATGTATGCATGTATGTATGCATGTATGCATGCACATATGTATGTATGTATGTATGTATGTATGTATGTATGTATGTATGTATGTATGTATGTATGTATGTATGTATGTATGTATGTATGTATGTATGTATGTACATATGTATGTAGGAAGGTACATACGTATGTGTGTATGTACGTATGTATGTATGTATGTCTGTATGTATATGTGCGCGTGTCCATATGCACACACACACACACGTAAAGCCATTTCTGCGTAAAATAGAGAATACCAGACGGGTCCTCACACCGTCTGCATGCAAAATTTCTACCGCGGATACTTTATTTTCTTTCCATCTCCTTTATTCGTTCGTGAAGAAACAAGCAGAGCAAGACAGCGCACGCGTAGAGAGAGGGGCGGCATCTGCTGCCGTTCGCACGGAGCATCTTTTCATGCGCATATTGACCACTCGCCGTAAGCACCAGCGGGCAGCAACGCCGTGACATGTACGCAAGTAAAGGACCGCCTTTTGGAGAACAAGAAGCACTCAAGATCAAGAGCGTGCTCGGAACCGGTGCGCCGGCTGTATTCGAACGCGTGTGCAGAGCAGCTAATGGAGTTCTCGATGGGGCGCGGTATACACTTGGCTCGGACGATTTTGACGGCGGCAAGTCCGGTGGACTCATGCATAAAAGAAGACGAGCAAAATGGGCCGATATATTTTTGTTTCGCATGCTGTATGCCTGAATGCAGAGGGCGATTCGTGAGCCTTCTGTGTGATATCGCGCAAGGAACCACTGCCCGATATCCTAGTAAAGCTACAGACCGCTCGGGAAGTGCGCTTGCACTCCTGTAAGCGTCGTTCCTTTCTCTTCCGCCTGAGCGTTTTTTACATGGATACAAGCCATTGTCAGCAGGCATGATTCTAATCCGGTTGTGCCCGTTATACAAATGCTGTTTTGTGAATGCTGTTAACAACGGTCATTTTTAGCGTCGTTGCAGTTCTATCCTTACGTATACTGTTCCTGTGCATGAATGAATCTGTATGCTCGTGTAAGCAGATCCGTGCGTACCGGTGCTTTTTCCGACTCGCGGAAATGTTGGCGGTAGATTTTGCTACCGAGTGATTTGAAATAGGCTTCGCAACGGTGTGTGCGCAGCCCGTGGCGACGTAAGCTTCTATAGTGCGCCGGGCTAGTTTAAAAACGAGCGACCGCCAGCCATACACTCCGGATATAATATCGTTGTTTACACTTTATACACAGACAAACCGCTTCTCTAAATTCGTGATGGCATGCCTTTTGCCTATATTGAGAGACTGTAGATGTATGCTGTTGTGTAGAATTTGCTTCTCGCTGCCGTGCTTCGGTCGATATACCGTGAACAAGAAGAAAAGCCGTATTTGGAACGGGCAGACAGGTGAAGTAAAGACTTCGTAGGTGTCCTCATGATGGGTTTACGCTTTCGCAAGCGTAAAATTTCCCAGCCCGCCCAGGGCGCGGCCATGTTGGCCGGCGTGACGTCATTCGGCATAGCTGGCCTTATAGAACGCGTTTCTCGCAGTGGCGTACTCGCTGGTGCCCGCGCGCACGAGCGAGTGCCCGCGCGGCTCACTGGGCGAATTTGACAATTTTTTGGAGTGTTGCTAAGAATGGGGGCTTACTGTCCAACTAGGTAAGGTGTTCCAACGTTCAGCAATTACTTAGTCCCAAAAAATCCCACATAAAGGCTGTAACAGTGCTGTTTTGATTGGCGTTTATTGCCTAGTTTCCTGTTCACGTGTTTCGCCCACATAAAGCTGTCCGATGGCTTTAGCTTATTTTTCTATTTCAATTTGCTCTCTTAAAGTAACAAAATAAAACCCTAAGGGCTGTAACATGGTGTAATAAAACACAATTCTGCATGTATCAATAACGTTCTAAACCTTGTTTTTAAAGCTTTCCTTTTCAAATGGTTGGATGTGGACGCACTAAATTGTGAATATGAAGGGCCGTAAAACAAAATAATCCTGCATGGGTGTGGAAGTTTACCACATCTTCATGTTTCGACGTGCGATGAAAAAGCTGCAGCGCTCAGCGTTATAATTGTCAGCTGACGTGTAGCTCACGCGGTCGGCTTTTTGTAGACCTGTTCCGCATTATCAGTGGTTGCCTGTTCGGTATGTGGTAACTTACGGCTATGGAGACACACATGTTGAGACTGCCATACCGCGCATACAGTGGACGGTACAGTGGACGGTAATATGCGTGGCTACTAACGTTAGGCGCACTCGCGCGTGAATTGCGAAATAATACCTAGCGCGTACAGTAAAGTTTATTAACGCTCCAATCGGGGGATCAAATATTTCCCGAAGGAAGGAAGGAATAAAGGTAAAGGAAAGACAGGAATGTCAACCAGCCTGTGGCCTAGTTTGCTATCCTACACGTGGGGAACGGGAACAATGGGAAAAGAAGAGGAAAACGGTTAAAGAAGGGGAAGGTATGCACAGTGCGTAAAGAGGTGTGGCCAGCGTTATGACACTATAGTTGATAGAGTTAATTGACTTCATAGAGAGTAGTCTTTTGTGCTGGTCTTCTGTGAAAGTCGTTGTTTTTAGGAAGCACAGGAGCGCTGTTGTCGCCTTGTGCGTAGATGACGGAGAAGGCCAGTGGCCCAGGATTTTCTCCTCAGAGAATGGCCACCGAGAATCGAGCTTCCTTAAAGTTGAGGAGAGTTGCCTTCTTGCCGATGAGAAACGTGGACACTCGCATAGAAGATGGCGTATGGTCTCCGGTGTGTCACAGACTTCACACGCCGCCTCACTGTCTGCCATTTCAATCAAATGGGAGTAAGCATTTGTGAAGGCGACTCCAAGCCAGAGACGGCAAAGAACGGTTGCATACGTCCGTGGGAGGCCCGAGCTGGCACATAAGGCTATGGATGTGAGAATGTTTTTGTATTTTTATATTATGCATCACATAATTGGTTTACTAGCATATGTTACATGAAAAGTCTTGAATATTTTTTTAGTTTTTTTATTTTTTACTAATGAACCGATGTATTATTTTGGGCCGATTTGCTGCAGCAAGTTTTATTTATTCGTGGCCTAATGGCTTGACTGCGATAACCATGTATGCCGCCGATTGGAACCCTATTAATTACAGATAGTTTAAATGGTGAATTTCTATTTTGTGCAGCCTCAGTTGTGGCTCTCCATCGAACTACGCTGAAAATGTATCTACTTTAGCGACTTGCGTAGCTGAATGTATCGTTCAAGATTTCAGATACCGGTTTCTCGAGAGTGCCCTTCGCAAGGTACGTGATGCTCGCTGAGGGCGTAGGCTGGGCATACGGTCCGAGCTGCAGTTGTAATCGATAGCGTTTTTTTTTCTCCGCTTTTCCAAACTTCGTCTTATCTAGCTGTCGTAATATGCGCGACACATGGGGCCTATGGAGGGAACCTGAACTGTTGGGAGCGAATGACTGAATTAAGCTTGGTGGTGCCACGCCGGAGACTTCACATGCTTCCGTACATTGGAGCGCTTCCGCGAACGTTTTGTTCAATTTCGCGACGAAGAACATGAGCTCCGACTGCGTCCACAATATTAAATTATGACTTTTCTTGGTGCATAACCCACTTTTCTAACGAGGCACTTCGAGCGCACAATGGGAGTTTACGGCGAAACCGAAGGTTGAAAAGGCCAGTAGTGGCGAGTGCGGCGCTGGCGGCATCTGGCTAAGGCGGGCCTAACTGCTCGCTGTGAACGTTCTATAGGCAAGCTTTCCTGGTCCACATGCGTTATCGATGCGCTGTGGTAGCGAGACTGCGCTATGCTGGCTATGCGCCCCACATGCTTCCTCCGATCTGGACGACGAACTCTGAACGTCTCCGTGTGCATCAGAAAGCGCAGTGTTTGAGGGAGTTCACGAGGGAGATGACCCTCGGCTTTACTGCCCAAGCGGGTCGCGATGACACTGCCTTCCAATGTCTTCCTAGGCACTGCGGTATCGTGATCGTTAATGAAAGTGTGGACGCTGCGACCTGTTTGGCCCTCCAAAGAGCGGCGGGCATACATCTTTTGTTATCTATGAAGTACGCTGCCAGGTCATTTCGCATAGTATCCCCGAAGACAACAACGTCTAAACGGACTACAAAAGATTTCACGAGTTACTTATCTGCGCCTTTGACCCGCACCTTCAATGTACCCTCCCTTAGGCCTACACCGACCTAGCGCAACCCGTCTCTTCCGTCGCTGGCTCTGAAAGGTGTTTGCAAATGCTTATTCCTACTTTGAAGGAAAGCAAGTGTGGCGTGTGAAGTGGGTGGCACGTCGGCGACGCGCGCTTTGCGGCAACTTCGATTCGAGCTCCCACACTTCATCTGAAAGAAAGCAGCTTTCGTCATCTCCGTAGAACTACGACTCCTGGCTGCCGTTCTTTAAAGGGGTCCTAAAATACCTTCCGCCGATGCATGGATCTACATGTAACCAAATAAAGCAATGTATTAGCAATCTCCTCCCGCAAGAATTTTGTTAAAGCGATGAGTATTACCTGAGAAATCGTAAATCAAAAACCGCGCATTATCGTCGCGCCGCGTTTCCTCCTCCATTCGCTGTTGACGGCGCGCAAGCCTTCCCTCCCATGATGCTGCGCTCCTCAGCGATGACGTACTTCCGCTATGGCGCTCCTAGACTGCCGTCTGCTACGGGCAAGCTTTGTTGACACTGGTTGACACCATGAATACCGCACTCCGCTCAAGGCTGGAAAAGCGAACGAAAAATCTGGCTGCATTTGTGCGGCGGCCTGGCCATGCCCTTTTGCGCTGTACGTTGCTGGAGTTGCTATCGGCGGCGAACTCGCAGACGTTCGGGGAGGATCGTGCGCTCGGTCCCTTTCATGAACCGCGCACTGTTTATCCAAAAAGCGCCGTATCAGATGTGGCCCCGCTGGTGCCGGGTCTTATTTTGCAGCGGTGGTAATTCCTGCCGGCGGCATGTGAAAAAGACATTTTAAACCGATATAGAACCCGTTCACAAAACGCTTCAATCATGTGACCAGTTCAGCTTGGGGCGACGCGTGGTGGAGAGCGGCAACGTTGGCAAAACATGCTCCGGCGCGGCTCCGAGCTTTCTAGCGCTGGAGCGAGCGCCATTTCTTTGACAATCTCAAACATCGGTTGCCTTGGCAACAAGGCACAAACCGCTCCAGAAGTCAGTTACGGTTGCGTGATCCCGGTTCAGCTCGGGGCCCCACCTCGCGACATGTGGGCACTGCAGGCGTACCACTCCCTCCCATTCGGAAGTGCGAGATACGTTTGATATTACAGGGGGCGATGGTGTGTGTGTTGTGAACGCCTTTGTTTTGCGATGAAATGCGACGTTGTGCTTCTGCGGGTGGATAGTGCTTCCCATGGTCTGGATTATCTTTCTCGGGCGACGTACGACTCAACCTCGCATGGGGTATGTGCAGTGTGCGTAGCTAAAAGCCATCTCGGCTTGTGCGCCAGAGTTAAGTGACTTGCTGTTCGTCCCCGCAAACCACGCGTGAGGGGAGTGCCGAATTTACGACGGGCAGGAGGAGGAAACCCATCGTCTGTCAATCGCGGTTCAGACTTGCAACGCATATTGTGACGTTGTGTTCATTCGAAACGCATCTCTGGATTGTTTTGAAGTTGAATAAAATGTATGCGTCAAACCCGGGCATTCGGATCAGGGCGTTCTCTGCGATTGCACGAAAGAAGTGCCACGGGGGTTCAACGCTGTCTTTATGGAACGTACTCATGCAGGTAAGAGAATATCCATGTCGTGTTATGGCCATGTTGCATTCAATACAAACGGTTAAGCGTTTGTTTACACTTGTTTAGTTTGTCGTAAAATGTCCAAGCACTCCGGCACTGCGCTGGCAGATCAGCCGGCGAGCCGACGCTGAGCAGACGACTCATCTCTTTACCGGAAGTGCGTGAAAAAGCCGCCCAATAGCAGGATGTCTAGCTCATGACGAACATCTGGGAATCGATGATGTAGACATGTGAAGATGGCGGCGTCCAAAAACACGAAGGGAAGGGTGAGAAAAAAGCGACAAACTTTGCAACAAAACTGTGAGCTTTCCGCTGCGCGTAAAAGAGTAATACTTGGGACAGATGACGTTGACGACCCAATCTAACGATTGCGCTACTTCATTTAGTGTGCTCAAAACGCCTTTCAGGGCCCCTTTAAGAGATCCCAGTCACTGGCCCTCTCCGGTATCAGCACACAAAACGACAACAGACGATAAAGTAAACAAAACTCTAGGGTCAGTCATTGAACTATCGTCGAGTGCCCTGTCGCTGGGCCATACTACCTAAGGCTTTGCCTTACCTCACATTATCCTTTTCAAACGAGCCTAACAATCCCACGTTACTATGGGATCAGTGGGCAAAAAACACGGCATATCCATCGGCGTAATTGATCGGCGTAATCGGCGTAATTAAAAAGAGCGGCCAAAATTTGTCGGAAATATTCTACCCAAGCTTAAAAAGGTCACACGCCCTTCATATTTTCGTACAAAGGTACTTCTATTTCCCTTGAAGAGAATTTCTTCCCAGCAATGTTATTGTGTCTGGTAGTGAAGCCTACTGAAAAAAAAAAAGGAGTCTC
Organism: Haemaphysalis longicornis; assembly: GCF_048455015.1. NCBI lineage: Eukaryota > Metazoa > Arthropoda > Arachnida > Ixodida > Ixodidae > Haemaphysalis > Haemaphysalis longicornis. The sequence continues at coordinate 46,641,717 of NW_027526361.1, read as the reverse complement.
CAAGTAAAATCTAAATTTTGTAAAGCTGACAATGCCACGTTGTAGGCCGCAGTGACGCTTACTAAACCAAATTGAGTTCTCGCGTTTTCCCCGACATCACGCGACAAGCCGTGAATAGACTAAATCGCGACAGACCCATAGGTAACTAAACAGAGGCTGGAATTTTCGCGGGGAAAACCAGAGAGAAGAATATGACGCGGAGAAGCCGTTCCCTGTTACGAACAAAATTTAATTGCCGCAAAAGCAGCGTAAATTACAAGGGTGATATTACACCGAGGCATTGGGTTCTAAGGTGAGATCCCACATGTCGTCACCCCGATACGAAGGTGCTACGGAAGCGATCACCATCAATCTTCGGGGCCAAAAGCCCAGTAGAACGAAACATACCTGACAGCTTCGTGTCAAACTCCATCAGCGACAGCTGGCAGCAGACCGCGATTGCTTCGTGTCGGGTCCCACGTTCGCTCGGACCTTTATGTTATGCTGACCACCACCCTTCAGAACTTGTTGCGCGCAACGCGATGAATGTGTTTGATCTCTGTTTTTTATAACGGCATTGATGTGCTTTTTAGAACAGAGGTTCGAAGAGGACGTCCATTTTATGTCCAGCGCAAATCCTGTTTGTACTCTTCCGCGTGTCTCGTCCGTAACGGGCCGTTTTAATATGTTTCACTGCTCCAGCAACCAGCTCGCCCACATTTCATGCATTAACAGAGATATAAAATAGCTCAGTAGCTTTCGAAAGAACTGAAGTGGAAAAAAATATTCGGCCATTCCGCTCTGTGAACGTGGGGGACCAGCGAAGCTGGAGCCCGGGCTATACGCTGCCTCCTCATTACGACGACAGAAGAGAAGCGAATTTTGAAAATAGAGAAGAGAAAATTGTCTTGACGACGCACCCGCCGCCTCGAGGAGCCGGAGGAAGCTAAACACGCAAGGGCTTGGAACGCCGACAAGGAGAGGGCGGCGGGGACGTAGACATAGCATACGCCAATCGCTCAGCTAATATTCTTTCAGAATAAGCAGTTATATACCACCTGACAGTCTACTGATCTGGAACATGGGGCTTAGTGAAAATTAATATACGATAAGACGTATAAGGCTTTGCACTGTACCAGAAGTTCAAACAGCGGAGCTTTGTAAGCTTTTAGCTCCGCCATGGATCGTTACCAGAAAACTCAGCTCAGCCGAGCACACGTGAGCCTGCACCTCGTGAGGAGCACCCGGCGTCGCCCAGACTTGCGCGTGGGCTTGCGCCACGTGAGGATCTTTCGAAAAAAAAAATACCAATAAAAACTACCGAATGCACGTGAGCGCGTGCCTCGTGAGGAGCGCCTAGCTTTGGCTAGCTCGGCCAAAGAGCTCGGCCGCTACGAACTCTGCCCAGCGTTCGTAGCGGGATATCACGCATGCTGTCCTCCTCGAGAGTTCACGTTCGTTCGCGCCTGAAGTGGGGAGCAAAGGCGTGCTGCAGATGCTGTGTTCGCGAAGCCGGTTGCCGCGGGTTCTAGCGCGTGCTAATTAATGCGGTCCAGTTCGGGAGAGATGTGAAAGGCTACGCGGACCAGACGATCCAGGCCTGTTTTTCCCGCCTTGCACCACTAGTGCAGGCTGCGCCATTTTTTCTTTTTTTTGCATCAAATCCGGGGCCTGAGCTTCTGCACAAGCAGAACAAAACTTCAAGAAACCGTAGCCATAAACAGCTTCGCTGTTAAAAAAATTCCATTCGGAGAGGAGAGATGCACAGTATTATCACTATTTGATGTCTTAAATACGTTACCTTTCATTTGGGTGCACGTGACTGTGTCGCCTTTCTTCCCCGGACCTTGGAGCTTCACTCTTTCTTTAAATTTTGCCGCTTAAAAAAAGAGTCTTTTTTTAAACCTCGCCGAACTTGGCAATGAAGCTTAACGGTGTCGGCTTGAGCACCTCACACGCGTGAACGGGCCGACGGCGCACGTGCACCGTAAAGGGAGCAAGGCAAACCCGAGTTTCAAGACAGTCACATCAGTCTAAAGAGGGTTGTAACGTTCAGGAGCCAGATTATTTTAAAGACGATAGTCTTTCTTGGGCTCCTTAAAACCAGAAATTTTGGACTGTCTGTATGTCTGTCTGTATGTCTGTATGTCTGTCTGTCTGTCCGTCTGTCTGTCTGTGACTCGATTCACCCACCCGGCCAAAGTAAAAAATTCCCCCGCATTTCCCCGAAGGGGAGTATGAGGAAGTGCAAAGCACGGGGTGATGCTATGAGGGGGAGTTTGTTGAAGTTTGGTGGCATTTTGCCCGTTAGTTACATTAACACCCCCTCGTGATCACGTTCGGCTTAACACGCCTCGTTTGTCCCTCTGCGGAAATATTGGTGAATTAACGTGTATGTTCGAGAGGAGGAGCGCACCGCACCGCAGCGCACCGCAGCTGCGAAGGTCCGACCGGAGTGAAGGGAGAGGAGGCGCAGTCACGTGAGAGAATGCAGAACTAGCGGGTTTGTAGTATCACGTGTACACCACGCAGTTATCAAGCCGCTATAACGCCGCTGAGTCGCCAACGCACGCCGCTGACGACGTAGTTTGAATGCGTTAAAGATATAAGGCGCGTTACTAACACTGATATCAACGTCGCGTCCGTGGCTTAGTCGGTAGAGCGTCGCGCTGCGGCCGCAAAGTCCGCAGATCGAAACCTGGCGCCGGATGCTGTTTTTTTTTTTTTTATATAGTGTAGTGGCCTGGCTGGCGCGCCGAGAGAGGGTGTTGCGAGCTGGAGAGTAGTAAAGGGGCTTTAGGAGAGTAGGCGAGGGGGGAGAGGAGGCGCTATGGGAGCGCCCTCACGCGTCGGAAATCTCCCCCCGTTGCTAAGGAAGACGAGGAGCGCGCGCACCCGCAGCTGTTGCTATGCGGACTACGGCGGCGGACGATTCAGGCTCGCTTAAGAAGTGCATTCGCACTTATTCCTGGCCAATCTCCCACGTGGGTATGTGCCATGTCAGCGGCCAGGCAGCGCACTTATTCCTGGCCAATCTCCCACGTGGGTATGTGCCATGTCAGCGGCCAGGCAGCGCGCGCCCATCTCCCCCCGTTGCTAAGGAAGACGAAAAGCGCGCGCACCCGCAGCTGTTGCTATGCGGACGGCGGAAGGTTCGGGGTCGCTTATAAAGTGCATTCACTTAAAATAATGCCTGCGCAATAGTCTTTATAGTCACAGCTAAATCTACCCGTCTAAGTCCGGTGTAATGTTCGTACTTGTCAACATTGTTGAAGAAGAAGAAGACACTATGGCGCGAATACGCAAATATAAGACAACGAATTAGTACAGAAGTGATATTTGCAGTGTTCTTTTATAAAAAATCCTACATGCTTCACTTTTGAGAAATTAAATACTTCATCAACGGCAGAAAAAGAATTCACTCCGCCGTCGCCTGCTGTCGCCCGCGCCACTATAGCTTCTGGCGCCATTTTAAGAAATCAACCGGCAACAGTTACGAAAGGTTCCACTAGATAGGTTCCACGTTGTGCTTGCAACGCACGTGGAGTAGGGAAACGCGGTTCTATAAACGTTGATGTAGGGCGCCTCGATTCACGCGCGTCTTCGCGTACGGCAGCATTGGCATCGAGACACCTGGTTTGGAGCAGTGGAACGCGGGAAATTTAAAATGATTTAAGCAAACCTTTGGCGTCTTTACCTTGGGAGGAGCGCGACGCAAGAGGAACAACATGAGAGGTGAGCGGTAAAGCGAAGGGAGGCATTTGCTTGGCAAAAGTCGATAAAGACTATCGTCTTTTGAAGACATTTGCAACGAAGGGAGCAGATACGCGGCCAATTTTTTTACATAATTTTTTAAAAGGGTTATGCCTCTTAGGGAATCGGGCTGTCGGAGTCTCATATTTTTGTATTCTCATATGTTCACGGCACTAAAACACCGGGACACTCGTTTTTCAACGCCTCGCGCTACAAGGTAATGCGTACTAAAACTGTATAATGAATACATCTGGTTCAAAATAAATTAACATGATTTAAAAATTTGTGGAACACTCCCTTCCCGCTTGAGCGATCCGCCTTTTTCACTGCGGTGTGGCGCCCTCTTGAGGTATACGGAAAGCAGATCGGAGGTCAGGGTTAGCGCGGTGCGTCGAGGTTGTTGCCTTCGGCGTGCGCGCGTTGTTTTTCGACGCTTGATGAAAAGGTAGCTTTCCGTCTCACCTAGTCGCTTTTTTTAAATCTTATACTTTCCCTGACGTCTGCAACTGCATCAGCATGCAATCGCCAGGGGAAAAAATCATTCTGGGAGGCTTTCTTGCCGCTACCAACGGCTGGACGGACTTGGCCCGGTCGGCTACCCATAATACCCTAGTTACACGGGCGCAGTTAACCACGGTTAAGCGAACCGCGGTTTGGCAAAACAGCAGTTTGCTGCGTTACACGGCAGGCGAAACTGCGGTTACCCCGCTAACCATGGTTAACGCAAACTGAGCTTGGCCACCTCAGTTCAGTCACGCTAACCGCGGTTCCCGCAGCCGCAATGCAGCGCGACTACCCGTCAGCAGCGGCGCGTTTCCCGATCCACCCGATCAACTACGACAAAAGCCGTGCTAAATTTGCAAATTCCACACGTCGCCCGCCACAAAAATGGATAAACCAGGCAATCATGAAGCGTTTCTGCACTCGGAAACAATCGGCGCGCACGTCGGCCGTGCCTGTGAACACGCCGGCGCGCCTGCCCGCACGGAACTGAAAGCGGCTCGAACCGGCCCAGACGACGGCTGCAACAGCTTATCGCCGCTCTTCGAAATCATTGATTTGATTGATTGTAGGGTTTAACGCGCCGACGCAACGCAGGCGATGAGGCGCGCCGTAGTGGAGGGCTCCGGATTAATTTTGACCACCTGGGGATCTTTATCGTGCGCCGAAATCTCGTACACACGGGCGTTTTTGCTTTTCGCCTCCATCAGAAAAGCGGCCGCCGCGGCCGGGAATCGAACCCGCGACCTCGTGCTCAGCAGCGCAACGCCTTAGCCAGCTCTTCGAAATCAATCTGATCGCGGAAAAGAATTTCCACATGCGAGAAAGTTGATGTTAGTGCGGCGAAAAATTGGGCTATGGATTGTAATTCGCAGTTGTTGAGACAGCGGCGGTCAAATATCCACCGCGATGCTAAGCCTAAAGTTCCCAACACCGAGCTGACCTGAGCAAACCAAGCTGGTTGCGAGCAGTTGGGGAAGCCCCTCTCCTCGCCGCGCGTGAGTGCGATGCGTTTGGACCTGAAGCGCCTGCTTTAACGATATTTCGTTTTGTCTACACTGTTACTCTTTTGTTTTTTCTCTTTAAGTTAAAAGTGTGGTAATTTATTTTTGTTACGCTCACAACCAAGTGACCGCGGTCACCACAATCGGAATTTCGTGTGTAACAGACAAAACCGCAGTTTGTGATAACCGCGGTTAAAGTTTCGTAACCACGGTTAAACTTAACTGTGGTTACTTCCGCTTCTCATTTTCAGACTGGCGTCTCACAGTCCTAATCCAGGCTTCTCGGCGTTGCCTGTCGCGCGTAGCTGATGGGAAGCGAAAAAAACGCTTCTTCTAGTCACCCTTGGCCCGAGAGGTGCACTAGTACGCAGCACACGAAAGCGGCATTGCATTCAAACGACACAAAAGTGGCTAGATATTTGCAGTTCACGTTGCCGACGATGCATGGGCCTCAGCCGAGTATCGGTGGACGCTGCAGACGGATGTTGCAGTGGCCCTCCAAACAGTTTCTCGCTAGGGGTTCGCGCATGCGCAGTGGCGTCTTGAAGAAGGCGGATTGTCAAGGACAAGCAGAAGCTGTTTATAGACGGGTTATAATTTGTGTTACACTCATATACACACCGGCTCTTGACGCTAGGCCTGATCGGGTAGGGTAGTCGGACGAAACAAGAAAAGGCAAACTTCCCTGGTGCCGGGGCCTCGTTGATCTCTGAGGAGCCCCAGTACAAGGTGCGGACATCGCACTGCGCTAGCGTTGAGCCCTGTCACTACCCAAAACTGGGGCAGATAGGGCATTCAAATTGCTTAAATCCGGTTCACCGTAAGAAAGGGCACGCAATTACTCCTCTAACCGGCGCTTTTCCGGCGCCCAGTGAACACACGCCGTGGGAAAAGAGAGACATTTACAATCTTTGATTACACTGACACACTGCTTGCTTCACCCCTCCCTAGGTTTTACGTTAGTAAAGATGGTCCAAGATTTTTTTTTTTCTGCACGTAAAAGATTTTAAAGGTTGAGACGCACTACTTTTCGCCCGAGTGTACTCGGTGGCCCGCCTCGTAAAATCGCGTCTGTAGGTGCGAAACCTGTCAATAAAGCTTACAGAGCGAATTAATGATGCGAGAGGAAGGATTATCGTCGCTAGACAATGCCCAGGGTCTCCAGTTTGTGGCGCTGGCGGCGGGAGCATTCCAAGCTGGACACCTGCTACCGTTCAATAATTTCTATTCCTTGCGCTGGCCATCTAAACAGTAGTGCGGCTACTTCGCCATTACGTCAAGCAGCTGGATCGGTGAGCATGTGGCCTTAGGTCATTGTGCTTGGTGCAGCGCGTCGGCTACGTTGCCTTTGTCGTCTCGACGTAGTTCCAAAAACGGGACGGGCCAAGTTTCAGACCGCCGCTAAGCGTCACGCTCGTCGAGTTCAAACACAGCGTAAACGACCCAAGCTCAAAGTGCATCAGTCGACCTCGAAGTGGTGGCTAGGTCACCACAGCTAGGGTAGATCACCGAAGCTGGAAAGAAAAAACGATAGCATATCTGGAGAGAAGCGCCTGCATTAAAAGGCGAAACGGGGAATTCAATTAACCACTGCCGCTCAGTAATGACCCCCGAATGGCCTTCCTTCCTTTCCCGGGTGGTCATGTGTACTTTAAAACGAGCTCTTTGTGTGCTGCACGCTGGTGTTGACGTCGTAGTTGCGCAGGAAATCCAGAACATATCCAAATTCGTTTTGTAATGAGTGTGTCCAGTCCTTTGGGGGGTTCCGTCTAGACACCAATACAGAACTGTAAAGTCTATCCCAGGACATACTTTTTTGTTCTGTTCTCCGAATAAATATTTTAGATGTACAACGACGGCAGCCTTACCTTTAAACTAACGGTAGCTACGCCTATTGAAAAAATTGGGAACTGAAAACACTCGGGATTGGGCTTTCTAGCTTTGCCCAGGGTTAATCTACTTTTCTATGCGACCAGATCAGGCTACACTTAGCCCATGGCATTAACTCAGTCGCAGTTAAGAGGAAGTTTCTTTTCGGTTCAGCCTAATCAATATTCCTTTTAAAAACGGTATTGAATCAAGGGGCGTAATTCGCACAAGAAAAAAAGTACAATCCTGAGGAAAAAAAATCCTATGTCATGAATTCACGGCTTTACCAAAGGAGAGAAGCAGCACAAAGTAGCAATATTAATCTCTAAACAAAAATAAAGAAAAATCCTAGATGGAGACGCGACCTAACATACCAGGCTATCAACGTTTAGAAGCCTTGGTTGAATACCAACCGACTAGATAAGTTAACTGGGCATTAGTGCAGTGAGAGCTGCAATTGATTATGCATGATTAAAATGGAGTTTCATGATGAAAGTCGAAACTCACTTACTGTTTCCAATGAGTAAACGACGCTCTATCACGGGAAGCGACAGGACTAAGTCGATACTGCAATAAAAAAAAAAAAGCGGTGGCAGCACGAACCATGGTCGGCAGTAAGTGAACGAGAAAATAAAGTCCGATGGCTGCGAATGAGCGCAGTCTACTTAAGGAGGAACTGATAACTTGATGGGAGGGTTTGAAAACTGGACGGAAGAAGCGGCAAGAGCGAAGTTGTCGGCTCGCCTCATATTCAGTGTTTCGCAACTAAATTACCGAAATCTCGGAGCGTATACAAATTAGTGAGAACTTAGCGCGAAATTCAATTATGAGAGAGCACTGAGGAGAGCTCGGTTAGCTTATAACAAGAAATAACACACCAGGCCCTTCAATATCACCACGGCGAAAATCGATGGATAAATACAAAAAACGGAACAAGTTCCGTCAACCCTCCGCTCCGGGGAAGCCCAACGGATACAATACAACTCAGCCCCCGTTCGCGGCGCTATGCAGTGCGAAAGCAGATAAAAAATACAAAGGAAAATGGGGAAAAAAATAAAAGTACCAGTCCGCAGTCATTGAGTCACGGGGACTTGTCCTGCAAAACAATGTTCGCATCGAAGACGGTTAGTCGGCATCCTCTCTTCGCGAAACTCTCGCTTGCTTTCGGCGCCACGCCGATTGTGATTAAAATTCCGGAAGCGTCCCGGTCGGCAGCCGAGTTTCACCCAATACCCGAATTATTTTCGCGATCGAAGAACCCATTACGGGAGAGCAAGGGCCTTTGCTGGAGAGGGGAGAAGCAAATTTCGCACCCCCATCACCCTGTGGGGGTACCATGCATTGGGCTACAGAGCCGTGCGAACACGTGCGGTGTTACGCAAACGCCATAGTGGCTCGTCTAGCGCTGTTTTCACTCCTACAGTCTTCGCGGCAATACATGTGGTTGCAGACGCTTGATATTGAGGGATTAGAAACATTGAAAGGCGGTGATTTCATACTGACATGGCTTTTCAGCTACCGTTTAGAGGAGAGAAATCACGTAAGGGGGAAATGAGCTAAAAAACTGGGAAAAAATAAACTGCAGAAATTTCGCAGTAACGTCAGCAGCTGTGCACATTTGAGACTTTAAGCCCTTTACTTTTATTTTCGCGGTCGTCCTAAAAAGGAATGACGGGATAAGGGTACTTACTCTTCCACGAATGCACAACAGTCGTAAACGAAAAAAAAAAAACTTTTCTTCATATTCTGGTGCAGCATGCTGTGTCCATGCGCGGACGTTTGTTCATATAAACAACAAGTAAGTTATCCTTCACCACAGCGCCCTCAATCTACTGCGGGACAGTCTCGTCTATCTCTCTCTCAGATATATATATATATATATATAGCGAATCAGAATAGGAAATGAGGGGCTCGTTGAAAATAACACAGAAATAAGGGTTGGCAGTCGAGAAAACCTCGGAAAGCAAAGGGGAGGATGTGGTAGATCATTGAAACAGATTAAGAATTTGGAAAGAAAGAAAGAAAGTGAAGAAAAAATGCCCGCCAGGTGGGATCCGAACCCACGACCTCCAGAATACCGGTCTGGTGCGATAACCACTACGCTACCGGCGGGGCGATTTTCCCATTCACTTTCTGGGGTATTTATGTTAGGTATGTTTGTTTCCTGTGCTTGGGGGTGGTAGCCAGCGCCATTCGGACTAATCGGGGTGAAGGGGACCTTCTTTTTAACCCCCGGGTCGTGACTCGAGTGTCTACGACATGTCCAGAGTGGTAGACCAGCTTTGAACCCTCTTAAGCTCCCTTTGGCAACAAGACTGCCAGAACCGAGGCCCTCGCTATGCATGTAGCGAATCAGAATAGGAAATGAGGGGCTCGTTGAAAATAACACAGAAATAAGGGTTGGCAGTCGAGAAAACATCGGAAAGCAAAGGGGAGGATGTGGTAGATCATTGAAACAGATTAAGAATTTGGAAAGAAAGAAAGAAAGTGAAGAAAAAATGCCCGCCAGGTGGGATCCGAACCCACGACCTCCAGAATACCGGTCTGGTGCGATAACCACTACGCTACCGGCGGGGCGATTTTCCCATTCACTTTCTGGGGTATTTATGTTAGGTATGTTTGTTTCCTGTGCTTGGGGGTGGTAGCCAGCGCCATTCGGACTAATCGGGGTGAAGGGGACCTTCTTTTTAACCCCCGGGTCGTTTTCTCGACTGCCAACCCTTATTTCTGTATATATATATATATATATATATATATATATGTGTGTGTGTGTGTGTGTGTGTGTGATGGTATTGGTGGCTAGGACTCGCGAATAACGTCGCCGAAACAAGACAGGCGCTTGAGACCGGCGATAAGACGAAGACGGACATTTACTGAGACTGGACAAGGTAATGAGAGGACGTTGCAGTTACAAGCAGAACGCGTTATTACAGTATATCGTGAAGATCCAAAACCCTATAAGGGCGTAAAAGAAATAATATAGGTTGTGAGTTCCATTAGAAGACGGAGCCGTGATAGAAAAAAAAACCTCACGTGGTGTGGCGTAGTCGATGAAGTAGTTGCTGGTCCATTCCCTGTTGTCGGCGACCTCTTGATAGTTGGCAGGTGGAACACAATGTCACACAGTCGAAGCCGGCGATATAATGCGCGGTCGACGGGTTGATCGTAGGAGGGATGTCACTACAGCCGGCGACCTCTTAGTAGTTGGCAGGTGGAGCACGTCACACAGTCGAAGCCGGCGATATAATGCGCGGTCGACGGCCAGCTTGCGGGCACGGCTGGCACTGCAGCCTAACTGGCTGCGTCTCCGGGCGTCCTCGACGACGGCCTCGGAAGACAACGGCTACTGCATCTTGCGGCTAGCCGTCCGAATCATGAGTCCTAGGAATCCACCCCTGCTTCGTCCCCCGCCACGATCTCCTCTTTCTCCTCTCCCCCGACGTCACATTATTCCTCGGCTATTTTGCCGGTTCTCTTCAGGCGACACCTAGCCGGAACATACCCACACAGGGCGATTATCCACGGTCTGCCATCTCATCCTCTAAATTAACTTCGTCGTCGTCGACGCCTTTTCCGACGCACGCACGCCCTCTGTCCTCTACCTCACCACAATATATATATATATATATATATATATATATATATATATATATATATATATATATATATACGGTCGAAGAAAAGAAGTTTCCAATGGTCCAGAAGATATATCAAAAAGTAGAGTCCGACGCAAGTCTCAAAAAACAAAAACAAACATGTTTACTAACGTTTCGACTGGTGGTCCAGTCTTCATCGGAGTAACCATATATATATATATATATATATATATATATAGCCGAATTGGTAAGGCATTCGAGATCTAATCGAAAAGCGTGGGTTCGGTCCCCACTCTGGGCGCGTGTTTTTCTTTCTTTCTTTCTCACGTAATTAATAATAATAAATAATAAAGTAACGTCACTAACGGTAAAACATATTCGAACCATTCCCCTATGCCTTCTTTGGCGTTGTAGACTGCCGGCATTTCTTTCTGTATATATATATATATATATATATATATATATATATATATATATATATATATATATATATATATATATATATATATATATATATATATATAGGAAATGAGGGGCTCGTTGAAAAGCAAGAGGGGGGGGATGTGGTAGGTCATTGAAACAGATAAATAATTGGAAAGAAAGAAAGAAAGTGGAGAAAAAATGCCCGCCGGGTGGGATCCGAACCTGGAGGTCATGGGTTCGGATACCACCCGGCGGGCATTTTTTCTCCACTTTCTTTCTTTCTTTCCAAATTATTTATCTGTTTCAATGACCTACCACATCCCCCCCCCCTCTTGCTTCCCGAAGTTTTCTCGACTGCCAACACTTATTTCTGTCTTATATATATATATATATATATATATATATATATATATATATATATATATATATATATATATATATATATATATATATATATATATATATATTTGTATAAGGAGTCTTTGGCCGGTGTCGCTCATCTCCTCGCTCGCTTTTTCAGAACAAATATTTGACGCTAGTTGCGGGGGGACACTCGCGCCAACTGCGTTGGCAGCAGCAGAATTGACACGGTGGAACTCTTCAATTATCAGTCTCATACCCGCGCAGACTCTGAGGCTAGCGTGAGGACTCTTCACGCCAGAGCAGTGTAGGTGGAGGAGGAATGCCTGATCGCTTCTCGGACAGTCCGCGGTGAGTTTGAGAGTGGTCATCGAAGAGCTCCACTGTTGCGCCTTGCGGGTAGGGAAGTGATTGACGCCCTTTGTTGACGCAGCGCAGCCGGGCTGCTAACGGCCGCGGTTGCGCCGTGCACTGGCACTGACAGCGCTTCTCAGACACCGGCTGTCAGCGTCACTCGCGCCCATTTCGCCAACGAGCCACTCCCGCTCGCTCTTTGTTGCCGATCAGATGGTGCCAAATCCAAGGGCCGGCCTTGTAGACGCGTGCAAGCTGCGTTTGAAGGTTCAAGCCCCCACCAGAAGCCGTCGCTCACGTGAACGCGAAGGCAGTGCAGTTGAAAACGCACGTACAACATCCTCGCCAAATATGTCGAGCTGGCTGAGTACTAAAACTTGCCCGACATCCAAGAGCAAAGACACAAAAGCAACCCATAGAAGATTTGTTGGATTTAAAGCGAAATCTTTAAGGTATTATTATGCGAAAAAATCTGGCGTCATTGTTGTTGTCGTTGTTGTTGTTGTCGTCGTCGTCGTCGTCGTCATCGTCGTCTTTGTTGTTTCTCTTGTTTTCCAGTACACAAAATGACCGCCGATCCACAGAGTATTTATTTATTTATTTATTTATTTATTTATTTATTTATTTATTTATTTATTTATTTATTTACTAAATCCTTTCAAGGCCCATAGGGCATAACATAAAGGAGTGGTGAGATGCATACATAAGGTGCAGTTGTTTTACAAAAACACCATGCAAACAGAAATCAAGAACAAATTACAAAAGAACGATTCACCCAGGAGCCTTATGTATGGCTGCGTTAAAGAGAGGGGCATCAGCGATGGTTGGAGGGAGGTGGTTCCAGATTTATTATACATTATGTGAGACCCAGTGACTACACTCCCAGTACTTTGGGTTATGTTACCGGCGCTTCTTCGTAATCACCCACTATCATCAGTGCTAGCCCCGATGGGCTCGGCATCATCATCACTTGTAAATAATCATCATCACCGCTTGATCTTCTTCCTTAGCCCGAGCGTTCGAATAAACGGCCACGCAAACCGTCGTCTCGCGACACACGAGAATTGGTTGGGGTCTCGGAAGTGGCAGGAGGAGAGGACCGCCGTGGCGGAGATGGGTAACCCCTCTGGCGGTAGTCGTAACGAAGGTTTGGTCGGTCACGTTCGTACGTGTCGTAGCCACGTCGCTCATCAATTAAACGCCTCCTACAGAACCGTGAAATGTGCCCGCGAATTCCGCAGTAGAAACACACCGGCCGGTTGAAAGAGGGCTGAGGGCGCTGCGGTCGCCATGCTGGATAGTAAGGCTGCGGCCCAGGGACCGGGTTGACCGCTGCCACATAGCCAGGAACTGGTTGGGCGGGGACGCCTGCCACGGACAGAGGCGGCCTGCCAGCCACTTCGGAATAGGATGGCGTGACTGGAGGAGGGGTAAGATCTGCGGGAAGTCTTCCGTGAGTACACGCGGCAAGCTCCTCTCTAATGATCTCTCGCAGGTTAGGTGTAGACGAGTAGGGACTGGTAGAAGAGACGTGCACAGAGGTGCGGCCGTCAAGTTCTTCCCGGATGAGTTCGCGTATTAGAGCCCGGAGGTCCTCATCGCCGCTGTTCCGGGCCATGGTACCCTGCTGCAGACGGAGCGACTGAAGGTCGTCCAGGCGGTGGCACGTTGTCCTCACATCCGAAACGGTAGTCGGATTCTGAAGGGCCAGGGCATTAAAGGCGAACTGGCCGATCCCTTTCAAGATGTGGCGCACGCGATCAGCCTCCGTCATGTCTTTGTTGACCTTTCGGCACAGGGCCACAACATCTTCAATGTACGACGTGTACGTCTCACAAGGATGTTGGAATCGTCCCTCCAGCTTCTTTTTCGCGATGACTGAGCAGGCCGAGGAAGAGCCAAAAATCTCGCGCAGCTGCGTGGTGAAATCGTTCCAGTCATCAATGCGGTGCACATTGTTCCGGAACCACGTTTTGGCGACTTCGTCCAGAGACCACGAGACGTTCTCAAGCTTCGCGCGGTCGTCCCACCTGTTAAAGGCGCTGACGCGTTCGAAGGTATCGAGCCACTCGTCAACGTCCTCATTGCGAAGGCCAGCGAACATCGGTGGGTCCCGCTGGCGGCTGGTGACGAAGTACGGTGGGACGGCGGCTGAGCCCACCCCACTGGTTCCGCTGCCGGTTCCACTGCCGGTACCGCTGCCGGTTCCGGTGGCACGTTCCGCTGTCATAGGCATGGCGTCTCGCAGCAAGCGACGACCCGAACGGAGCTCCAGGAGTGCACTCAGAGATGGAGGACGAGGGATCAAGACGCACGCTCCACCACTTGAGAGACGACAGTTTGCGTGGCCGTTTATTCGAACGCTCGGGCTAAGGAAGAAGATCAAGCGGTGATGATGATTATTTACAAGTGATGATGATGCCGAGCCCATCGGGGCTAGCACTGATGATAGTGGGTGATTACGAAGAAGCGCCGGTAACATAACCCAAAGTACTGGGAGTGTAGTCACTGGGTCTCACAATATCAGTGCGACAATACGGTACACCAACTTCGCTGAAATGGTCAATTCGAGATGACACGTAAAGAAGCAGGGGGGGGGGGGGGGGGGGGAGGGGGAGAGTTGATCTTTTAAAGTAGGGTTGGGCTGATAAATAAAATAAAGTGAACGTAAATAAAAAGCACATTCTAGTTCGCACGAGATTTGAACCCCAGTCTCCAGTGTAGGAGCCTAGTCTGTTACCAGCGTGTTCTGCCTTTTTGTTGCCCAAAGTTAGTGTACTGCGTGCCGCGGGCCGAGTAACACGTAAACGCGTCACGGCACATGAGTGGAACAGGGCCCCACAGCCGCCCAGAACTTGGATTCTGGAGGCGCTGTGGCGTGTGTTGCCAGTCTGATTGTCGAATTAATTGGCACCAAAAGACAAAGGAACTAAAGTGAAGAAAGAAACGTAAGCACGATGTAGCACTAATTGACCCTGTCGAAGTAATTCGCGCCAAAAGGCGAACAAACGAAAGCGAATAGAGGACACATTTACAATAGAGAAGTAAACAAGTCTTTGATAAATATCACCAAGCTTTCGTATTTATAGCACGTGAGGGGACTTAAGAATTTCCAAGGTATTTTTCATCAACGTGTGGGCCTAAATCTCCTTTACCATTAAAGTTGGTATACTTACCGTCCGTTGGTATGGTCGATGAAGGGATCGCCATCTTCTGATCAATCTTATCCGCGTTCCTCTCGATACGCACGAACGAGTTAAATTGTTCCTGCCCTTCCCGCACTGGGTCCAACCAAAGCAGATTCGACAGCCGACTCGTATCAACGGTCTTTCCCTGGTTTCGCTCGAGTCCTGGGCTTGTTCGTCGATAGCGATGTCGCGCGCGTGCGTGCGCCCAAGGAGCACGCGCGCCACGGAGGAATGTGCTGCCGGTCTTCCATCGAGCGCTCACTCAACTCTGACGCCTTCCAATATCTCCTGAATGCCTGGTCGAATCATTGCAGAGAGGGAAACGCGCTGCAATTTGCGAAACGCTCGGATGAAAACAAGGAAAACGGCTGCGCCGCGGGTCGCTAAAGCAAAAACGTGAAATTCCCGATATCGGGTTTTAGGTGCGTTCGATATGCCTCGGTGCTCGTCAGCCACGTGGAAGCGGGCATTGCATGCCATTCCGCGTTGCCAATCTTGTACGTATAATGTCAAGTCGGGAGAGACGAGCCCCGCCGTTCGCGTAGAGCGAAAGGTAAAAGTCGGAAGAAGGTTTGTGCAGTAAGAATGGCGGAAACGCAATGTTCGGGAGGATCCAATTGAAACATTTTGCGTTTTCCGTTTACCCACGGGGTAAAAGGGAGTTCTAAAGCCTTTTTTTGGGAAGGAAAAGGATATTCCACTTTATTACAGTTCTTCATGTATTAAGGCTCTGAATATGATTGAACGAACAAAATAGTGATTGGGTGGCGATGGACGATGAATACTGGCGGCGGATCTCTCGGAAGGATCCGCGCCATGTTGAGACTAGCGAATTGATAATAGATATCGGGAATTCATTCAATTCAGTTTATATTTCCAGAAACAGTGGAGGGTTCCCCAGCTAAAAGCTACTGCAGTAGCTTGACATAGGCCAGTGAACCATTACAAGGCGCAGCGAACAGCGCATGAAAGCAACACGCTCTCTTGAAAAGATACCGATTTGTTGGCCAGCACAATATTTGAAACAGTTACAAAAGCTGAATTATACAATCGCAAAATCACAGTAGCGGGAATTTCAAGGATAGATAGAAAATAATACAACATAATACATCGTAATACATTAAACCAGTGGTTATCAGATGAGGGTCCGCGGACCCCGCGAGAGCAATGTGCGGGTCCTCAAAGCCTCCTCCAAAATTTCCCCCCCCCCCATCCTTTCCTTCATTTTGTCACAACTTTCCGGCAATGGAAAAAAGTGGCTTCACCGCGTGACTTTCAAGGTTTAGTTTATCCGCGTAGCACGTATTTTAACATCTGCTTTTTTGCGCAACACTCCAGCTATGAAAGAGACGAAAAAGATACAGAGAAAAGGCAGAAGATGGGTGTTCAGAAGGCTATTCAAGAGCAAATTGTTTAACATTATGACATTATGGTAAGTTGTAAGTGCGAATTGTTTGACATTATGACATCGATCAACCTACATTTCGTCGTGGGGTCCCCCATCACTTTTGCAAGCCCAAAAAGGGTCCCCGACGCACTCATGGCTGAGAACCACTGCATTAAACAATATTTTGAACATTTAAACAATACAACGAAAAGGGGGAAAAATACAACCACAACAATACTTATACTTACAATCGCACGAAGAATGAAGTCAACTGTTTCTTTGAACAACTGGCGGTTTGCTTGTATTTGTTTACTGTCACCAGGTAATTATGTGTTAACTATTTGGAAATGCAGTACCATCCATGCTTCAGTGCTTCGGGTGCGTGTGCATCTGGCTGTTGATGCTGTGAAGATGCTGTAAAGAGAATCTTTTGTTGGTGCTGTAAAGAGAATTCGCAAAACTTATTACAGCGACACAAGAGAAATAAACGGTGTACAGCAGCTGCAATACATAAATATCGTCAAGCGAACACCTTTGTATGCTAAAAAATGAAGAAAGCTCACACTAACGCGTAAGATTTGAAGGTAGCGAAGCTGTACGCAACCTTCACGACCACCACCAAGGTTTAAGTTCACGATTACAGCCGATTTGCTTCTTCTTCGCTGCCGCAACGACCTCTACTCCATCACAGTCTGTGACTATAAGTGGGAGCTTGCTACATTTTTTTAGAAGTGAAAATCATTGGACATCACCTCGGAGCGCGTACGCTATGACGTGTCTTTCTTGTTCCTAGCGAGTGTTGCCGCGATTACGGCTCACGCTGAAGTTTTTCTCATTTAGAGCAAGTGTTGCCACAATTACGGCGAACGTTGGAGGTTTTTTTTGGCCAATCGCCCTAATTGGGTATGCTTGGCTTGACAAACGTGCGCCGGGGACGCTGGGCTGTCGCCGCGAGGCACGCACACACGAGCGCTAGGCATTTTCTTGGGGTTTCTTAACTGCCAGGTGGTCGCCGCGACGCACACGCTCACGTGCGCGCTCTCACGTGCGCTCGGCATTCTCTCGGTATTTTTAACTCGGACATTCAAAATAATAATTTGCTGAACAGTTTCGCTGTCAAAAAGTCTTCTTTCGTGGTAGACGTGCGTTCTAGATTCTCAGTGCCTCCTACCATTCGTTTTTGGCTTTCTAAAAGATAATTCGTGTTCCTTTTTGTTTTGGTCGCCCACGCAAGGTGGCAGTAATTTAGTTGTAACTGGAATAAAGGGTAATATACTTGAAGTTTAGTTCAAACTGGGGATATAGAACGGCAGCGCGATGAGATGCCTGTGACGGCACATAGCTTCTGACAGAGATATTCAACGTGCACGAGCATCCCAGCTCAATTTAAAAGAAAAGTAGACCCTTAGAATCTTGTGTTCGGGAACGAATTCTATTTGGTGACGTTCGAAACCTAATATGGGTGAGGAATGAATGTTTATTTTTGGCAAGAAATAAAAATTGTTTGAATTTCTTTTGATTATTTTATCCTTTGCCCACTGTGACAGCTTCGCGAATACTATATCGGATCTTGCTATTAGCTCATCTGAATCAGCACGAGCAAAAATCAGTGCACTGTCATCAGCATATATTATAAATGTAACAGAGGGGACAACCTGTACATTGGCGTTAATATATGTAATAAATAAAAGAGGACCTAATACACTACCATAAGGTACGCCACACGCAATTGGCAGTCTGGTGGATTTGTGATTACAATATATACAGACTGTTCTCTTCCATCTAAATCAGATACGAAAAAATTCAAATTCAACGGCTTCCCACGAAAACAATACCGCTGTAACTTGATTTAAAGAATATGATGATCCAGGCAATCGAAGGCCTTGAAGAAATCAATAACTGCGCCTACCGTGTACTAGTTTTCTATCTATATTCTGCAGAATTCTTTTTTAACGGATAGATAGCTGTTCAGTTGACCGGCCAGTAGTGAATTCATCCCAATTGCGAGTCGCTTATGAGTTTGTGTTTCTGAAAAAATTTCGTTTTTCTGGCAGAAATTACCTTCTTCACTACCGTTTACAAGACAGAAAGGATGTATATGAGTACATAATTAGAGGGCACGTTCCGATCACCACTTTTATAAATTAATGATACCCTTGATGTTTTTATACCACCAGGAAACACACCGAACTCTATTGCCAAATTATAAATGTGAGTCAGTGCCGGAACAATGAAAGGCAATACATATTTTTAAATGTTCTTTCTCCTGTAAGTCACTGATTCAGCGGGCGAACACTGTTTATTTTTTTTTGTCTCACTTAATCATTGCAATGAAACTGGGCAATGCACTACAACAGTGAAACATTGTCGAATCATCCTCATGTGTACTTTTGATTTCATCTGCACATTGTTGGGATTTAGTAAAGAGACGCGCGGATTTCGCTACCCCTTAGGAAATAATAGAAAAATTGCCCTTATCCTGTGCTCCCACCAGTGTTCCTACGTCCTCGGGGCCCCACGTCCCCAGTGTCCCCACCAATGTCCCCACACTTCAAAGGATCTGGGCCCACTTGTCACTAGCCTACTCGTCATATTTAAACTGGTCAGGAATGCCAACTTTTCATAGCGCATCCCGTAGGAGAAATTTTCGTGCCACCGGTATGTTTGTCGCACACAAAAAAATGCGTTAAGTGCTTGTTTTACAACGTTACAAGTAACGTCCACCACCTGATATACATCGCCTTTAAAAGAAAAAGAAAGGCGGCTGCCCATACAGTGCTTTACGCTTCCACATATCCAGTAAATTCCCGAACTACTTTGCCCACTGATGCACAATTATTCCTTGTACAATAACATCGGTGAACCACGCGGAGTTTTCGTGAGCTCCATGATTTGACCCTAACCCACTCTCCTTGGCTCTTAAGGTTCACAAGGTCGCGATGCAACGTAATCAAAGAGGTGAAAAGGCCCTCTCCTCGTACCTAGTTTCTGCGTACAAAAGAGCTTTTTTTGTGTTCTTTTTTTTTTTTGCCAATGATCTGCACTTATACAATTATAACAATGAAATGAGTTAACTTCTCCAATTAGGCATTTATGCACAAACACAAGGAGTTACATGGCTGGTGCACTTTCAAGTTTTCCCTCTTTTTGGTTTTCTTCTGTCCTTTTTGATTTTATTTCGGTCTTAACGGCGTGATGGCGGTGTATTAGACCTTTGAGATTTCGTTAGTTCATTGTTGGTTTTCTTCTGTGGGTGCGTCTTTTCATTTTCTTCAACAAACAACCTACCTTTACAACATTACGACTATTAGATGTGGTAACTGCGCCAGATACGCATTTTTGTGCAGATACGGGGCATTGCACGGCTAGTGCTAAGGTACTCGGCTGGGAGTACTTGCGCGTTAAAATGTCATTCCGTCGGGATTTCGGCGCACATTCAGGAACTCCAGTTGTTCCAGATATATTCGTATTTATCTATTGCGACACGTCTAGTAGCTCGAGTCTAGTAGCTCAACTTCGGCTCGTAAAACACCAAGTCGAACGTGTTTGCGCTGTCCACCCATTTCCCACGTCGGGGTGTGAACTTTCTACTTCCAGTCATCGTCAAAAACGGTGGAACGCCACGGTCATTACACGACCATTGTAGAACCGGATAAAGAAACGTGAAATAAAGCATATTATACCCCCGACGGGAAAAGTTGTGTCCTCCAACACGCAAATGATGAGGCCGGTTACTCAAGTGGACCTTCCTGTTTCCGTCGTCCTCGAAGAATAAAAACAGCCGTGATTGATCCCAGCGGAAATTTCAAGCCCGCCTGGAATGGGAAATATGCCAGGGGCACATCTTCCGCCTCCTCTCTTTATTTTGTACTGTGTTGGACGGCACGAGGTCAGTCCTCGTTTCCCTTCCCTAAAACATGTTCCCCGTTTCTGTTTCAAGGTAACGATCCAGAAACGTTCACATCGCTCTGATCGTATAATCTAACGCAAGAGAATAGCTCATCGTACATATGCGGCACTTTTTTGGAACTTCTCTGTTTTCCTAAACTCGTCACGCGTGAACGTGCCGCTGCTTTTCTTTCCGTTATGGTGAAAGAAACCTAATTAATAGAGCCAGCCATGCGAACACGGGTCAATGCTGGGGTTTTTTTTTTCGTTCTTTTTTTTTTAATTTCTGCTTCAGCCTCACCCCGAAGCTGAGTTGCTTCCAGGCGATTCTTCGTCTTGACGCTAAATTATCAGAAAAATTTAATCCTCGGGGCGTTTTATTCTCTCCGGCAGCTCCCATTGTACCGTTCTCTCTTATCAATTACAGGCACCTGCCGCCTGGCGAGAAGACAAAAAAACTCTTCCACTCCCACCCCTCAAAATTTGGACTAACATAACATCCCAAGACCGCCGAAGTGATGAGCTATCATTAACCTACATACATGAACTACCTGAATCTGGCATTTTCTTTCCACTCAGGAGGGGGGGGGGGGGGGGGAAGGGGAGGGCAGAAGAGACACCCAGTGGGGAACTTTTCGGCTTCCAAATGTGGGTGGCACAACAAATAACGCTTGTGTTTTTTTTAACATGAAAGTATTTATTCCTGGGTTTACCAAGATTTCAGTGACGTCATATCCGTCGCGGAAATGACGCCAGTACAAGGAAGCAAGTGGCCTGTCAAGGGTGCACCCCTGCACACAGGGTCTTCATGCTAGGAAGAAACCTTTAGTTCTAAATGGTATGTTACACTTAAGGTTGTTCGTTTTCGTTTCGGGTTTTATATTTTAACACTAAAGTGCTTTATGCCCGGATACACCAAGATTTCACTGACGTCATATCCGACAAGGAAATGACGCCAGTACACCTTTGCCGAAACTACCCGCCAGCAGGACGTAGCTCGGCAAGTACACCCGCAAGAGAGCCGCCGACCCGCAAGTCATGCTCAACTGCACATTTCGCTGCACATTTCACTTTCGTAAATTACCGATTCTTATGACAGAGGAATCAACCGCAGCCTTTTTCCTTTTTGGAAGCCACACTTTTTAACGCAATAATAATCGCACAGGTGCCTTAAGGAAACGACATCGGTTATTTTAGAGGAAGAGAGAATGAACATTCCTACGGGTCATTGGGTTTTCTTACGCGACTCGGAAGCGGAACTTGCGCCGTGCGTGAAACTGTAAATCACTTGTTGTGCGTCTGCCCTCGATTCGCTGCTGCGCGAAAAACTGCAAGCTAGCTCCTTGTCTCCTGTTCGCATCATGGTGGCAGTCCTGAACTTCGTAATTTTCTGGCCCATGGGCCAATAGTGCTGACAGTACCTTGGGTACAAAAGTTCTGCTTCGGTTTTTACGAGACTCTGAACTGGATAAATCTCTCTAGATCACTGACAGAGCAAGTGTCTCACAGTATGTACTCTTTCGAGCTGTGGCGTTCATCTACTTATTTTTCTTGGGTTTGTGTCGTTGTCGTTCTTATTTTTTGCGTCATTTACTTTGTATTTTGATTCAGTGTTTCTATAACGATTTTCTTTTCAATTGTATTTTTATGTCCGGACTCTGCTGGCAGCATTCTCTTGTTTTTTGTTTTTTTTAACGTGTCTTGTTTGTCCTTTTCCTGCTGTACCCATAATGTCTAATATTCACCACTCATCATCGCAGTCACCCCCATCTGGCGTATCAAGTCTTGTCAATAGCAGGGCTGACCTCACCAGTTCACATTAAAGAGCATTCTCTCTCTCTCTCTCTCTCTCTCTCTCTCTCTCTCTCTCTCTCTCTCTCTCTCTCTCTCTCTCTCTCTCTCTTCTCTCTATCTCTCTCTTTCTCTCTCTCTCTCTCTCTAGAAAGGGGAAGCAGCATGGCTTTGTTCGCGTTACTTGGGAAAAACTTGGGTTGGGAGACGCGTGGGTTGGGAGAGTACGATACCCTTAGAGTATTACCAAGTTCCTAGCCGCATTGTACGTGTCCTGCGCTTCGAACTTGTTGGCGTATGCACGCGGGTTAGTGGCGGTAGAATAATCGTCGAGGCAGTTTCCATTGCGAGTCGTGGTGGGAGTCTCTCCGGACGCTCCCACGAACACCAGACCGACTGACGGTTTCTTCTGACCCGCTATAGAGTTGCGAGTGGCTTGCGCTCGTTTTGTGTTCTTCTTTTAACACGAAAGTGTTTTATTCCCGGATACACGAAGATTTCGCTGACGTCATATCCATCCCGGAAGTGACGCCAGTACAACGCAGCAAGCGGCTTGTAAAGGGTGCATCTCTGCACACTGGGTTTTCACGCGGGGAAGCAACCTTTAGTACTAAAGAGGACGTTATACTTAGGGTTGTTCGTTTTCGGGTTTTATATTTTAACATGAAAGTGTTTTATGCCGCGATACCCCGAGATTTTACTGACGTCATATCCGTCACGGAAATGACGCCAGTACACCTTTGCCGAATCGACCCGCCAGCAGGACGTCGCTCGCCAAGCACACCCACGATACAGCCGCCGACCCGCAAATCATGCTCAGCTGCAGATTTTCCTGCACATTTCAGTTTCGTGTTTTACTGATTCCACGTTAGGCTTTGATGTTAAATATTTATTTGAATTGTTCAAGCTCGTGTCTGTAAGGCAGGGATACCAGCCCTGTTGGAGTCGTCGTTAATTTGGAATGCCTTCGTCGCAGTAGGCTGCCCCGGATCTAGCGACGACTTCGTACTGTTTCAACACCATCATCAACAACGACATCGTCAACGACGGCACCTCGTTTTCTTTTCTGTCATCATGCCGTGGGTCAAAATGTTCGAAACTGTCATTAGGTTCCCCCCCCCCCCCTACTCGTACATGGGGAGAGGATGGGGTGCAAGGGTTGTGGATTTCCCTGGCCAACGTCTCCCACTTCCGCATGCTCGTTCTCGCATCCTCCAAAATAGAGTCGGTTCCCGAAGCCTCCGTGCAGTACAGCGCGCCTTGCGCAACTCATTCATCTCATACGGCGCGTTGCCCTTTGCCACTGCGGCCTTTAGGAGGATAATATCTGAATCACGCAAGCAGTCCTCATCAGTCGCTTGAACTGTAGTACGGCAGACCTGGCTCTCAAGACCACCAAAAAATACACCTTCATTGCGCCAAGCCTCGCCTTGCGTCCCCCCTCCACGTCCACGCGTAACCTACCCCAACTGGGAGTGCGCAGCACTTGCTAATGATCGCAAGAAGCCCATCGCCCCTCCCAAACCGCCACCTGTAGTTCACACCCTCCTGCCGAGACACCCTTTAGCCCTTCAAATATCCAGTGTCTTCCAAACAAGACCAGTGACAACGCGTCCTCCACCACAACCACCAAGGCATTCATGTAGCCCCCATTCCTGAAACATCCCCCCATTACAACAAGGAATTCTCCGCATAGCACGGGTCATTACACTGATCAAGAAGCAGGCATCCAACGCCCCCCCCCCCCCCTCCCTCCCTTAGCCTCTGGCTCGCCTACGCAGTTACGGGTGTCGACAATCGGTCAATGAATTCACGGCCCCCATGACATCCACCACCTGTACAGACGACACTCGACAGAGCACCTTCACCATAGCAGTCACAACAAACAACGAATACGTCACACTCATCACTGACTCGCAAGGCGCATATCACGCTACCTGTTCGTCCGAATATCTCCTCTCGCCCTCGAGATCATCAAGAGCACCCCGCAACTCCCCGACATCCAACTAGGCTGGACTCCGGTACACGAGTCCCTCGACGGAAATGAGACGGCAGACGCCGCTGCCCGAGTACATAGCCTCCGGGCCATTTCGGAAGGCAGCCAAGACCCGGAGAAGAACCCCCGAACCCTCCATAGCCACGCGTGCATCCTCTCTCGCTACAGACACGATCGTCAACAGTCCCCCCCCCCCCCCCCCTCCCGTTTCCCTAGTCGAGGCGACCACACTCCGCCGGCACCAGACGAACAGGGACAATAGAGAGAGCACGTTTTGAGAGGACGGTATTCGGGTCTGAAATTTTGGAGAACTGTAGGTAACGATCGTGAACGTCATGCAGCTGTGGGTGATTGCATTCGCAGTGGACGCGGGTGCCTTTTTTTGTTGTTTTTCTTGCTTATATCAGTAAGTCACAGACAAATGACGTCTTTTCTAAAAATTAGAGTGCGCTAAACGCAACGACGGAGAAGGAGCATGACGGGACAAGCGCTTTTTAACACGAAATGTTTTATTTCCGGATGCACGAAGATTTTGCTGACGTCATATCTATCACGGAAGTGACGCCAGTACGACGAAGCAAGAGGCCTGTAAAGGATGCACCCCCGCACACAAGGTCTTCTCGCGGGGAAGCAACCTTTAATACTAAAGAGTACATTATACTTAGGGTTGTTCGTTTTCGGGTTTTATATTTTCACGCGAAATTGGTTTACGCCGTGATACCCCAAGATTTCATTGGCATCATATCCGTCGCGGAAATGACGACAGTACACCTTTCCCGAAGCGACCCGCCAGCAGGACGTCGCTCGCCAAGCACACCCCACAAGACAGCCGCCAACCCGCAAATCATGCTCAGCTGCAGATTTCGCTGCACATTTCACTTTCGTGTTTTACTGAATCCTATGACAGGAATCAACCACAGTTTTTATTTTTTCTAGAACAACTATGCACCAACTTTACGAACAATGTGTTTTACAGATGAAACCGTTTATATGCGGCTACGATTGGACAATGACGGTGAAATGCCGCCTTCATGCAATGCACGGTACATTAACTTCTTGCTGTTTAGCAGCCACGACCTGTCATTTTACGGGACACTAGTCTTAAAATGCTTCGTACATTCGACATTTCTCTGTCAATAAACGCCGGCGTCTCAGCGGGACGGAATTCCACGCCTGCGCGTTTCGGCAGGTCATACGAATACATTTTTTGCCGCTGCACTTTTTGTATAGGCAGCGGAGGTTCGCGCCCTTGGCACGTGCCTAACCCTCTATAGGATGAAGGAATTCAGACCGTGCCGAGGAGGGAGGAGCGGGGGACTCAAACTCGCGGGGACATAGCACCGGTCTACCAGGCGGCAGGCGCTCGGCAAGCCTTACCACCGCCTTACTCGAGCGCTGGGTTCACTCTCCTTCAAACTGTAGCTGGCACCACCTCTATGCGTGCTTTGTGCCGGCTGCGCAAATGCCGCGCGAGGCTACAATATTGGACTGCGAGCGACGGCTACTTCATCCCGCGCCCTGCCTAAAACATTTTCTCGAAAAAGCCGCGTTGGAAAAAGGGGCGGTAGGATGAAATAGCGAGTCTTTTAATTCTACGAAAAATAAAGGAAATTGGCTAAATCCTAATTTAAAAAGTGGCGCGGCTTGCACTAGTGGTGCAAGGCTGGAGAAATAGCAGAGCTGGCGGCTGTTCTTCCTTCGTCGGAGACCCGGCTGTTGCACCCCACGTGGATTTCCGAATTTGCCGCTGAAAGTTATCTGTGAATGCAGACCGGATCATTTTGGTCGCAGCTTTTCATATCTCTCCCGATGTGGACCGCGTTAGAGCCCGCTAGAACCAGCGGCAACCGGCTTCGCGAACTCGGCGGCTGTAGCGCAAACTCAGCTGCCCACTTCAGGCGTGGGCGCACATGAACTGGCGAGCCGAAAAGCACGCGAGAGAACCCGCCACGAACGCTGGGCAGAGTGTTCTCGAAAGTGGAGCTGGACGACGCCGGGTGGAGGAGGAGGAGGAGGAGGAGGAGGAGGAGGAGGAGGAGGAGGAGGAGGACGGGGACGACGACGACGACCAGGGGTCGACAACCTACTGCCCGGGCTGCATGGGCCCCGTGGGGCAAATGATGCGGTTCCAGCACGTCGTCAGAACCCTCCCCCCCCCCTCCCCTTCACTTTCTATCTGAAGGCCGACACCCCAGTTTTGACCTCAAATGTGGTTAGGCGGAAGAGAAGGACCAAAAATTGATAGCTTCCAGTTGGTATTGTCCCCCAACTTCACACTTACCCAGGTTATTGTCAATTATTGTCAAATAATATTGGCAGTTTGCGGAATTTCTCCTTTTTGCCTTCGAAGCCCGCCTCCCACCCGATTTCCCGTCCGGCCCTCAGCCGTGTCGGCTTTATGCAACTCGGCCCTCCACCTCAAGACGTGACCGACCCCTGATGACGAAGATAAGTGGGCTCGTTATTTCAGCTCGCGCTTCGCCCAGATTCGCACTCACGCCGTTGACTGCGCTGGCAGGCGCACGGCCACTACTAACACTGCGACGCCCGCAATTCTGGCACATCTGTTCGGACATTAGGCAGTAATTTCTTCTGTACATTACAAAAAGTGCTTACGCTCCCTAGCACTTTTCAAGATGAAACCCTTAGATCTGTATGTTTCACGGGACGTTTGCATGTAGAAAATTACATCATACAGAAAGTCGGTGGCACCGAAAATAGGAAAGCGAACCGAGGAGCACGCGCGCCCGGAAAGCAGGGGCGTATAGATGAGGGGGGGGGGGGGGGTGCTTAATGGGCTCCCTCCCCTCCGAAATTTTGCCGCGCTGTCATGCACGGCGACAAAGGCAACCACCTGCGCCGGAAACCATCGTAGGATTTTGTATAGAACGCCAGAAATCCTGTCCAGAAAGTACACCTAACTTTCTTGGTGGCCCCTTTCCCTCCTGTCACCCCTAACTCTTATGTAAGGTTTTCATTCACGCCAGGGGTGTTCTGCGAGCTTGCGCTCCGTGACGCGACGGAGTGTCGCTGCTCAGAAAAACTAGGGGAGATTCGCGGGCGAAACCGCGGACCTGGATGCTTCAGTACCTCCATGCAACCGGGACCACCGCTGGAAAGCATTGCACTAACGACTTCGTACTTCGCTTCTCCCCCCTCCCCTCTACATGTTGCGAATTTACTTTCGAATTTGCTGCTCCGGCGCCATTCATGCGGCAAAACGATCTATTGCCACAGCTACAAAAAAATGTCGTTTTGCCGCACGAGTGGCGCCGCAGCAGCAAATTTGCAGGTAAATTCGCGGTTGCAGAACGGGCTTTCAGTGTCAATGTACATATTGTTGGAAGTTGACCTGATCAAAGTATAATCTCGCTTATTTCATGGCACCCGTACATTTTGACTTATTTTTTGTGTTATTAATTTTTGTACAATTACCCCCAGTGAGCGACGGTTGACGAGCTGCTCCTACGCCGTATATTGGCATGAAAGACAGAGGTGTTAAAGGGACACTGAAGTGAATTTGTCAAGCTCCCGTTTTTGCTTGCACTGCGTAGACTGGCGCAAATTAGCACACTTTTCATCGTTTATCCGGTTGACAAATTGGTAATTATTTTACAAAGCGCGAAATAAGAAAAAATACCATGCGCTGTTTGCGGCGGCCGCACCAACTAAGCTGTGACGTTGGGAGGAGAGGGCACCGTGATTGGACGACGCCCAAGGTTAGCAATCAAACAAGTTTCGGTTTTGGTTCTGTAAAACAATATGTTTGACATCCGATGGCGTCGTTGGATGGGCATTCTCAATATCCGAGTAATAGTAGTACCGCGCTTCTGCCATGTTGTCGGCTGTAAACTGCATTATGTAAGCCTCCCAGGATGGCTTGGAATCGTAGCATTCACTAGCCGAGGCCTACGATGTGCATGAAGGCCCTCCGCGTCCCTGCAGACGCTCAAATACATGCGCTTTCCCCCAATATTTGGAGCTTGCCTCACTCATGCCTGTATCGTAAAAAGCGTGTTCGCACCAGGCCAAGGGTCTGTTGATTCTGGCCTGTGCCCACTGCCCGCAAGCAGTCGGTGCTTATGGCAACAGCACGCCAACGAGAACTCGCTAGCGTTCCAGTGCCAGCCTGCGCGAGTTCTGTGGACTAGTTCGTGGAGCAATGAACGTTGCGGGCCAAAAAAAAAAAAGTGAACTCAGTATAAAAAACATCGCGAAAAACGAAAAAGTTTAACTTATTAAACAAAAACATGCACCCGCGGGGATTCGAACTTGTGACTGGCAAAACATTTGCGACGACATACATAGCGCTCCAGACCTGTCCAGACCACTTCCAAAGTACATATACTAAAATTGGAACGATACAGAGAAGATTAGCATGGCCCCTGTGCACTCGGCCACGGGGCGAGCCGTGCTGACCTTGCAAATATAAGGTATATAATGTATAACCAGTTTACACTTTTATTTAGTTTTAGTATTTTAAGCAGCTTAGGTGACTTTTTGCTGTATTGCGCTCGTGCAGTAAGCGTCCCCCTAGTTTCCACTATAGCCCACGTCTAGCAATTGCATTTCTTAGACGGAAAAGCGTTAGCAGATGCGTAGTCGTGCTGCTGACCGCTGTGCTTGTTCGCTCAGCGCAACAAAGTGCTTCCCGCACCCTAGTTTTACGCTGTACGGTAAAAATATCAGTTGATTTTATTTCCTTAGTACCTATATTGACGTCGCTGACTCTTCTCCCCCTTCAAGAGGCCTTATATTTTCCTAATGGCGTACCAGACAGGGAAGCGTCGCATGTGCGCTTGTGCAGCGCTTGTGTGAAGCGACCTTGACTTGGAGCTAGATACAGTGTACAAACTAACGAAGTAAAGAAAGGCACATTCTTCCATTCACAAACGTGTTGTGGCTTAGTTTCAACTGATCGAGCGAATTGCGACGACCCGTCGGCGGCCGGCGGAAATGGGCCGACTGACTCGGTCGCAGAAGGTCGGCGAGCCGTGCAGTAGCGCAGCCAATTGCCAGCTCCTCTCCTGCTGACGTCACACGAAAACGCCACAGAAAATGGGCGAGAGTGCAGAGAGGAGGAAAGCATTTTCGAATTGATTTTTATACTAAATAAATTCGCGTGAACGCGCTCAGAGTGGTCGAAACAGGGCCTAGGGACTCCGGACTACAATTTGCGCTCGTAATCCCGCATTGTTTACAAATCACTTCAGTGTCCCTTTAAAAATTGACCCTTACCGTCACATGTGTGCAAAGAGGAGAAAGACTTCTCTTCTGTGTAAAGGTGTATTCTCATAAAAACGCGGAAGTGATATTTACAGTGTCTGTACAGCTTTATCTGTATTATGTATAATTGATATTTCGCGCTTCTGTCCATTACTTTTCTTATTGAACCCTGCACTAGCCTCTGTCTATGGGTCAAGTCAGTGTTTGTAAACTTCATGTGACAAATGATTGTAAACTTTCAATAAATAAATAAATAAATAAATAAATAAATAAATAAATAAATAAATAAATAAATAAATAAATAAATAAATAAAATATTGGATTACAAAGCGGCAATTAAATAAAACGTCCACCCACAAGTTGTTTGTTTCGTGTTTTCGCGTTTGTAATGTCCGCTCCGTGCTTTGTTACTTTTAAATGAATTAGTTAATTACTTCCGTGTTCGTTAAGTATATATTTTTACATTTGTTCTACATTTCCATATTTCTTTAGGTGCTATTTCTCTTTATGCAGATAGAACAGAAAAGTGCAAGCAGTGATAGCAATTCTACACAATTTTAGGAAGACGCGAATTATTTTTTTATAAAATATTTTTTTTCTTTGTTCCTGACAGTTATTAGTTATGTATGTTATCAGTTATTAGTTATGTATTTATCATACATATTATTAATCCTTTGAAAAATCATATGAAGAAGGTAGAGGTGCAATCTCAGCTCTACCCCCCCCCCCCCCGGAGCAAAAATTCTGCCTACTCCCCGGCCGGAGGCGCAAACTGCTAGCAGCCACCACAAAACGTTTTGAACGCGCCTTGTACAATTCCACACTGCCATCGGTGACGACGCAACAAGGCCAAGTCGCGGGCAGGAGATATCGAGAAAGTATCCCAAGGTGAAAAAGGCTAGAGCAGCTTTAAAACCGCTCTTCTTTACCGCCGTCGGAAACGAAGCGGTTTCGGGTTAAGCTGAAGCAACGGCCCGACTAGAGAAACATGGAAGTTCAACAGTAATAATGACAGCCGATCAACACAAGGTCCAACTTCCAAGGTGCAACACAGAGTCCACCATCACACTTTTAAAAAAATTGCTAAGCATCCCTGTACCTTTTTTTAACATCGTGGGGAGGGGGGGGGGGATCTTAGGGAAGACTAATATATATCCTGTTATCTGTCTACTAACACCTATTTCTATAATGCTCAACATTGACGCAGTTGCATCTTCTCATCGTCAAAACTTTGTATATGTTGCTTTTACTCCTCCCCCCCCCCCCCCCCTCTTGCCTCCCCGCCGCCAAAATTTATTTTGGCGTCTGTCACAAAAAACGCTCACATCGTCTGCTAAAAAGAAGGTATGTACCCTCTGCCAACAACACACCTTTAGGAGCACATAACAAATCTAAATAGTCGACTATTACTTGTTATGTCTTTCCAGATTCTGTGTGTGGTGACAAATTACAAGTGTTCGAGCCCTTAAATGCTCTCCGTCTACACAAGGTGTATCGTGTCAGGTAACGATATAATACTTCACGACTGCCATCTACGTGCTGCTCAGGTGCACGTCGAGAAGTTCCATCATCCTTGTTATATTGTTTTTTTTTTCGTAATTCAAAAACAGATGTTACCCCTAAAGCCATATCGTTAGGCACTAGGTAGCACCCAACGCTCCTGGCTTCCTTCGAGTGAAATAATGCACCCGGTGGCCTCTCCGACGTTGATTTCTGCGCTCTACGTGAAATACTGAAGTGGCGCGTAGCACAAACCCGTTCCGGTAACGGTGTTTTTACGACCTGCGGGGGCGCGCTAACAAATACGAAATTGCACGCCATGCGGGGAAGAACTTTCTCGGGCGCTTTCTTAATCCTCCCAGACTGTCCTCTCCGAGGCAGACGCAGAAAAGGGGCTCGGAATAAGAGGAGAAAAAAAAAACTGGATAGAATGTGAGCAGGCAAGAAAAGGGTGGTCTGGCGCGTGCAGCAGCGAGAAGGGAGGCGATATATGCCGTCATCATTACGGCCCCAGAGGTCGGGACGAACGAGGGCGCGCCATTAGGAAACGGACAGCGGCGGCGGCCGAGAGAAATGGGCATCCGCCGACCGGCAGGCCGACCCGTGTCACGGATGACTTGTTGCTCCTCGCTCAAGCCGCGCCTGGTCCGCTTCCCCTCCGCTCCCGAACCGCGGTAGCCCGCAAGGAGCCGCCCTGGGTGCGCTTTTGTTTTCCTCCGCCCGCGGCTCGTATGTCGCTCCCCCCCCCCCCCCCCCCGAACCCTAGGAGGGAACCCGGCGTCTCCCTCTCTCTCTCACCGACGATCCCTTCACGAATCTACTGACTTGCTGCTTTGTCAATGCCGCTCGCTTCTTCGGGCTCCGCGCACTCTCTCGCAGTAGTTAGCGTGACGTCTTCAGTGTAGCATTCGCTGCCTGCCGGCCTGCCTTCGTTATGTTCGTGTCATATATCTCTCCATGTTCCCCGCGTGTTTCTGTGCGTGCGTGCATGCACGTCGCCTCCTTCCTATTTTTTTATCTTTTTTTTTTCCTGTCGTCTGCCTGGGCGCGGCCGTGCGTGCCCGCATCAGGATGCTCGGAAACGCAGAACGCAAGGATCGCTGCAGCAGCGGAGACAAATGGCGCTCGGTGATCGCCGTGGCAGTCTGAGGCTTTTGCCTCGGGCCTGCTCCTAACGGCGCCCCGTAGCGCAAGACGTCGTTGAAAAGGACGGCGCCGAGATCCCGCGCACGTCGTAGCCGCAGCCGCCGTGTTTGGGGCTTCCCGCGGAAGCCGGGGCCTCTTGCCCCCTCTCTCCCTCGCGGTGTAGGTGGTGGGTGGAGGGAGAGAAGGGGAAGCTGCGGCTTTTCAGCCCTTGACCGGCGGGGCCTTATCGGTACACGCGGAGCCGTGATCTATGACGACGGCGTCCAATTGAGCCGGCTCGATTCCTCCGGCCGACCGGTTATTGCGCACGACAGCACTCGGCGATGGCCCCGGCAGCCCTAATCGAATCAAACAGTCAAGCGCGCCGTGAGCGATTGACTCTGCTTCTCCGGCCTGATCAGACGTATCGTTTGTACGCAGGTCGATGCGGGGATCACGTAAACACGGAGCCGGGCTTGTAAGCGACATCCGACAACTCAGTTGCACGCTGCGCGCACTAGTTCGTCCGCCAGTGACTGCTCCGCGGCGAGTTTACTCGACCATCGCGTCAAGTGAGCTCTGTTTGCGCAAATTAGAATAACCGGAAGGCATCAGCTCTGAAGTAGCCAACATTTACCTCTTATTTCTTCGGGTAACAACAGTGGGCCATGAGCATAAAATTTGATACAAATTCAAACTTGTGCAAACTTAGTAGAACACAGTTCAGTTCATTATGAAAGCTCCGATTTATGCATTACTTGTATCTGGTTTTCTCAATTCTTGAAAATATTGAAAAAAATTCTTCTTTTTCCAGAATAATGCTGTAGTTGTAGTATACATAAACAGACAAGTCAGTAATTTGTCCCTAGACAGGGTAAAGTTATAGTTTATGAGCCTTGGGCAAAGTAAATGAAAACTACCTACTCTATCTTAGGAGAGAGAGAGAGAGAGAGAGAGAGAGAGAGAGAGAGAGAGCTCTTTATTAGAGGAAAGCAGAGAGGTCTGTCGGCATGTTAACGCCTACATGCTTCTCTGCGGGGTGGGGAGGAGAGAATAATGTTGCAATAGGGAGTGAGGAGGAAGAGGGAGAAGAATGGAGGAAATAAAAGAAGTCAAAAAAAGGAGGCAGCGTGAAATTTCGATGAAAACACTTAAACGCAAAAGCGAGAACTGATAGGAAGATTAGGAAGATAATGCGTGTATGGCAGTTTTCCGGCAGCCGTTGCTTAGGCTTTAGGGCAGAGTCCATGCTGCGATCAGGCTATTGAAGTGCTGTGTTGTTATCCAATGCCGTCAAATCTTTCTCATAATTTTGTATACGTGTTTTATAAAAGTGCAGGATAGTAAGTAAGTGCCTATTAGAGCCCAGTTTTGGCGAGCCTTACTTTGAGAATAGAGAGAAAAAATTTCAACAAGCTATTATCCGCCGTTTCGGAGGAAATAAGAAGAAAGCACTGAAAATAACCGAAATATAAGGAGCGATGTTTAATGGTACCGATGTCGTGTAAACTGCTTGGATTTTTGGGCGGTTTCAAGCCATTAGGGTCAAGTGGAAAGGATCTGTTCGAGTGATTGAGGTGGGCCAAGCGGCCACCCAGCGTAATGCAGGTACGAAATTCAAGAATAAGCTGAACAGCTATCCTTCAAGGATTATGGAACTGTATGACAGGATGATTTCTGGAAAGAAAACGCACCCCCCCCCCCCAAAAAAAAAAAAAGAATCAACTTCTTTGTAAAGCGTGCTTCACCATTGACACTCGTGCTTTAGGAGAAGAAGATCCTATTGCACCTAATTCAGAAAAGATGTACCTACTATCAATCACAACGCCTACAATTTAAGGCTACTTTACAACACGTAATATATATATATTCCGCTATTTGTGCTTAACCTCTTCCATCATGGAACTGTATTACAGGATGATTTCTCGAAGAGAAAGACAACCCCCCCCCCCCCCCCAAGAAAAAAAATCAACTTTCCTGTAAAGCGTGCTTCACCATTGACAGTAGTGCTTTAGGAGAAGAGGATCCATTTGCGCCTAATTAAGAGAAAATGCACCATGTATCACCAAGCACCCTGGTTAGCTCATTTGGTAGAGCGACTGCTCCGGTTAAGCGGTGGTCCCGGGTTCAAATTCCGGACCAGTACGAATTTTTTCAACTGCGAAGTTTCTGAGAAAGCTGTTAGCTTTCATTTGTAGACGTACGGCCGCATTCGGGTGGATGCCAAACTTTCCTTCGCATCAATTAAAACGCCTACACTTTAAGCCCACTCTACAACGCAGAATATATATATTTCGCTGTTTGTACTTAACTATTGCCACCATAGACCTGTATGACAGGATGATTTCTTGAGAGGAAATCCACCCACTCCCTCTTAAAAAAAATTCAACTTTTCTGTAAAGCATGCTTCACCATTGACATTTGTGCTTTAGGAGAAGAGGATCCTATTGCACCTAATTAGGAGAAAATGCATCAAGTATCAATTGAAGCGCCTACACTTTAAGCCCACTCTACAGCGCATAATATATATATTCCGCTGTTTATGCTTACCTGTTGCCAGCAGTATTTATCAGTTGTCGCTCGGTTGTTCCGGTTTACTTGCGCCAAGACTCTAAATAAAACTTTGTCATTGTTTTGAACCTGGTTAAACCAAATATGTCGAGTGATTGGTCGTTTTTTGCGCCAAGAGCGCACAGCAAACCCGCACACAACTGCACCGAAAGACAAAACACTGACGCTGCTAGGCGCAGTCACCAATCTACGTGCGAACGCTCAGTGAACTTCGTTGCAGCCGGCACCTGCTCGTATAATTCTCCGATGGCATGCGCCCTTAATCTTTCCCCGTATCCCCCCTCAGTGCACTCCTCCTCCCCTCCACCCACCTCCCTCCGCCGAACAAACGAGTGATCAGACACTCTCACTGCGCAACCGCGCGAGGCACTGGTTTGACCTTGGCTGAACTTGAAAATCATTATGACGGAACGAGGCGTTTTCTGCGTTTTTACCTGGAGTATTAAGGCCCGACCACGTGCACGCGTAAAACCGACGTTCTTGCGCGAAGACGTAAACCGACGCAAGCGCGTAAGCAACCGGCGTACTCCAGCGTACGCCGAATGCATTGCTACGCGCTTGTTTCGCCCAGGTCAGAGCTCGCCAGACTTCGCCGCAAACTCTCGGGCGCACGGTGTTGGCGCAGACCTCTGGCGGTTATATTATCTGGCTGCCAGGTCGCATAACAAGACAGCAAATTGATAAATAAGCTAACTTTACTAATAATTACACGATAAACTGAAATAATTTGTAAAATACAGAGAGAAAACAACCGGATAAAACACGCGAAGCAACGAGCAACTATGGGATCAAGGCAGTTTACGTCAAGTGTAGCGGAGGGGTTCGTGCCTGCCAAGTATGCATACTATTCCTTTACGTTTTTTTTAATGTCCCGAGAACTTTTTTAGTTGTTTCTGTATTAAATATACGTACTTTTGTGAGAATAGGCATTATTTGTTTTATTTGAGCTAAAATGTAGCTGAACTGGTCGCCACAAAGCTGAGTCCAGGATAGTCGAGCCACACTGCGCGGCGCTTGGTTTACGCGCGTCTTGCGGCATTATGTGGTTACTCGCCCTCTCCGACGTCGTCGGTCGGCGAAAAGACAGTGGCGTATGTCACCGCAGGCGTACGTCATTGCGCGAGTACGTCGATTTTGCATGTGTTTGGGCCTTTAGAGCATGTGGTTGGGCCTTTAGAGCTTCTTCTCTAAAATCTGCTGCAAACATCTTCCTTCGAGTGCTTATGAGCGTTTTATGCCACCTTAGCGTGAGTTCTTGCCTGTAAGTTTACTAACGTAGGGGCAAAGATTGCAGTTAACAGCGTAGCTATGGTAGCCAACACTTCAGAAAAATCTCGGCGTAAATCAGTAAGGGTGCTAGGTTTAATTTAGGCACATTTTCTATTTATTTTTATACAATTTGCTTATTTTTATAGTTGATTTTTTTGGGGGGGGGGGGGGGGCAGTACAGTGTGCCCCTTAGTCGTCGGCTGTGTTACTCGCGTCTGTGGCCCACATTGCTATATTAGAGGCACAGGTGGGGTTTGTACGGAGGAATCAACGATCCTATGTGCGAGCTACATACAAGTACTGGTACTCATGAGACACGGATAACACACGGTGTAATGGGCAGAGACAGTGTTCTCCGAAAACGACAAAATTGGAAGTTTTTTTGTTTTGTTTTTTTCGGAGAACGAAAAACGAAAATTACAAAGAAGCTCAATAAAGTATTTTGCATGCCTATTGGGTTGGAAAAACTTTATTAATGCCTGCAGTGCGCGCTTTCGTGCCTAAAACAATTTTGTCGCTGTTTTGGCGCTGCATCCCCCTCCAGTCTCGCAACTCGCAACGAAGTTTGCTAAACAGTTTGCTCGGCATTTGTTCGCGCCAAACTAGATAGATTTCATGTGAATTTCAGTCTCAATAATAGCGGGTGTAGCGACTGATTTTCCCGCCTTTGAGCCTTTTGGTGTGACTGGTGCCAAAATCGCTGGCCAATCAGCGTTGAGAGTCTCAGCATCGTTTGTGCACCTACCCATGCACGCGACCCGCAAAAGTAAGATAAATAGTTTTAGAACGTTTCATTGGTCGGAGGCACGTCACTGGCTCGAATGCGGGAGGATTAGCGCATGAACGGGTGGCGTTTGGGCGCTCAAAAGTCAAGCTTTAGCTCAAATAACTTAAAAATACGGGCGTGGCTTATTGCTGATAGCTAAGTGCGCCATCGCAAGTGTACTGAACAGGGGCTGGCATTTGACCTCCACGAG
Organism: Haemaphysalis longicornis; assembly: GCF_048455015.1. Taxonomy (NCBI): domain Eukaryota; kingdom Metazoa; phylum Arthropoda; class Arachnida; order Ixodida; family Ixodidae; genus Haemaphysalis; species Haemaphysalis longicornis. The sequence continues at coordinate 46,604,960 of NW_027526361.1, read as the reverse complement.
CTGAAACCTTCGTTTTCACGGGCTTCAGTGAAACCTCCGCGCTAGTGTTTCAGTCACCCACAGCGCCATGGTAGCTTAGGTATTTCAGTACCTGAACTCTCAAACAAATTCTGCTTCTCATTAGCGGCCCGAGCTACTTTATTTTGGGCTTTCAGCAAAGTGAAGAAATCGAAACAAGCCGTCAGAGTTCATTTCCTGCGCTCCCAGAAGACGTGACCGCAAGAGTTCTTTCGTCACCTCCGACCAAGGGCGCGCATGCTGTCAGGACTCGTCGAAGGCAATCACAGCGTATTTCGATGGCGGCTTTAGCAGAGATTTTTTTCGTTTGCTTTCTTGCCCCGTTACCATGGTTCCTGGTGGCCGCAACGTCACAAAGACGCTAAGAACAGCAACAAGGACGTAGGATGCGAAAAGATGAAGTCCTGCTAGCGCAACATACACTCGCGAAAATATTCGCGCTCGCCTTCGATGTCCGGCAGCGTCCTCCGGGAAATCAACACGCGCGAGGCCGCAATAATGCTGTGACCGCGCACAAAGTAGGAACGTGTCCAGAAAAGCGCTATTCGTGACGGTGCAGTGAAGGCCGCACACGCCGCATACAGAACAGCGTCGCGCAATCCGTGTCCACGAGTCCAACCGCCCGTGTGTGCACGCGTACGCGAGCAACGCGATCGGACTTTCCCCAATCCGCTTTTCGCCGGAGAATGAATTTCGCTTGTTTCAGTTTCCGTCAGCGGTCAAGGCACACCGAAAATAGACTTATCTTCCACGTGGCCTTCGCTTACAACATTACGCGCGCACGCACTATCATTTGGTGAAAAGCGCAGTTCTAAAATTCACAAAAAACAGAGACATGTCCTACCCTATTCCCTTTTTCTTGTCCCTGTTTTTTTTTTTTGTCAATCTTCAAACTGCTTTCCACCAAGAATTGTACACCCAAGAGCAGAAGTTTACGGACCACGAAAGCAGCAATTCAGAGGTAATTCTCTGCTGCACGACAGCCCAGAGGTAGGTTTGCTTAGTTCAGTACTTATACGACATCTCGCATGCATCGACAGTTTGTCGAGCTGCTATAGGAAGATAAATAACCAAAAATTGCCATTTCTCTGTTCCGTAAACTTTTGATCGTGGCTGTACCTACTAGCACAGGTTAGAGCCATTCTAGACACTATACCACACCTGTTAAATAGAAAAAAACAACTGCCTCTTTTCTTTTGGGGGGCCTTTTTCTTACATACTATTCGGAAATTGTTCCGCTTTAGTCGTTCACGTCGTAGTCGTCTGCTTCCTCGTATTGTTGAAAACAAAACGAAACATCATTTTTACGCTCGTCCTACGTTTTTTTTTTTTTTTTCGCTTTGCAAAAATCGCCCACGTGAGGACAAACAAAACATATTTTCTTCAAGAAACCGGGTGTGTGCTAGTTGGGCGTTCATCATCTGGCTGGCACAAGCAATTAGATGTTCAAATCGACATGCTGCCGTAGAGGAATGTACGCACACTGACAGTGCTTCAGTATTATATAAGAGCGTGCTGGAGACAATACAATCTTCTTAGAACTATACATAGGGCAGGCGTCTGTCGAAGCTTAGCCTCCGGCAATCTCAGTCGACGTACGCAGACGGCAGGACTTGGGCGAGCTCGACGGCTTCTTCCTCGCGCTGCACTATAATTGGCCTCACGGCCGGAGGTCGGGCGTGGGCCGGTGGGGAGTGCGGCTGTGTCGAGAGCACCGCCGCGGATTCCATTGTATCGTCATAGGCACCGAAAAGCGACGCTGCTTTTGCGTTGGGTCGCTGGCACGTGAAAGCTGCTAAAAGGGCGAATAGCAGACTTCTCAGGCCGATTCCGTGGCACATCGTTCCAAGGCTGCGCAGAAAACGTGGTAGTAGTGGTGGCCCGAAGAAGGGCGCATACCCACTTAGGGGGATTGGCCAAGAAGAGTTATGTTTCCATTACAATCAATCATGCGGGGCAAAATAATGGAGCAGAAGAAAGAATTCGGTCTAGGTTAATGAGAGAGAGAGAAGAAAACACGAAAAAGAAAACAACAGATGGAAGAGTAGGAAAACTATAGTAAAAGTCAGCCAAACCGGAATGTTTTTAACCCTGAAGACGAGCTGTCTCCGAAATGAAGGAGTGGATGGCGTTGCACACGTCCCTATGGCATCGGCCCAGCCTAGTCCCCCCAAACGAGAAAACAAGGGCATGTTATTTGCTTGTCTTCTTCGTAGTTATGTTGATTGCCCTTTCCTCACCTCTGAATGGGGAATTAACCGAGAATGTGAAAATACAGATGCGATTGTCAACATAATCACCATCAGTTTTCTTTTTAAGAATTAAATTATAGAATTAAAGCTAGTGAGGGCTGATAAGGAACGTAAAACAAGAACCAAAAAGAAAACAGGCCATCTCCACTGACGTGAAACCTCGGGAGGGGTGAAGCATGCAGTGTATAAGTGTATTCAAAGATTGTAAGCCTCATTCTTGCCACACGGCTCGCGCTGATGTACTCGACATCCCAATTACGAAGACGGAGAAGGAAAATTCTAAACGGAGAACTGCAACTTTTAAATTTAAAGCTAGTACGGAGTAGAATAGACACGACCAAGCAAGTACGAACGAAAAACTAGTATTCCTATGTGTTCTTTTAGTACGTGTTCTTGCCGGTGGAGACGAAACGTTCTAGCGCGAGGCCTTGGAAAACTTTCCGGGTGTTTTGGCACGGTGACTACATGAGAATACGACGATGAACGACGACGATTACATTAGACGCCGACAGCCCGAGCCCCTAAGGTGTTTCGCCCCTAACATTGAAAAGCTGGCAGGGCAAGCCGCCGGGAAGCAAGCAACAGCAGGAAGCTAAAAAGCGATCTCGTCGCAAGAAACAGAAAACAAAATAAAATTTAGTTGTTGTTGTTGGTGGCGGTGCTTGCTTCAAAATCCGCATTCAAAACCAAGCATTACGTATTACTGCAAATGGTTCTTCTTAATAGCGAAGCTGTTGAGCAAATCGTTTGTGTATGGTGTCCGCAGTTAAAAATACCGAGAAAATTCCGAGCGCTCGAGCACACGTACCTCGAGCGCACGTTTGTCAAGCTAATCATGCCCACTTGGGGATATCGGCCAAAATTGGCCACAAAAAAAAGCTCCAGCGTTCGCCGCGTGCCTTGATTGCACGTTCGTCAAACCAAGCATACCCACTTAGGGAGATTGACCATGCACTGGCCACAAAAAAACACCAGCGTTCGCCGTATGGTGGCAACACTTTCTCGCAACGAGAAAGGCACGTCATAGCGTATACGCCCCTCGTTCGTTTGTCCTCGTGCCGTCGTGCGCATGCGCTCTGTACTCTAGAAGAGCCACGACTTCAATGTCGAAGCCGCCGTAGGTGATCATTGACTCCAAATGGCCCGGCCGCGGATAGTTCGCACGGCCGAGGAAGAGGACACGTTTCGAGAGGCTCGGCGTGCAAAGCATCCGCTAGACACGATAAGTCGCGCTTGCTGAGTGGCGTACGCAAACGTCGACCAAAACGATGAGCTGACTTTGGCCTTTCTCAACATAAGCTCACTGAAATGTCATGCAGCTGATGTTTACTACGACACCACAACGATACTACAACTCAACTTTGTTTCCATCAACGATCAATTACAACAGCTTCGTCATTCAAGTCTTGCACGCGGGTGCAAACTTCACTGATTTTTTTAAAGATAGTTCGCCGTCACTACGGCGCAAGTTGAGTTTATTTCATTAAACCTCGCTGTGATGTTATTTAGACTAACAACTATTTTTATTTTGAATTTACTGACAGTCGGTATTTGAGTAATACCAAGACTACAAGATTTTTCTTTCCGCGGGATTTTTTATTGCCGATAGTGCATACTAATTACGGAAAAACGAACACTTTGCTCTTCTACCTAAAATCCGGAATGGCATTGTCTGCACTTAAAGAAAGTATTGAAGGATTTTCTTCTGGAAAACTAGCTTTCTCTTTTTCGCCGTGTCCTTTAGCTACCCGTTCGGGTCTAAAAATATCATGTCACTTCACTAAGATCAGTGGTATTTTCTGGAGCACATGCTCTCGCTACCACGCTTACCTTTTTGAGTTCTGGACCTCATTGTATTTTGTATGAATTGCATTTAGCCGAAAGCTGGAAGGCTCTGCTGTAGTCCTCATGCATTCCACTGAAAATTGTTGCTGCGTTTCGAATTTCTCGCATGCTGCTTACACTGCGACCTAAGTGGCCGGACTATGTCCAGTATGGCCAAGATGGCCTGAGCCACACGAAATAAGTAGTTGAAAGAAAACTACGCAGGGTTTCCACGAGCGACGACATAAGAGGGCAGAGATTTCCAGAGTTTTTCTGCGCGTGGGCGCTCACGCGGCGGCCTAGCCTGCCGGGGAGTGCAGTTACAGCAAGTGTGGATGTGGACATAGGCACATGTGTGCGGCAACATCTTAAGATCTAGTGCCACCGCGAAGGGCAGTAAGTCCTCGTCCGTATCTGTACAAGACTGCTTAGTAGATGTTTTTGCATGCCTGCTTTACGAACATAAGCCTTGGCAACAATCGACTCGCTCTCACACTGTTCTTCCCGGGCATAGTTTGCTGACTTGTAGTCAGGGTTATTGGCTGTCATCAACGCGCTAGCTGGGGAAGGGGGGGATAGCATGACGATGATTATTTAAGGAAATAATAGCGAGGCAAGTAAGTCCATGAATAACAGTACAGTGCTGAATCAGAACGAACCATCTATCTAAGCAAGGCATATTTTATTATCATAGCGATAATCTTTCATTTTTACCGGTGTACGAGGAGCAAGATTTAATAGTGATTGCGCAAGATAGTTCAGTAACGCTGTGTCAAGTGCAATTCAGAGTAGTACCTTTTCTTCGTTATTTTGTTGTAAAAATACAACCTACGCGCGTCACAGAGAGCAGCTTGGCTCACCACAAATCAAGCGTTATTGTCGATAATTTGTTTGCTTACTATACTAGGAATTTTTTTATTTATTTATTTATTTATTTATTTATTTATTTATTTATTTATTTATTTATTTATTTATTTATTTATTTATTTATTTATTTATTTATTTATTTATTTATTTATTTATTTATTTATTTATTTATTTATTTATTTATTTATTTATTTATTTATTTATTTATTTATTTATTTATTTATTTATTTATTTATTTATTTATTTATTTATTTATTTATTTATTTATTTATTTATTTATTTATTTATTTATTGCTCATCATAAAGAACGAACGCGCATTCCTCCGAGTGTGTCCGACTCCACGTAATATCCTTGCACGTGTAATGATCCAATAAAAGTGCGCACTACGAAAGTGCGGAAAAGGCGGAGGACCCTGCACAGCGTGAATAAAGAGCTTTTACTGTGGCCGTTACTGCAGAACTGCATGCGGCAGAGTAGAATCAAAGTTGGAGTAGGAGGTGGCGACAGAGACAGGAGATCGATAAAGACCACCCAAGCAGCGGTTTGAGTAAGACAGACTGCGAAACAACGGTCTTGCTACTCAGCTTGGGAGACAAAAACCATGACAGGGCCGAGCAGTGCGATTGGAAAATATTGCCATTTCCCAGAATAAGCACACCAAGTAAGCCCCTGTGAACGAGTCTGATTCAGAGTCATCAAGGCCGCGGCTGTAACTCTCGGGCCCGGCTGCAGTGGGTCGGAAGTGTGCCGCGTGCCGCGCGCTCCGGAGCAATTTCCTTCCTGGCCGCGGTCGGCATCATCAGGAAATGTGCGCAGCGCCGACACGAAACTACTGCCGTAAGCTGCCTGCGTCGCTGCCTCGTCAGGCTCGCATCGCCCGATTGTGCCTAGTAGGTGCTGCGGACAGTCGTCCAACGTCCGCGTCGACTCACATTACTCTTTTCGGCGCCGAATTGATTGCTGATTGGTTCCGCTTCCGGGAACGTACGAGCCGAAAACGACCGCCTCTGTAAACCGCTACTGCAACAGCGGCTGGTCGTTGCACGGCCATCGACGAAGATTACTATGAAAAGGGGAAGCAGCAGGAGTGAATACTTTGATCGTGTCTGAGAAAAATCTCGCAAACCACGCAAATGCGTTCCGTGCGTCAAGACAGCTATGTCTGCACTGTCAGGTCAGGTAATGGGCACATTTCTGTCGCCAATCTGCCTGTCATTTGTCGGTTTCCGTGGCGTCGCGCAGATCGCCAACGATGGAGCAGTGGCCAGGCGTAGCTGCTACGCCGCATCGTTCGTTGGCGGAGTCAGACTTGCCTGCGCCGCCAACTCTTACAATGGCGAAAGCACCAGCCACAATTACGCCAGCTCTCGACACTATGGCGGCGTTCCCAATGAATGTGAGCGGCCCGGTTTCTGAGCTCACCGTGCGAATGGACACTCAGCTGCCTATCAGGGTGTAACGCAAGTCACCGCCACAAGACAGGGCAGAAAAGTGGACAACTGCAATGCACCAGTCGCCAGCCCCGTCGTTTACATCAACGCCCGCTCCGTCATCTACGCCGACAACCACTGGCGGTGACCAAGAACGACCAACAGCAGAGTCGTCAAAGGATACCTCTTTTACGGATTCACAAGGAAAATGTCAGCCTGACCACCCAGTGAATCTTATACCTGGATAGGTCGGATACAAGGCCCATTACTAAAGCTTTAGCGTCAAAAGTACTTGCAAGCCCTGTCGTTTTTTTTTTTTTTTTTTTGCAAGCAAACTTGGGCTAGTGTATCGGCCCAAAAAACTTCACTGCCATGCATATCAAACCCCAATGCGGTGTGATTCCCGACATAGGCGGCAGTGGATGACTTAGGAAACCCTAAAGCGGTAACGACTGAGGGCTCGGTTCCGTCTCGATGGTACTTCTTGAAATTGTGACCTTTGACCCAACGTTGTCTCTATCAGAATCGCAGGTCAGACGAGGCGGTTATCCAGCGTGCGCTTTACTGCCCTACATATCGCATCATAGCAGCCCACCGCATGAGGTAAAAAATTGGCCTCAACTATGATTGTTTAGCCGTAAGTGACGTCAAGAGACGAGAGACCACTGCCAGGTACCACCTCTCCCATTCCCTTCCCATCCTCTCTCTCGTGTCCCTCACGCCCTTCAAGTTCTCTCGAATGTCAAATTTTCTTCCTTCCTTCCTTCCTTCGTCCCTCCACTTTTTCATCCTCCCGTCATAGCCTTCACTCTTTCCCTTACACTCCTTTGATTTCCACACCACTTTCCATCCTTTCCATCTACTTCTTGTTTTCTCACTTGTCTCCTCACTGATTTTCTTCATCTTCCTCTCAATTTCCTAACTTGCAAAGTGTGCGGACGTGGATGGAAGTAATTGCTTCACTTCCTCGGCGACATAAAATGCACTAGCTCTCAGTTTCCTACCCTTCCTTATACGGGCCCCTTCTGAGTTTCCACTACTTTCCTCCTCCTCTCTCCTATTTTCCCTCCTTCGTTCCCCTCCCGCTTCCTCTTTCCCAAGGACGCGGGTTAGGTTCCCGGCCACGGCGGACGCTTTTCTGGTGGAGGCGAAAAGCGAAAACGCCCGTGTGTTCGAGATTTCGGGGCACGTTGAAGATCCCCAGGTGGTAAAAATTAATCCGGAGCCCCCCCACTACGGCGCGCCTTATCGGCTGTGCAGCGCCGGCGCGTTAAACCTCTTAATCAATCAAACTTACTTCCTCCCATTATCTTCCTCCCGCATTGCACCATGCCATCTCCTTCGAAATTTCCCCGCATTTCCCCGAGGGGAAGAATGTGAAAGTGCGAATGCAGGAGTTGAATTTGCGCGGTTCGGTAATGTTCGCGAAAGAGAGATCACACACACACACACAACTACAAAGAAAGAAAGATGCATTTATTCACAGACACCTATTTGTGTTGTCGTTGTACTTGATTGCTAGAGCGGATCTCAGCTTTGAAATTTCGTGTCAGTACTCCTTTAAGCGGGTGCATTAGCCCTTCTCACGCCCGATTCTTGGCCAATCGCCCTAAGTGGGTATGTGCTAAAGAAATTAGGAACTCTTCTTGGCCAATCGCCCTAAGTGGGTATGTGGTGCGGACGGACGGACGGCGGTGGACGCGTGATTCAGATTACTTGGCCAATCGCGCTAAGTGGGTATGTGCTAAAGAAATTAGGAACTCTTCTTGGCCAATCGCCCTAAGTGGGTATGTGGTGCGGACGGACGGACGGCGGTGGACGCGTGATTCAGATTACTTGGCCAATCGCCCTAAGTGGGTATGTGCTAAAGAAATTAGGAACTCTTCTTGGCCAATCGCCCTAAGTGGGTATGTGGTGCGGACGGACGGACGGCGGTGGACGCGTGATTCAGGGTCGCTTAAGTGCATTCGCACTTAAAAAACCATAAAACGTCTCCTCCCTGGCTTCACCTCCTATTTTTCTCCACTACTCCTCATCTACCTCTCCACCTTCCGCGCCCTCACCGTGTTACGTGATTCGCCCTTGGGTCACGTGACCAGTGGTGTGATCCCTCATCGGTCCCCACCCGTCGTTAGTATACCACCCGTAGTAGCATTCACGAAATGGATTGCCTCCTCCAGCCCGGCTCTCCCATAATATGTGACAATGCCAGCATACTCCACCAGACGCGCGGCCTTCAAACGAAGTGTCGCCACCTGTAAAGCCTCCTTCATTGTCGTTTGCGGAACTTGTCGCCCAGTCCGAGCGGCGCTCTCCTCTCTGTCCGCTCGTCTTTCCGCCCGTGTAAAGCCGTACATCTGCTTCTCTTGGTCACCAGAAGCCTTTGCTGTGCCAAAGCACCCACCTCCCTGCGGCACAAATTTCTCATCAAATCTAAATTGCGTGGATTCCACGTGATCTCCAGCCAGCTCACTGCAAGGCAGGCAAGCAGCGCAGCTCGCTGCTTCTTTTTTCTGCACCGCCATTCCCGTTGTTGCCGAACCGCGCCCCCCGCTCCAGTCGCAAGAAAGAAACACTTCCGCGTCGCGCACGTACACTTGTTCCCTCGTGTACTGTCACCCTCTTACTGAGCCACACCTGTGTCGAAGACGCTACACTTCGGAGGAATCGGGGGAGGAAGGAAGGGGGAGCCCCGACTTCTGCGTTACGCCGCCATCGGCCTGACTATCGAAGTGCTTTTACGAGTCCTGGTTGCCCGGTTTGCCATCGAAGCGATGCCGGAGCCGACATCCACCACTTACCGTGGTCCCGTCCTGCTTTGCGTCCCTCGAGGATACGGCATCTTGCGGCGGCGACGAGACTCTGCTGGGAGAACACGTCCTCCTATACGTAGCGTGGACACAGGAGTCCCATCATCGATCGCTGTTGGACTTCATTGGGGAAGCTAATTTTTTTTTTTTTTTACGTTCATCCCATCACTTCTTTTAGTATGCACCTCTTATCGTCACTGTGTCTTTTGTTATGCGGCAAAATAAACGCGTTAAAAAACGTATTAAAACACGGGAGCTTTTTGGGATGTGAACTCGTCTGTATAAATGGGTACTTACACGACAAAAATGTCACAATCGCATATGACCAAACGGACGCGATGTGACAGATTACCAAGCAAGTAGACAATCAGCCCGGCGGGAGGGGTCAAACAGATGAGGCGGCAAACAAGAAATAACAAGTTCGGAACGTAAACTTTCAGGATGGAGTTTTTGTTGCTCCTGGCGTCTCCTTTTACGCCCTATATTATTCAAAGGCGACGCTGTCGCAGTCATTTTGTCCCGTTCGTCGTCGTTAATTTCTTTCCGGCGGAGTTGGTGGATCTTACGAAATGTGACTTCACGGACTCGACAAACGCGGTGATGTTGAGCTGATGTCAGCGGCTGTTACGTGCTGTGAGAGCGAAGTTGAGGGTTTCGATCTCAAGCGCGGACGATGAGGTTGAAGTGGAAACCCTCGAGCTCAACCTCGAGGTTGAGATCGAGATCGAGGCTGAGGTTTGTTACGTTTCGGGTTGGAGATTGGTTTAGGGTGAAGTATTATGATCAACGTGTTACATTTTTCATAAACAATTTTCAACATTTTTTGCGATTCCTATTGCCCAAGACTAATAAAACATACCTTTCTGGCAACCGGCCTTCAGAAAAGTGCCATGGGGCTTGAAATTTCTACCCACCAATTGCCTTATAAAACAATTCCCTTCAACTTGACTTGATTGCTTATCGAACAGCAAACGCAGTTCTTTTGTGAAGCGCTATCTACCTATCACGTTAGTATTCATTTGTTATGGGTCACAAAATTCCAGCATTGGGAGCTGCACATATAAATGCTATAAGGTGGTCTTCTCTTGGACGCACTATTCAAAAAGGTCCGCACTGAACGCCTCCTGCGGTCCTCAGAAAAAATAAATAGGAATCCCTCCGAGGGTTACTCGAGGGATGAGAATAATGTACTTGCTCAGTCAAGCAATGATATTCTCCGTGAGAGATCGCTCTGCTGATAAAGGAAATCTGTTCAATGTGACCAGCTCTAGTTTACTTCAGCGTCTCTCAAAACGCGTAAAGGCATCATTGGAAAACAGGGAATGAGGAAGCACGGGAAAAGAAAAACAACCATCCAGGGGAACGACCGGATTTTTGCGACCAAAACCACGGAGCCGTGTGACGTTTACGCATTGGCGGCAGCGGCATGGCCATGGGCCACGGAAGTGGGACATAAGCTGCGCGGTTCATGCGGGCAATTTCTAGAAGTTTCTTTTTTTTTCTGTGAAGAGGAAGAGCGAATGAATGAATGAATGAATGAATGAATGAATGAATGAATGAATGAATGAATGAATGAATGAATGAATGAGCTTTATTGGGAAAAAGATTGCCTATGGCCTAAATGGCAAAAGAAATTACCCAATGGACAACGTCCTCGCTGAAATCGTTCCTAATAAGCCGCAAGCACCAAGTCTCTACATACTGAACGTCTACAGCCCGCCCACACAACCCTTATACGCAATCGAAGTACTTTTCAGCGAGTCGGGGCGCGCCTTCTGTGACCACATGAATGCCACTCTCACCACCAAGAAAGCTTGGCACATCCTACGCCACCTAGTGGGTAACGCCCCTACCAAACCTGCCACTTCGCAAAACGTAGCCCCGGTTATCCCCCGCCACCCTCATCCGCTGCATCAACTGCTCCCCCAGATCCGTCTCAAGTTATTCGGACCCGCACCATCAACGACAACTCCCTCGCACCCGGACTACGCCGGCACACCCAATTCTCAGCTCGATGGCCCTTTTACTCAGGACGAACTCACGCAAGCACTCACCCGGCTAACCCGCACAACAGCACCCGGACCCGATTTAATAACGTATAGACTACCTCGCAACCTTAATGACGACCATCTCGAATCTCTCCTTGCCTGTTACAACCACCACTGGACTAATGGCACAGTACCGCGCCACTAGCGCCACGCAGGTATCACCCTACTTCCCAAGCCCCATCAACTCATAAATTTTGACAACTTACGACCGATCGATCTCCCTCACATCCAGTGTGGGTAACCTTTTCGAAAATTTGGTCACCGGCCGTCTAGCGGACTTCCCTGAAGACACCGACCGGTTACTTCACACTATGTTCGGGTTTCGTACCCACCTCTCGACACAAGACGTCCACCTCCAACTCAAAGAACGGGTTCTCGACCGCCTCAGCAAAGTACACCCCAGTTCCGTCCTTTCTCTCGATATACAAGGGGCCTCCGATAACGGAACTCACACAGTCATTATTCATCAACTTCAAACCAGGGGCTGCGGCTCTGCTACATAGAATTATGTGAGAGCCTTTTTGACAAATCGAACCCTCACTAGACAGAGGCCTTTCATACCCCGGCAAAGGACACTCCCCAAGGCTCTGTTGTCTTACCACTGCTTTTCAATATAGCGCTCATGGGCCTCCCTACACTACTTGAACAAATCCCCACGTTTCGCACGCCCTATATGCAGACGACGTCGTCTGCATATAGGGCGTGCGAAACGTGGGGATTTGGAGTCTGTGTTGGACCAACGGTGGGGTACCCCACCGTTGGTCCAACACAGACTCTCCAGGTCAACAGCAACATAGTATTCAACAGGCAGTGGACACAACATTCCAATATCTTCGAACCTGTGGTCTCTCCTGCGCCCCATCAATATACGCCTTACTTGTCCTCCGAGCACGAACCCGGGGCCGCCCACCAAATCTTACCCCCGACCCCTCGCTCACTCTCCAAGGGGAAAGCAATTCCCACCGTCAAATTCCTCCGCATCCTGGGAGTGCACTACCGCCACGATGGCTCCGGGGCTGCGTACCTCCCCAAACTTCGACAGACAGTCTCACAACTTACACACCTCAATCAACGAATATGCTCTCGCTGACACGGACTCAAGAAAGAAGATAACTGCCGCATACTGCATGCAATGCTGATCAGCAGCATCACTTACGGGGCACCTTATCTTACCTTCAAACCGCAAGAACATGTCAAAATTGTTGTCCTAATACGGAAACCTTACAAGACAGCCCTCAGCCTGCCCATTTTCACTTCCACTGACCGCTTACTGAAACTGGGTCTACACAACACCCTCTCGGAGATTATTGAAGCCAATCTCCACAACCAACTACAACGCTTGCAACTCACCGCCACCGGTCGTCATCTGCTCAAAACGCTAAGCCCGGAGGTGGTACAAACTCTAAACTCCCCACAACGTATGCCTCCATCAGTGTGACTCAACATCCACGACCTCCCCATTCGCGTCATATGCACCCTACATACAACGTCGGCCGTCGCCAGCATCGCACACGCCTCCTCATCAGAAAATATGGCACCGACCCGACCACCCTGTATTCGGACGCCTCTCCCTACCTTCAACGACCCGCTCTCCTTCAACAATCTTTCCTCAACTCGGCAACATCCTGCACAATATCTACGACCACGGCCCAAGAAGCCGCCATTGCCCTCGCAGTGACCCAAACTACAAGTCTCAGCATAGCAATTTTGTCTGACTCCCAAGCTGCCTGCCGCCGTTTTGCACTAGGACGAGTCTAGGCTCTTCCCCTTGCCGTCCTCCTCTGGAGGTGCCCCGCCAATCGTCTACCACCCAGATCTCCTACTCTTGAGCAGTGGGAGTGCGCGTTGCAGAGCTGCCAGCTCGATGACCAGGAGGCCCTGATCTTCCAGGCGATGATGGCACCGCAGGCGGCCTACCGGAATAAGATGGCCACCCACCACTCATAAATCTTTCTTTCCCCTACCCCTTCTTTATTGCTTCAATAAACGTTCTCTGTCTGTCTCTCTCTCTCTCTAGCTATCTCTATCTCTCTAAAGAAAGTTGAGAAGCACGAAAGATTTCTCACGTCAAAACTGCGTCAAAAGTTCGTAAAAACCTTCGCTAAAGGTGCGCCAAACCTTCGCTGAAAGTGCGTCCAATCGATCTTCAAACCTTCGAAGACTTAAATCTTAAACGAATAACGAACCCGGGCGACGATTTTCCGTGAACTAAGTAAATGCATCTACGATCGATCTAAATGTACACCGATGCGTGGTTTACAAGATAAAGGTATATACTATTGAACTCCTGCATTGGTGCCTTCGACCCGCACCTGCAACGTCCCCTTCCACTAGGCCTCCCACGGTCTGACGAAACTCTTCTTTGCCGTCTCTGGCTGGGGGTGGCATTCACAAATGCTTACTCGTACTTAATAGGAATGGCAGCAAGGGCGGAGTGCGAAACGTGCGGCACATCGAAGACGATACGCCACGTTTTATGCGAGTGCCCACGCTACTCGGCTGAAAGAAAAAAGCTGTCGTCAGCGCTGAGGAACCTGGACTCTCGGCGGCCATTTTCGGAGGGAAAGATCCTGTGCCACTGGCCTTCTCAGTCATCCGCTCAGAAGGCGACTAAGGAACTATTACGTTTTCTACGGGCGACGAACTTGAACACTAGGCTATAGACTGAGAGCTTCCAGTGTCAATCATTGTCAGTGCCTCAGTGCTGGGCATACGTGTCTGGTCCAACTTGTCCTCTTTTTTTTTCCTCTCTCTTTTTTGCCCATTTCCCCTTCCCCACGTGCAGGATAGCAAACTAGTATTGCGACCGGGAAGGACGACTGCAGCCGGGAAGACGTCCTGAGCTAATAGGCCAACGTAAACTGTTTACTTCATAGCGAGAGGTGAGCCGAAGCCAAAAAAACATAGAATGCCCTGACGGGCGAGGTTACAATACAGGACTCGAGCAGAGCGACCGCACGGATTCGCTGCTCAGACAGGAATGAATCTCAGTTTTTGGGCTGCTTCTATTTATACCCAAAAGCAACAAAGGTCAGACGCCCCCAAGAGTAACACGCCACGAACATCACAGACACACACAACGCTCTTGCCTTAGTTCGTGAGTCATTCATGGCTTCGCCGCACGTGGCGTCCGAGAGAGGGGAGAGAGTGTCCTTGAAAGGTGCCGGGGTCGCGCTATCGAATGTTGATCGCGCCGATAGCGAAACGTCTGAGCCGGGTATGTCGAGGCGTGACTCACCGCCACGCGGGTGCCTGAAGGGTGTGGCGAACGTCGTGGCTTCGCACGTGGAAGCTGATGCGGGAAAACACGTGGTGTTGGCTGATTCGTAACACTAGGCTCTAGCCAGGTTAACTTTCCTGCCTTTCTTCTACATTCTTCCTTCCTTCCTTCTTCATGATCAATGCATGTATTGTCTTATGTAGAACCGTTCATTTTTCGAGATTTTCAATCACAAGTTTTGACACAATGGGATTCCGGTTTCACGCACTCCCCGTGTATCCAGAGATCTTATCAGAGCTTTTTGGTCGACCAACCAGCCTATGGGGAAGTGAATTTGTTTTTTGACAGGACGCCTTCGGACTAACTAAAAAAGCTGTCGCTTTAAAAGGGAATAGTGGAGTGCATGGGAGTTGAAAGGGTCGCTACGTGTGAAAGGCAACATCGGCTGTCAACGCGAAACCCCACAATTGGAGAAGGGCTTGCGTTCGGGCTAGTTGGTATTCCATAGCGTTCATCTTAAGTGTATAAAATCACACGGACACAGAAGACAAGGACGAGCGCTACTTCCAACTGAATTTTATTGAATCGGGGTGAAATATATACCAGCAAAAAGGCAAGGGATACAGAAAGGGTTACGATTATACAGAGATTAGAATAACGGAATTGCTTGGCAGGAGTGAGAAGCAGGCAAACAAAGCGACGGAAACCAGTGCGCATGACGGAAATGAGCGTCGTAAGACGGCGGTTATACCGTATTTGCACGGTATCGCACATCGGTTAAAGAAAATAGGGCACAGAGCTGGCGTTCTGGTTGTAATATCCGCTCCACTCAAGCTTGCGAGGCTTTGCAGAGACACATTTCCTGTACAAAAAAATACTGGCTGTAGCATTGGGCACCAAAACAAGTACAGGTGCCGTCACAAGTAATTGGATCACGGGAGCTGTGGCCAAATAGCATAGGATCGCCGTGTAGCTGCACCGGCGGTAAACTAAAGGAGCAGAACACGCATGTGTGCCTGCCGACGTCGATAGCCTCTGTATACTTTTCAACCCACTTCTTTTAACGCGGCTTCGAGCGTTGTTCCAGCATACTGGTCTCGGCGATCGCGCTGATAGTAGACCCACCTAAAAATATTAGAAAATAAAAATTGTCACTTCAGACCTTCAGATCACTGCAATTGCGACGCTTCTCCAGCAGCCCGCGTGCGCTAAAAGCGTATGAGCGATGCTGCCAGATACCGCCTCTGCTATCAGCGCCATCGCTGAGACCAGTATGCTGCGAATAATGCTCGAGGTCGCGTAGTGGGTTGAGAAGCATACATGGGCTGTCACCGTCGGCAGGTGTGCATGCGTGTTCTGCTTCTTTCGTTTAGCATCGGTGCAGCTACACGGCGCTCCTATGCAGTTCGGCCACAGCTCCCGTGCTCCAGTTACTTCTGATGGCACGTAGAATGCGATATAGGGGTTGTATACCGTGTTCCGTTGGCCTGTGGAAGGGTATATGTAGGACAGACGGCACGGTTTGTCAACTCCAGGTTACGCGAACATCAGAATAACGTGCAGAAAAGAAAGGATAGGAACCTGTCAACTCACTGCGGTGAATGCCCCCAGTGTGAGCCGTACTTTCAAAACTATCTGACATTGTTTCATGACTCCGATTAGCGCACGCGTGAGATAGTGGAGGCAGCTGAAATGCGACTAGGCGATTTCCAATGTGTCAGTACAACATCGGTGGCCTTGTCAGGTAAGGAGGCAGCGTTATTAAAAAAGAACTGGTAATGACTGACACGTGGGAGACAGCGCCAAGTGATTCCGTTATTCTAATCTCTGTATAATCGTAACCCTTTCTGTATCTCTTGTCTTTTTGCTGGTATATATTTCGCCCCAATTCAATAAAATTCAGTAGAAGTAGCGCCTGTCCTTCTCTTCTGTGTCCGTGTGATTTTATGCGCTTAAGATGAACCCACAATGGGAGCAAGGATAAACGCAGAGATACCCTGCTTCGAGAGGAGATACATCTGGAAACCTTTGATCCGGACGAGCCTTCACAGATGCGTAGAATATAAGCACACCCCGCACTCGCCGTAAGTCACGTTCGCGTCTGTTTACAAGCCAGGGCTTCAGGCCGGCTGCCGAAATACGCCTTCGCGCGCTTCCGCTTCGGTGCTCCCGGGGCACGCTGTTTCCCGATACTCGTCGGCGCGCGCTCGCCGTATACCTAATCGTTTCCCGCTTTCACATCTCGCTCGACGGGATGTCCCACTTGCACTCAGGTCTCTTCTTTTGACTCCTCTTCTCGTTCGGTTCCCACACGTGCGCCAAGTGTTTTCCTCGTTTCCCTTTTACCTCACCTTCCCCCTTCCTCTTCCAGTGCAGGTGAGGCCCGGCTAATTATTCACGCTCCGTCGCTGTCCCGTCCGGATTCGGTGGCGGAGGCGGCGGCGAACCTTTTGTTTCCGGAAGAAGCTCTCGAAACGGGGCCCATTCATTCATCTTTCGAGGCAGGAAGAAAAGCAAACCTGCCCTCCCCGCGTAGTGCATGCGACCGTGTCACGGAGGAGGGCTGCGCCGAGCGCTTAATCACGCGTTCCCCGTATCCCGACCGTGCGAGCCGCCGGTCTCCCAATTTTTTTCTCGTTCGTTCACGCTTCGCCAACATGGCGCGAGCAGCATCCCGATGCCGCCACCGATGGAACGAGAAGGCCGTGGATCAATGTTACGTAGCGAAGAAGGTCGTTGCTAGTCAAGACGAGAAGAAAAGCTGCCCGCGTGGCGCGGGCTAGAAGAATTCGGGAAAAATCAATTGTTCACCTGGAGAGAATCGTACTGTAGCAACTCCACGGCATTTTCTTTCGGGTGTGCCGAGGGTAGGGATGGGTGCTGGAGAGGAGCACATCTTTTTTTCATCTTCCGATCCGCACAGCCAGACTTCTCTCCATCCTCCGGAGCCGCATCTCCTCGACGAGTGCTTGCTCGAGCCCCACTTCAGCTGTGCGCGTATTCTGTTTGCGCCCGTGAGCGCGAGCGGGTGTGTACCTACCTGCTTGGTACCGCACTGCGCCGGTTGTAACCATCGCTTTGTGAATGTCTGCCTACTGCGTCGAAGACAGCTGAAGGGGCGCAGAAGTGCGCTACGATTTTTTGACCCTCTTTGGTTTAGCGTCTGTTCAGACGCGCTGAAAAAAAGAAATTGGCGAAAATAAATTGTATCCTGAAGTCTTTACTATACATTTGACGTCAAAGACCTTATTGCTTCGTGTTCTTTTCCTTTTTCTTTTTCTTTTTTCCTTTTTCTTTTTCGGTGGCGCAGTGGCTAAAGCGTTGTGCTGCTGAGCACGAGGACGCGGGTCGGTTCCCGGCCGCGGCGGCCGCTTTTCTGGTGGAGGCGAAAAGCAAAGACGCCCGTGTGTACGAGATTTCGGCGCACGTTAAAGATCCCCAGGTGGAGGTGGTCAAAATTAATCCAGAGCCCTTTACTACGGCGCGCCTCCTCGCCTGTGTTGCGTCGGCGCGTTAAATCCTACAATAAATCAAAGATTAGGCAAGTTGAGATTAGCCTTCATTGACGTTACACTTGCAGTGTGAAAATAATTAAACATTATAAAAATATTCCCTGTTTCCTTTTCATTCGAGCGAGTAGGAAAGAGATGAAATGCACTACACTTGTACAAAGGCCCGTATATCAAACGCATTCCTTAAAGAAACCCGTGCAATGATTCCAGCACTGATTAGCCGTTCTGTTGGCCACAAAGATGAAAACGCGCACCAATTTTTCAGATTTTTTTTTAAAGCCACAGAATCCAGCACGATATATGCGTGATAACGTTGGTTCTGCGCTGCAAGCCCTCTGCGTATCTTCACAACTGACTGTTATGCCAGCAACTCAGTTAAGAGCTAGCGTTGTTTTTGTTTACTGTTTTTTTCTTCAAAATTCAGGAGCTCTTTTATGATAAATCTATAAAAAATGCGACTTAAACCCCTATCTCAATGAAGATAGCTAATCTATACAGGACTTCACTGAGCGGTGCGCGAAGAAATGCTTCACGGGGATTACGTGGCAACGCGGCCTTATCACAACTCGAGCACACCGAGCCAGCAGTTCGAAACCGAAACGCTTTTTTTTTTTTTAGTACGTCCGGAAATGAATGCTTTCTCCAACGTGGCCCTGTAGGAACACTGCCGGTGCGGCCACGCCGGTACGGCACTCCGTATGTTCCGTGTTGTACGTAGTTACCGTGTTGACCGGGACCCGTCTGGGCACTTGGGCATTCGTCGCGGTAGGCGAAATTAGTTCCGTGGGCCGGCCCTCGCTATGCCCGTGCATTCGTCACGGTGCGGTGCGCCTCCTCGTACTTATCATCCTCGCTTTTCCGCGCGCGCAGGCACAGCCGGGTCCCGGTAAACACGGTAACTACGTAAACGACGGAACAGACGGA
This sequence comes from Haemaphysalis longicornis, assembly GCF_048455015.1. Classification (NCBI taxonomy): domain Eukaryota; kingdom Metazoa; phylum Arthropoda; class Arachnida; order Ixodida; family Ixodidae; genus Haemaphysalis; species Haemaphysalis longicornis. The sequence goes on along the minus strand of NW_027526361.1, from coordinate 46,586,054 downwards.
CTGCTAAAACTCTCTATTAACTGTCGTTGTAACGGCTCGGCGGGTTAAAAGTTTTCTCTGGGCGTGGGGCCGCGAGAAATACGTGAAAGGAAGGCGAGCGCATCAGAGAGACGAAATCGCTTGCCTGAATCAGTGTCTTTGGTGTTACATTTTTTTAGCGTATTAGAACGCCTTCTAACGGAAACGTACTCCGCCAGGTTAAATGCAAACGTTGAACTTTTTCTCTGTTTGCGTGCTCGAGCTCCTGGTTTCCTAGGCGCAACCTGACTAAATGCTCATTGATCAGAGTTCGAACCGGTGAGCTCGCCACGTTTTTTTATTAATCACACCCGAAACTTAAATTGCCGGCCTTGCTCACAACCAATCGAACCCCCATCCGTGGTTCTCCCCTTTATTTCTAGCCCTAATCCCATTCCCAGTCTTTCATTGCTATCAATTTTGTTGCTTGGTAAGGCAACTTGAATCATTGCAGGCCCAAAATCGATCACAGTTCTGTACACGTGCGTGCGCGTACGTAAGAAAGTTTGTACCAAAAAGCTGCGCACATTACAACCGCAGAGTAAATACACAAATTCTTGCGTTTTTTTTTTTCTTCCTTCGCTCGCCCTACTCATCACCTTCATGCTGCCACGCGCAGTCGCGAGTCAAAATACACGGTCTGCGCGTAAATGTAGCCAAACATCCGTTCAAGCTTTCCACACCTGAGAGAGGTCCGGCAGCTTGCTCAGTCTGAAAAGATGGCTCCTTTCAAGGCGGCTGTACGTTCATGCGCAGTTTTCCGTTTCTTCGGAGCGAAGCCCCTCAGGGGCTCGGGCTGTCGGTGTCTCAAGTCATCGTCGTCGTAACCGTCGTCTCATGTGGTCAAGGTACTAGAACACCGGAACACTCGTTTACGCCTCGCGTTAGAACGTAACGCGTACTAAAAAAATACACCGGGGCACTCGTTTACACCTCGCGCTTGAACGCTTCGTAAAGCGTGCTAAAAAAACACCGGTACACCCGTTTACGCCTCGCGCTAGAACGCTTCGCCCTTCAAAGACACGAGAGTTTTACAGCAAAGCTGTATACCTCTACCCCCAACGGTTTCATCTCCATTGGCAAAAACGCCTAGGCGCCAAGAATAGACTTATACACTGCATGCGTCTCCCCTCCCCAGGTTTCGCGTTATTGAGATGGCCCGGGATTTTTCTTGTAGCGTAAACTACAGTGGCCTAGGTTGAGCAGTTTCGTGTGGCTCCTGGAGAGCCGTGCTGCGCATGCGCGAGGAGCAGTGACATCTCACGGTGCACAGCCGGCGTGCCGGAGCCACCGCCGCCGCCGCGACTGGATTGGATTGGATTGGATTGGAATGTAAATTGTTTTAGCAGCAGTAAGCATGATAATCAAGCTAATCCTAGAAAACCAGGAACGCTAAGAATAGCCAGCTGAACCTTAGCTCACGCTACATATATCCTGGCATAGCCGAGCTAAGTCACTGGTAATTTTTTTTCTTTTGGCATCTCGCCAGCACGCACCGAGGTATCCTGGGCTAAAGACGCCTCTCACCGAGAGAGCGCCGGAAGATCGCGCTTGCTGCCGCATACAGTTTATTCATTCACTCCTTCGCGTACAAGAAAAAAACCTCTAGAAAGCTGACGACTTTCTTTCCGTGCTCTAACGCAGTCCCTTCGCTCGATCCTCGGTTTGTTACCTCTCTGTACGTGCGGATATGCTCCGTTCGAGGACCTCTTTCCACTGCGAGGCTTCAACGGTCCCCCACTTACGTTGTGGCCGAAGAAAGCTGGCCTGGCGGGCGGCGCTCTGATCTATAATTCAGTTCGGGTAAGAGGCAGCTGCGGCGACTACAGCTGTGTCCGCAAGCGGCGCTGGCCGGCGATGCCCGACATTCCTCCGCGATCACGCACGCAACCAGAGCGCCGTCGGCGAACAAGAGCTTCCAGCGGGCGCGCATTATTATTGATATTAGGAGCGAGCCACTTTTATTCCGAACCAAGCCTGATCCGCCACTGGTCTCGTCGGCATCGCTAGGGCGATCTCGGCGTTATTAGAAAGTGGGCCGACACCGAACGATCGTCCGGACTCCCCTCCCCGGCGCGCGCTGATTCTTTCATGCGACGACGCTGCAGGACCGGGCCTTTTATGGCCGCTCGGGGACGATGGTCGTGTCCAGCCGTTTTCGTAAGCTGGCGCTGCTGGAGCCAGTGAGTTTCTTCTCTGTGCGTTGCGTGCGACATCTGTTGGCTGAGCATGCACTGGGTATAAAAGATGGCACGTGAGTTCCTGCTGTAACGCCGCTCTCCTGAAACGTGCCATGGTAACGTAAAAATATGACGTAGCGGGATGGGAGGCGGTGTTCATGTAATTAATACTTTACGGGCTCCTGCAGTTGTATAAAAACAACTGCATAATAAGGCCCAAAGAATCTATAACACCACAAGATTAAGGACCATGCAATCAACTATAGCAGCGTGCAGCCACAACCGTCAGTGACAATAATCCACAGCAGCTTGAGTCGAAGTATGATGGTCTCTTGTAGGTCTTCCCTGCGCGGAGTAGGAAGGTATGTCTATCTGTCTGTCTGTCTGCCCGCCTGCCTGCCTGCCCGCCTGCGGTTCTTGGGGGGTGAAACCTTTAGCGAACATATTTTAAAGCAAAGCTTTCTTGCTCTACCAGCCAACGGTTCTTTCGTGGCGTGCGGGACAACAAACTCCCAACGCGGTGGAGGCCGCGGGAAAGGGGGGGGGAGGGGGGGAGAGGGGGAGGGGATGGTTTTACTCGCGGAGCACACTGTAGATTGCGCGGCGAATTTACCCAGCGTTCCCTGCGCGGAAGTGCCTGCTCGCCGGCGGCGGCGTCGGCGACACGGCTTTGTCGTCTGCTTTAGCGACGGTCGTTTTGGGCCTGGTTTGGAGCAGCTTCGCGTCCATTGCTGCCTTCGCACAGCTTGAATAACTTGTTCGACAGCACCTCCAGGGTAACCCGGACCCGACGGAATTAAGTGGTCGTACGGCAAAGGTGCGTTAAGGATTGGTTTGAAGGGCGGGAAAACAAAATGTACAAACCGCATACACACATCTGGTCGCTAGAGAAACTCTACCTTTTGCGCACTGCTTGCCACGAATGGGACTCCGTTTTCTAAATTGATGAATACCAATTCGGTTGTGTTCTACGAGGTATTACAAAAGCCGGAAGGAGTAACTAGTCCTGATAAATAGCGATAAAAAAGGTTCCCTCAGCTTTCTCACAATGCTCAAACTTACTAAATTAGCTAGTTTAAATCGGTGTAAACGGAAATTACTAAGCTCACACATCGAATTTTTTCGGTGTCCGCGCTTGTGTCGCGTGGTGGTGTAGACCCCAGCTAGCACATTAGGATGGCTAAGTTCCGCTGTCTCACCCTTCGAAAAACGCTCCCCTGAGTATTCTTTCTGCCGACGCACGGACGGGCTACAGCGGCGGCGTCCGCCACTCTAACCCGCCCATGGTCGACGCTGCTGCTGCGTTCGGGTCGCCGCCCCCGCTAATTCCAGGTAACGGCTGGCAAAATCTCTGGGTTCACTTTTTGTAGAGCCACGCGTGTAATTTCAAGTTACGTCGCATGGGCAATTGCTGTGGGTGTCGTTTAAAGCTTTGCTTTTCAACCACCTTCACAGCGTAGATCGGAGCCAATTTTTCTACATTTCTCATTGGACTCTGAAACCGACATATAAAAACCTATTATAATAATTAGCAGATGTGAATTCATTAGCTAGGTTCCTACAACTGTTATTGATTTGAGCGATCTCCGACGAGCCTGAAAACTACGGCGCTGTTTTGGCCGTCATAGCCTCCTCTAAGCAAAAAAGCAGTCAGCATTCTATACCATCAAAATTAGCCTGTTTGTTTTCATCTAATCCACCGCGGTGGCTCAGTGGCAAGGCGTTGTGCTGCTAAGCATGAGGACGCGGGTTCGATTCCCGGCCGCGGCGGCCGCTTTTCTGATGGAGGCGGAAAGCAAAAACACTCGTGTGTACGCGATTTCGCCACACGTTACAGATACCCAGGTGGTCGAAATTAATCCGGAGCCATCCACTACGGCGCAGCTCCTCGCCTGCGTTGCGTCGGCGTGTTAAACACTACAATCGATCAATCAATTGTTTTCATCTATATACCTCACGCCAGACACAAGCGGCTCTACCAAATTCCACTGCCTCTTTCCGTTCGGACGCAGCGTAGCGGCTCTTATTAGATGCGAAGCATCTCATGCTCGGGGCTGTGTCCCTCCTTTCCTCGTTGTCATTGTCCGCCGTCCGCACTCTACTGCGCATGCGCGTCTCTTCAGCCCGTAAGCGTTTGGGCTGACGTCAGCTGCGCAGTATAGCGCAGTCCACTATAACAAGAAATAGTTAGGTGGCGCCCGGTTTTGATCCCACGACTCTGGCCGCAACGGGAGGTACGTGGCGCTCTTCCCACTGCGCTACAAACCGAGACGGGAGCATGTGCTACGAACACGCCTTATGTCCTTCACTCATTCGAACTACGTCAAGAAGCTACTGATACAACGAAGGCGCGCGAAGCTGAACGTCAACGTAAACGACAAACTGAAAACTAATGGGAAGTTAAGTCGACCCTATGGCTGCTTCGCATACTACTCAGGGTGCCCCTACGGGAAGATGGTGTAATTTTTTTCTATCCGTCGGCAACCGCGGGGTCATCCCGTGCGGCCCTCCGAGATGCAGAGCGAGTCAGTCAGTACCGGCCAGACTGTATCCAGTGGAACGCGGGGCGGGGACAGCGGAGGTGCGGCTCGAGCCCTGATAGCCTTTCCGTGTTCCGGCGCCCTTGCAGGGCTCTGCAGGGCGCGCTTAATGACCGAGGCAAGCCGAGACCCGTGGGCGTCACGAATGAATTCTGACCATTTGGTGCGGACGTGGAGTTCGACTGAGGACACAGTGGCGCCGCCGCGTAAATTTAGACGACCAACGTGTAACACGTGTCCCCCATTAGTGCTTCGTCCGGTGCGGTGATCAATGAAGAGGGCGAACGAGAAGAGCGCTCTTTCCGAGCAAGAAAGAAACTCAGACTTCCCTGCTTGTTGTGTATCAGGCGTTCTTTTTTCCTTCTGCAGTTGATTAAAAGAATGTTCAGATAAGGGGCATAACTATCGAAACGAGAGTGATCTCTTCAATTTAATCAACGAGGTGATCGAGCAGCTAGTATGGGTATACACAGGGAGAGCGGTATTTTCATACAAAAAAAGTCCTTGGTTGATTCCTCTGTCATAGGAATCGGTAAAACAAGAAATTGGAATGTGCAGACAAGAAATTGGAATGTGCAGCGAAATCTGAAGATGAGAATGATTCGCGGGTCGGCGGCTGTCTTGTGGGTGGGCTTGGCGTGGGATGTCCTCCTCGCGGGTCGCTTCGGCAAAGGTGTACTGGCGTCATTTCCGTGACGGATATGACGTCAGCGAGATCTTCGTGTATACCGGCATAACACACTTTCGTGTTAAAATATAAAACACGAAAACGAACAACCCTAAGTATAATGTACTCTTTAGTACTAAAGGTTGCTTCCCCGCAAGAAGACCCTTTGTGCTGGGGTGCACGCTTTACAGGCCGCTTGCTCCGTTGTACTGGCGTCATTTCCGTGACGGATATGACGTCGGTGAAACATTTGTGTATCCGGGAATAAAACACTTTCGCGTTAAAAAAAAAGAACCTTGCTTGTTGTGACTCCGCAGTTTCTTTCCCCTCCACGCAGACAGAAAAAATATTCAAATGAATCAATTTCTTGTAAGGCGATGACTATGACTATCAAAGTGAGCGTGATCACTGCAACTTGGGCGGAGCAATTACAGGGGTGGTGCTTCTATGGGCATGCTGTAGAAATGATTGGAAAGATAAAGGCCGCGGTGGGGGGGGGAGGATCGAAATGTTTTTGTACCTAGTCTTTCAGGGCGAATAAAAAATAATTCATTTTCATTACTCAATTCTGGCACTTCAAACTTCAAGATGCGCAACAATTAATAGCGGTTACTAATTCCCTGCCTTTCTTCCTAACGTTAGTTGCATGCTTCTTGGAAAGACTGAGTAACTAACTAATAATTAGAATGTATTTTATTTTGCTAAATTCCAGGCTCCAAGCCCCATGTATGCAATAAAATATTAAACTAATGAGCCATGAAGTATCTGCGCTCTTGGTTGCGTTGAGGTGGAACGCCTTGGTATTTTTTCGTGGCGGCAAAGTTCCGCGACGCCTATCTCAAACCGCAACTTAATCTCTAAAGCCCGTCCCTCAAGTAGGGCGCATTTTTCTAGACGTAGAGAGCCCTTTCAAAGGGGATTATGTAGGGCATTTTTAGGGGCTCATTGGGCACAGAATAAAATTCCGCTCGCATTTTTCTGTTTCATCTGGAGCACAAACTCTGAACAAAGTTTACCGTTATTGTCGGAGACTTATAGTGAGACCGTTTTCTTTTTCGTAATATTTCGTTTGATTCTTTACCAATTGTTCAGAAAAGCTTCGCGCCACGGTGCCATTGAAAACGCTTCACGCAGCAGCATATTTTTCTATTTCTCAAGATAATTCACTGGGATATGCAGCTCGTGTTCAACGCCCACGCAGGTTTGATTCTGCCGGAGGCTCAGCAGCCAAGATAGAACCACTGAGATCGCAATACTTAGTAGCCAGATAAGACTCGATATAATTGAAAAAAAATTAGGAGTGACCAAAGCGACAACGCAAAGCATTCATAACAAATGCCTTAGCTGGGAATTACTGGCTTTCGATTGCAAATGGTTTTTGGTTGCAAAAAATCGACCAGGGTAAATCTGGATAATCTATTACGGCGGAAGCCTTAAATCTCTGTCGCATGGAATGCGTTGTGATGTACAGAAAATCCTAGAGGGAAACCGGTGGCTCAGAAAACCGGAGCGTTAAGCCCGCTCTACATGGTGTGAATTTCGCCTGCGAATTCGCAGCTGTGACGCCGCCCGTGCGCCAAAATGATCTAATCTCATGGCTGTTGCAAATTTCAAAGGGTTTGAAACAGTCGAACGTCTCCTGTGAAGCCGCTTGGCATTTGGCAATGTGTCGCAGCAGTGAAAGTATAGAAAAAATGGCCCCGTATCTGCTCCTTCCGTTGCAGATGTCGACGAAAGACGATATTCGACTGGCGCCCCTGCCAAGTAAATGCCTCCCTTCTCTTTCCCGTTCACCTCTCATGCTGTTCCTCTCCCGTCTCGTTCCTCCCAAGATAACACGCTACAGGTCTCCCCAAATCAATTTAAGTTACCGCGTTCTACTGCTCCAAGTCGGGTGCCTCGATGCCAGCACTGCCGCGCGGCGGAGACGCGCGTGAATCGAGGCACCCTACTACAACTTTTATAGATCCACGTTGCCTACTCCACGAGCGTTCCAAGCGGACTGTATAACTAGTATAACCTATCTAGTGGAACCTTTTGTTGCTGTTGCCGTTTGATTTCTTAAATGCCGCCAAGAGCTCTAGTAGCGCGGGAAACAGCAGGCGACGGTTTTCTGCAGCTAATGTAGTACTTCTTTTGCTATCACAAAACCAAGCATCCAAATTTTTTTTTATAAAGGAACACTGCAAATATAACTTTAGTATCGGGACAGCACAGTGATTTGAGATAGGTGGCGAGGCAGTAGAAGTGGTAAGCGAATATATCTACTTAGGCCAAGTTGTGATCCCGGATCCCAACCATGAGGCAGAGATAATTGGAAGGATAAGAATGGGATGGAGTGCATTCGGCGGGCATTCTCAGATAATGATTGGGAGCCTGCCATTGTCCCTGAAAAAGAAATTGTATGACAGCTGCATCTTACCGGTACTCACCTACGGGGCAGAAACTTGCAGGCTCACTAAGAGGGTTCATCTTAAATTGAGAACGACTCAGCCGGCAATGGAGCGGAAAATGATAGGTGTAACATTAAGGGACAAGAAGAGAGCGGAGTGGGTCAGGGAGCAAACTGGTGTTAAAGACATATTAGTAGAAATTAAGAAGAAGAAATGGACGTGGGCAGGGCATGTAATGCGAAGGCAAAATAACCGTTGGTCATTAAGGGTGACAGAGTGGATCCCTCAAAAAGGCAAGCGTGGCAGAGGGCGACAGAAAGTTAGATGGGCAGATGAGATCAAGAAGTTTGCGGGGATAAACTGGTCGCAGCTAGCACAGTACCGGGGTAATTGGAAATTAATGGGAGAGGCCTTTGCCATGCAGTGGGCGTAGATAAGCTGGTGATTATGATTGATTTCCTGCCTTATATTTGCGTAATGTATTTTTCTTGTTCAATAATGTTGACAAGTATGAACATTGACACCGGACTTTGACGTTTAGATTTGGCTGTGGGTATATACGACTATCGCGCAGCTTTTATTTCACTTTGGCCGGGTAGCTGAATCGAGTCACAGACAGACAGCCAGACAGACAGACAGACAGACAGACAGACAGACAGACAGACGGACGGACGGACGGACGGACGGACAGACCAAAATTTCTAGGTTTAAGTAGCCCAAGAAAGACTATCGTCTTTCGTGCGGCGCCGATCGTTTTGCCGCAGGATCGGCGCTCCAGCTGCGAATTCGCAGGCGAAATTCGCGCCATGTAGATCGGGCTCTAGCCGGAGAGCGCACGCCGTGAAAGGGACTCGGGAAAGGCAGAGAAAAGTTCTAAGGAAGGGCGACGGACCGTAGAACATTCTATACGCACTTGTATATGCCGCCGAGGGGGCCCAGAGCTTTATTTTACATCGCTACGGTTACGATGCACCAGGCCCTTGGTCACGGGCGGTGAACGATCAAGAAAGTACGACACGGCGGAAGAGGTTAGAGCTGCTCGAAATACCGCTCTTGTAACCGCCGTCGGAAGCGGCTATGGAAGAAGCTGTGGCGGCGACCGGACGAGAACAACATCAATGTTCCACAGAAAGTTGAACAGCAGATCAACAAAAGGTCCAACTAGGCTTTCTCTTTCACATTACTGGAAATTTCTAAGCGTCCCCCGTAACATTTATGCTTTTCCCATACGCGGGTGTGTCAGGCTTTACGTGGGTGCGGTGGAAAAGCTGCGTTTGTAGCGCAGAGCGTTGAATCACTGGTGGTACATCCCGCACCACGAAACGAACGCGCCAACGAATTCCCTTCTCCCCGTTAGGGGCGAAGAAAACAAGCAAATCGAGTAACGCAATGCGGGATTCTCTTTATTATCCTGTCTTTACTATCACGTCAGAATCTGTGACTTCAGAAGCCGACCAAATGAGTGCAGCTCCCAGAGCTTGAGCGGCCGCCTGAAACCCAGCTGCCCGTATAGAGATTTCCTCAGGGTGCGTGTCCGCTAGAAGTGACCGCATACCCGTATAGGCGAAGCGCACTCTCGGTCCCAGGAGGCGCGCAGTCCCTTGTCTTCTTGCCGTGTCTTAACGAGATTTAGAACAGTCCCTTAAGGAGGCGCCCGTTAGCAGTGCTGCGGGCCGGGACGCTCGCGCGACTTCGGCTGCATGTACAGCGGCGCTTCTTCCCTTCTTTGCCGCTCGCTAATTGAGGCTGACAGCGGCCGGTTTGCGCTCGGTCCTAAAGCACCCGCTCTACGTCTTCGCTCCCACTCTCACCCTCGCAGACGGAGCGCGCTTTCTTCTTCACCGGGTTCTCGTCTCCTCGCGCAACATCTCGGGCCACCCCTTTTCGCTCCTCCACGAGCGCGCTTCTATCTCCGCGGCGTTAATGCCGCTGCTCATTCTTCTCCAGCAGCGTCTTCGAAGAGCTCCCGCGAGAGTCGATTAGTAATTCCCTCCTCCGTCGTTTTCCTCGCCCTCTTTTTCCCCACTTTTATTTGAATTCTCGCGCTAAACTTCACAGGGAATTGCTTTCTAAACGCAATTTCCACTCGAAGGGGGGATAACGGGGGCGAGGAAAAGTTCGGGCCGCTACGGTGTTTCTTGACGGCGGAGCGCTGTTCGCGGTACGCCGAGCCTTTCTCGAGCGACGGCGCCGGCGGCAGCGTGCGAACTCCTGCGACGAGTTTCCAGGCTTAGAGCCTAACAAGCTTAAGGAGCAATGAACGAAGTTATTCCCCAGCAAGCCCTTCCTCCCCCTCCCGCTCATCGTTTTTTCCCCTCTCCCTCTCCCTCATTCGCTTAGTCCCATTTCTTTCTCCATCACGCCAAAGGGCCCTCGGCGGGCAACGAAAGGAGGTTAGCAGCAAGAATCAATCTTGCCCCGGGGGCACATGTCCTTTTGTTCTCGGACGGTAAAATGACCTTATCGCGGCAGCAGCCCCCCTTTGATTCTGAAAGGTTGCTCGCGCGCTCACGCAGTCGCCGTAGTTCGGCTGCTTTGTCTTGAGGCGACAATAAGCGCCTTATACGGCGGTGCGCCCGGCGAAGTAAGACGGCAGTTTTCTTTGTGCACACGTCTGAACTGTCAGTAATCTTTGAAAGCTAAGAGAACGCCCGAAATGCGCCGCCTTCGCCACATCTGTATCTCGCTTTCTGTAGATGTCTTTGAAGCGCTGTCACGCGGAGACTCGCTACTGCGCAAACATTTAAGTTTATTATTATTATTATTATTATTTCTGGATACGTTTCCCGTCAGGATTAATGTTTGGCGGCTACGAGCGCTTTCAAATTGCCATCGTAGGCGCGGAATTCTCGCGTATAAGGTTGTTATTGGGGCCTTCAAGAGCTTTAACATTGTTAGCGGAGGCGCACCTCCGGCGCGTATACTATAGCCGGGGGGTGTTTGGGTGTTAGAAGAGCAGCCCCCGGCATCTTAATGATTGGCACCCCACTGATGCACGGATGTATGCGGTCCTAGGAGTTAGAATTCTCCATCTTCTTAAGTATAATATCCGCCCCCCCCCCCCCCCCCCTCCCTATCCCCTCTTACGAAGGGAACTTTTGCTACACGGGGAGCGTACACTATACTACGGTGTATTGTGCCCAGCTGCAGATCCGGATCCAGACTTCAAACGTGCCTATTTAAGAGCACGTTTAAGTGCACTTGGGCTTCCCGAGTGACATTTCGGCTGCGCGCTGCTAAACGACGAGATAAAGTGCCCTTGGTCGTGATGTCAGTGACGATTGCCGGCGTAAATATTACGCAAAATTACTTGAAATTCCCCCTGTTTATCACCTGCGAAATAACGCAAAATATTTCGTTGTGTTTGCATTGTTCAAAATCGCAATCGGCGCCTCGCAGAAGTCCTCAGAAAACGGTGTCGGGAGGTGCCGATATTTCACTGTTATTCACTGCGCAGCGAACAACAGCAGCGTTATTGTTTGAAGGGAATTACCCGAAAGCGTGGAATACAACTGAGAAGGCTGAGACGGGAACACAATCACAGGGCCACAAGAAACCACCTACGAGAACACCGCAGAGAACGGCTGCCATGGAGGAGGAGGAGGAGGAGAAAACTTTATTGGACAGGTAGAACGAGCTTGTAAGTGGGCGGGGTCCTCAGTCCAGGACTCCGTTGGTGCGGCCTGCCGTCTTCGCCCTTTCAGCAAGCCAAAGCAAAACCCCCCAGGCGGTGCTGGTACGTTGTTGAAATGGAAGTTATTTTCTTCTTTTCCGTCGCTGCTTCTCTTTTTGTAAAAGTACATAAGCAATATATCTATAATGAACTTTTAACGTTACTTATTATCATCTAAACACCCGCGGTTTTAGGTTATTTTTCCCGATTTTCGGACTTCTGCTCATGAGATCACTCACTCAGCAAGCTGGCCCCTCTAAAGTGTGTTTGGGTAACACACTCAGCTTAAAGTGCGTTCTTTGTCAAGTGCCATTCGCGTTTGCCGTTTAGCTGCTCCCTAATGACATTTTAGCATACTGCACTCTGTAAAGTGCACTTAAATAGGCACGTTTGACAGGGCTAATACATTAAGGAGGGGGAGGGTAGAGGGGAACCCGGGCAGAAGGGGTAACTACTTAAAGCATAGTCTAGAAGGGAGTAAGACACTCATCGCTGCATTATCAGGGCTAGTTGAGAGATACCACTGAATCCACGTTATTCTCCCTGTATCCACACTGCACGAGCGACTTCATTTGAATGTTGTACTTCTGAAGGTTCACGCACGGCCGCTCGATGAAAGAGAGGTCTCTCTTTCATCGAGTGGCCGGGGTTCACGAAACGGGAAGAATTTAGTAAAGGGAATGTATGCGGACGTAAGGCATGCGGAAGCGCTGTAACGTTGCTTCCAGGTTAATTGGAATGTAACATACCAAAAACTACAGTGCGAGCCTCTGCGGGGAAAAGGTGCACACACAAACACACCTGTATGTATGTATGTATGTATGTATGTATGTATGTATGTATGTATGTATGTATGTATGTATGTATGTATGTATGTATGTATGTATGTATGTATGTATGTATGCATGTATGCATGTATGCATGTATGCATGTATGCATGTATGTATGTATGTATGCATGTATGAATGTATGTATGTATGTATGTCAGCACGCAACACACGCAACACATTCGTTCCCTCTGAGCCAGGGGGTCATACCGGAATTCTTTCGGGTTCGGTTTTGGGTTCAAGCCTATCAGGTTCGGTTCCAGTTTTGGTTCCCGAGTCCCATTCCGTTCCTGTTCGAGCCGGTTCGAGCGGGTTCGGAGAAAAAAATCAGGGGTGTTTTTGTTGTGCTTTTTTAAGGCTTCGTTTCCGTTTCTTCGTTTCTTTGTCAAGGAGGAATAAACTTTTATGTGCGCACACGATGTGCTCAGCCTCCCAAGTCCAGGAGGCCGCGAGTCCGAGCTGCGTCCAGAGGTCGTTGCACCAGGGCTTGCTGTCGCTCTGGTGCTGAGCTGGTCAGCTCGGACTCCCACTGCTCAGGGTTGGGGGATGGGATGGGGTTAGGGTGGTGAGGACAAGAGAAAACCAGGTGGTAAGTGGTGAGAGGTATGTGACAGTGCGGGCAGTTGTAAGGGAAAAGGGACGGCGAGGTGCGGTGTAGGATGGGGTGATTATAGAAGGTCTCAGTTTGCAGGCGGCGGTAAAGAGTGGCGTGGTGTGTTGGAAGGGAGGGGTGGGGCGGGGGGTATATTCTTCGTGTGTGCCTGTAGTGGGACAGTATGGAACAGAAGGTGGAATCAAGGGGAGGGAGCGTGTCTTCAGTGGTGGGAGGGTAGCACCCGGTGTCGGTCCTTGAAGTTGGGAGTGCCCGGTAGGGCAGATCGCGGGCTGCGGCATGAGCCGCTTCATTCCCAACCAGGCCGGCATGGCCAGGAGTCCATACAATGGTCACTTCTAGGTCCGGAGGCAGGCAGCGTAGCATTGGTAAGGCTTGCTGTGGGGCGAGACCGGCCTGGTAAAGGCGGCAGGCTTGCTGTGAATCGCTAATGATGGTGAGATAAGGCTGATTTCGATGTGTAGTAATGGCATGGGCG